>NC_133620.1:400286343-400616260 GCF_048593235.1 Sminthopsis crassicaudata
TGATATCTTTAACATCAAGCACAGTGCCATACATAGTAGGCTCTTAGTAAATCTTTGTTGAAGTACATTGAATCAAAGTTTGAAAGTAAAAGCTATCAGATTGACATAGAAAAATCAAAAATCCATCGGATTGCCCATAATCTCTCCAGTGTTCAGCCTTCTTTCCCTTCCCTTCTTCCTCCTTCCTTGAGAAGGCAAGCAAGTTGATAAAGATTATACATGTGCAGTCATGTAAAATGTATTTCCAGAAGAGTCATATTGACTGTGAAAGAAAACATGAAAAAAAGATAATTTTAAAAAAATATACTTTGATTTACATTCAGACTACATTTTTTCTCTGAAGCTAGTGATTAGCATTTTTCATTATAGGTCTTTTGGTAATTATCTTGGATCTTTGTGTTGAGACTATCTAAATCATTGACAGTCTGTCATCCTACAATAGTGCTGATATTCTCTCTTGATTTTCTTTACTTCATTCTGCATCTGTAAATCTTCTCAGGTTTTTCAGAAATAAGCCTGCTCGTCATTTCTTGTAACAATTAGTTAACAATAGTATTTCTTCACAATCTTATACCACAGTTTGTTCAGTCTTTTTTCAATTGATGGACATCCCCTTACTTTCTAATTATTTGCCATTACAAAAAGAGATGCTCTAAATATTTTTGTAATTTGTAAAATAAGTCTTTATTTTTTTGTTGGGGGAAGGGTTCTCTTTGAGATGTAAACATCATAGTGGTATTGATGGGTTAGAAAGTATGTATAATTTTACAGCCTTTTTGGACATAGTTCCAAATTATTCTCCAGAAGGTTTAGAACCCGTTCACAATTCCACCAACAGTTCGTCAGTGTTCCTATTTTTCCACAAACCTTTTTCTAGCATTTGTAATTTTCTTTTTCTGTTAATTTTAGCTGACATGATAGGTGTAACCTGAGATAGTAACTCAGAGTTATTTTAATTTTAATTTATATTTCTCTAATATTTATAATTCTCTAATAGTATTTTAGAGTATTTTATGTGACTATATTTTGCTCTTATTTCTTTATTTTAAAACTGCCTGAAAGCTCCTTTTGATCATTTATCAATTGGGAAATGACTCATATTCTTATAATTTTGACTCACTTTTCTGTAGTATCTGAGAAATGAAGCCCTTGTCAGATAAACTTGCTGTGGAAGAAATGTTTTCCCCATTTTCTGGTTTTCTTCTACTATTGACTGTATTGGTTTTGTTTATTTAAAAAAAAAACAAACAAAGAAACAAAATCCAACCTTTTAATTTAATGTAATCAAAATTATCCATTTTATATCTTATTTTGTCATAAAATTCTCTTCTTATCCATAAATCTGACAGGTAAACCATTCCATGCTCTCCTAATTTGCTTATAGTCTCATCCTTTAGTTCTACATCCTCTTAACCATTTTTACCTTATCTTGGTAGATGGTAGGAGATGTTGGTCTATACCTTGTTTATGCCAAATTGTTTTTTGGTTTTCCCAGTGTTTTTTTTTTGTTTGTTTGTTTGTTTTTTTTTTTTTTTTTCATATAGTGAGTTTTTGTGCTCTAAACTTGGATCTTTGTGTTTACCAAACACTAGATTATTGTGATTATTTACTACTGTGTACCTAATCTATTCCCCTGATCTACCACTCTGTTTCTTAGCCAGTATCAGATTGTTTTGTTTTGATAAATTACTGTTTTATAATACAGTTTGAGATAACTGGTACAGTTACAACACCTTCCTTCAAGCATTTTTCTTCTTCTTTTTTTTTTTTTCATTATTTCCATTAATATTCAATGATTGATCTATTAAATTCCAGATGAATTTTTGTGGTTTTTTTCTGGATCCATTAAATAATTTTGGATAGTTTGATTGGCATGACACTGAATAGGTAAATTAATTTGGGTAGAATTGTCATTGTTATATTAGTTTAGACTAACTATGAGCAGTTATATTTCTCCAGTTGTTCAGAACTAACTGTATCTATATAAGTAGTTTTTTTTTCCCATTGTATTTATATAGTTCCTCAGTTTGTGTTGGCAGATAGACTGAACAACTGTATTGTCTATAATTATTTTAGATGGAATTTCTTTCTGTCTCTTGTTCTTTTGTTAGTAATATGTAGATGTGTGTTTATTTTTTTATCCTGCCACTTTGCTAAAGTTGCTAATTAATTCCAACTAGGTTTTTAGTTGATATTCTAGGATTCTTAAAGTATGCCATTATATCATCTCTCATTCTTTTTTATGAGCTCAGTTGTCACCTACATATAGATATATCTATCTATACATTCAGCTCTAGTCTTTTTCCTGAACTTTATTACCTAACAGGAAAATTACCTAGTCAACTCCACCAGCTCAGTGTTCCATCAGTATAATACATTCTCTATGTCCATGTCTATTCCTTACCCTATTTTGTTTTATGATAACATTACTTTCATTTGCTTAGGCTTGCACCATTAAAGCAATCATTCACTTTTCTATTTCCCTTGTCCTTTATCATATCAGGTTAATTGCCTAATCATGTTCCTTCTTCTCATATGTCTTTTATGCTTACATCATTTTACAATGCTTTGATCAGAATTCTTAGTATCTTTATAATTCTCTTGCCATTTTATATAATGTTTCCCTGGTTTTGCTCACTTCACTCTTTCTCAATTTGTATTTTTGAAGATTTTCTGAAATAATCTTGTTTATAATTTCTTATAGGACATTAATTTGCCATTATGCTTCACATATTGCCATTTTTCCTCTTCTCCCTAAAGTTCACATATAAGGTAGTTGTAATAATCCAGGTGAAATATGATTAATATAGAATGTGATCTGGAAACAGAAGTATATTATTTCTAGGAAATCAGTCTTCTATTTATACTCATTTTTGTACTTCCTCCATAACAATGGTAAACATTTTTTGCCAGCATAAATCTGTTTTATGTCTTATTGAATATTATTTAGTAGCTTATTGAATTTATTAATTTTTGTTGCTCCTTCCAGGAAGTATTACATCATCTTGCCATGAGTATAGGAAATAATATTGTCTAGAGAAGCACTTTTATGACTGCATGTCACTGCCAAATTAAATATCTTCTTATAGACCCATAATATAGGTAATGCCAAATGCCTTAGTTCAATTTTAAACTCCTAAGGCAACTTGAAGAGCTTATTTGGGATACCTTGAAAAATTCCATGTTGATAAATATATTGGGAGGAGGTCTATTAAGATATAATTAATTTTACTTTATATCTAATGTTTACTATATTCAACACTTTCAGCTTTCTTTTTGAAGAAAATATTAATAATAAATAGCCTAAGACCTATATATGGTTCATGACATTTTGACCTCTTTTGTTTCCTAATCCTAAACCATATTTTCCACTCCTATTCAGTTCCCATCTATGCCTAGAGAATTCAAGTTATATGTTAATTCAGTTTAGTGAATCTTCTTGAATTTTTAAAAATTTATTTATATCTTCACCCTCTCTATCAGATTTTTATTGCAGTCATTTTTATGGTGTAAGGTCAGATGACTGAGCTTTCTATGATGTTTCTTATTATCCTGGTATATAAAGTGAAATCAGATAATTTGATCAGTTTTTGTTGCTGCTGTTGTTGTACAGGGAGTACCTGTGAGCCTTCCTTCTTGTTAGGTGTGTTTTTTAAATTTCCTAGCTTCATTTAATTAAAAAAGGTTTGATTTAATTTGTTTTCTAGAAATCCCTCAACTTGTCTGTCATTGAATATAGATTTCATATTTAAAGTACTCTCATGATTCTAGACAGACTAAAAATTATTTTATTAATAACACCCTCTTTTTTGCTTTTCTAAATTCTAGAAGTTTTATTGATGTTAGTTTTTTTTTGTGTGTAAGTCATTTTCATACATTAATATTTTCTCTTATTTAACTCTCCCTCATATCAAAAAGAGTTTTGCAGAACCAACCAGCCACATTTGTCATCTTATAAGAGAAGAACAGAAATATATTAAAACTCATTGGGTGTCTTATTTTCTCAACCTGTTTTCTCTCACAAAGTTTCCCTTTTAGTTTTATTCTGTTCTTTGGGTTTTTAAAATTTTTCTTTAATTTTTTGTTTAGCCAGTATTTCATTCAATCAGGGAAGCAATAGAATATCACAAAAAAAAAAAAAAAAAAAAAAAAAAAAGTCTTCCTGAATCAGAGTAGTGATATTGATTTCTATTTATGCCATAAGCCAATGTGTAGTGGAGAGAAAGCAAAATCTACAATGAGTATATGCTGCCATTAGGAATGTATTGTTTGTTTTTAGGACATCACATGATTTTTTTTGTTGTTGTTTGTTTGTTTGGTTTTTTGCTGAGGCAGTTGGGGTTAAGAGACTTGCCCAGGATCACCCAGCTAGGAAGTGTTAAGTGTCTTGAGGCCAGATTTGAACTCGGGTTTCCTGACTTCAGGGTTGGTGCTTTATCCACTGCGCCACCTAACTTCCCCATTACATGAGTTTTTGAAACCATTTTATAACATTACTAAAAATTCTTCATATTTTTCCAGTGGAAGAAGATAAATTAATTGAATGAGTTATAGAGTTATTTTCAGTAGTTGTTGTATAACCTTCTTTTCAAAGAGGACCAGTGACATTACAGCCTGATGTTTTGATTTTAAGTGAGGTACAATTGTAGTCATCAGCCTCACTGTCTCTTCCAGAGGCATCCAAGTCAAGTAGCAAGAAAAAAGTCAAGACTGGCTTGGTGATGGCCTGGGGTACAATGGATAACTTTGGCATCTTCAATGTCTAACCAAGCTTTCACTGCTCCACAAAGCCTGCTTCAGCTGCTTTCATGACCATTGAAATAAATTGTTTTCATCTGTCCATTCTGCCTGGAGAAGGGTCTTCATATTGTTAAGGTGTAGACATCCTCCTAAGTCATTGATAGGTTGGCTACACTTGATATGGTTTAACCCATCTGCTGAGATGGTTTTACTGGGGTGTGGCCACTATACATGCTTCAGCTTCTTGGAGCTATATTACCATGGAATCATACAGTCATACTCTCATATGCTATTAAAAAATATTGTATCTTTGAGATCAGTTTATGACAATGGTTTTGATTCTTGGAGTCGAATTGAAAGAATATTTGCTATAGTAAAAGCAAAGAATTTAAAAAAATTTATTCTCTGGGCAGTTCTTCTGAATTTACTACCTTTTTTGTTTGTTTGCATTATGGTAGACATTGCTTTTGTTTACTTTGTTAACATAAATTTATTAATGCCTTCTGATGTCTAAATTTGTCATTATTTGTATGTGCTCCATATCATTTATGTAACATAATTTTTCAATCACTTTTTGGTCAATGTTCACCTTCCCATCCCTTATCCTCCCCCAAAATCTGATCATAAATATTTTTGTTATACTTAGTATCTTTTCCACCTTTTTTTCTTCTTTTTTGTCATCAACCTTAGTATATATGCCTAGCAATGGAATTTCTGCGTCAAAAGATGTTTTCATTTACTTTCATTTTCAGTTACTTTCTTTGCCTAATTTCTAATTACTTTTCAGTGCGATTAGACCAATTTACAGTTCCATTAGTAGTCCATTTGTTTGCCTGTCTATCCACAACATCTCTCAATCTTGACTTTTGTCAGTCTTTTGTCATCTTTACTACTTTTTTGGAGGTGAGATAAAGCCTCAAGCTTGATTATTTATAATTGGTGATCCCCAGAGTATTCTTTCAAGTGATTATCAACAATTTTCAATTTCTCTGAGAAGTAATTCATTGTTCATATTTTTTGACCTTTAATCCATTGATTTAATGACTTTTTATCTATATATTTATTAATTTTCTATAAATCTTGGGTATCAGTCCCTTATTAAAGATATTTTATACAAAGATTTTTTTCACAATTGACTCATCCTTTTTTTTCCCTAGTTATTTTAATTTTGCTTTTTATCCTTTTCATTTCATGTAATCATGATTAGAGACTTTATATTTTATAATTGTGTCTTTCTGTATATGGATATTTTATATATACAATGTTTTCCCTTTCTTTCCACAATTACACTATGAAGTCCTTAAGGGCATAGATGCTTCTTATTGCTTCTTTTTCTGCGGCCAGTGCTTAATATAATGTATGGCACACAGTGGGCATTTAACTACTTTTACGTACTGCTTTACAACATAGTGTAAGGTCTGGAAGTGTTGATATTTTTTCTTCCAGTCTTTTGTTTCTTTGTGCTATTTGATCAGTAGTACTATAACTGGACTGAAGAGTGTTTACATTTTATTGACTTTTCAAATGGAATTCTAAATTTTTTGATCAGAAGAGTTAGATTGAATCTCCAATTTATTAGCATCTTCTCACAGCCCTTTGAATCTTAATTATTTTTTTCTTTTACCATCTTTGCCATTATAATCTCTTTCCCTTTAATTTTTTCACCATTTTAAGAATAAATGGAGTTTATCCATTAGGATTGTGCAACATTTTGAAAAATCATTTTTTATAGCCATAGTATTCATTTCCTATAGGTGACAAGCCTCCTTTTACATAATTGGACTGACTTGTCCTCAGAAAGCAGTCACAATTTATCAGTAGACCCATGTCTGAAACCTTTCTGGTATGAACAAACCTATAGGAGTATCCACTCTGCTGGTCCAGTGTGTTGATGGAAAGCTCTTGATTGTTTCAATAAAGATCCTTTGCCCTTAACTGGTTTCCTAAAAGAAAAAATTTAAAACTTTGTGATATGGGAGAAAAGAAAGTTAGTGTCTACCATTAGTTTGAAATTAATAGTTAAAAGCAGATGAGGATTTCTCGTCCAGGCGTGACCCAGGACTCTAGAATAAAGTTGTGTTAAAATTAAGAAAAAAATAATATGCAGCTCAAAGGGAGAAAGTGCTCAATACGATTCCACACTGCATAAGAGAATGTACCTCTTGTTCTGGAGGGTGACTAGTGAAAGAAAACTGAAAAAAAAGGAGGAGGTAAAATTTTTTTTATGAGAAGTTTAGAGACAAATGAAACAATAGTGTTTATTTCTTAATACTGAATTTCAATATCTGACAATTAACAAATTAGACTAAATGAGAAAATTACTTTAAAAAAACAATCCTAATCTAATGGAAATATTTTTTAATGAAAATATCAAACTTTTGAATAATCTTAAATTCACTTTTAAAAGGCACCTCTCAAATGCAAATTAAGACAATTCTGAGATACCACTACACATCTGTCAGATTGGCTAAAATGACAGGAAAAAATAATGATGAATGTTGGAGGGGCTGTGGGAAAACTGGGACACTGATATATTGTTGGTGGAGTTGTGAAAGAATCCAACCATTCTGGAGAGCAATGTAGAATTATGCCCCAAAAGTTATCAATCTGTGCATACCCTTTGATCCAGCAGTGCTACTACTGGGCTTATATCCCAAAGAAATACTAAAGAAAGGAAAGGGACCTATATGTGCCAAAATGTTTGTGGCAGCCCTTTTCATAGTGGCTAGAAGCTGGAAAATGAATGGATGCCCATCAATTGGAGAATGCTTGGGTAAATTATGGTATGGCATGAGAATGTTATGGAATATTATTGTTCTATAAGAAATGACCAACAAGAGAAATACAGAGAGGCTTGGAGAGACTTACATGAATGATGCTGAGTGATTTAGAAAGAAAAATAAATAAATAAATAAAAGGCACCTCTCAGAGGAACCAGGTTTCTTTGTGTATAGATAAATTATGGTATATGAGAGTAAATATATGTAAAGGAATTCCAGACACCCTGATGATAGTGAAGGACACATTCAGACAGGGACTTGGAAAGGGCTAACACTGAGAAGGATGCTCGTTGTCTAACTGAGGAAGCATCATAAATCTGGGTAGCTTTTACTGATAAATCAAGATAGTGAGAAAGGAGGGAGGAAGAGCATTTTTTAGTTATTGAATTATAGACTTCTCACTCTTCTTAGTGGCAATGGTAGCTAGTCCACTGGTACCAAGTATTATATTAATTTTATTTGGTGGAATGGAGTGAGAATCTTGGCTCTAGAAAGAACTTATTTTCTAGGTTGCTTGGAGGTAAATAGAGTCCACATGGTAGTGTGCATAGGATCTGTTCCCCTACCGGTTCTAGACCTGAGGCATAATTGATTTACTTGTCTTCTATAGTAGAGGTCACTGTCCCTATCCCCTGTTATGATGTTAATTTGATTATTACTAAGTGGTGGGAAGTGTGTAAGTCTCTTGTCCTTTACCAGTTAGACTGGGCAGGTAGGTAGTTGGTGACCAGATCACAAGAAGAATAACATTCTTACTGTTTTTTGAGAGCTAAGCCACAGTCAATTTGTTTATAGTCCCATTAGCGTCTAGAATAACTTTCCCAGTAATACTGACTCATTTGAGAACCAGCTTAAGTCTAGGTAGACTTGCCAACAGAAAGCTGAATATCAAGTGATGAAATTTGTTTCGCCTTAGCAAATAATGAAAGATATTCTGCTAAAGCATGGAAATGTTACAGTCTACTTTTAGCTGGGTAAAGTAGCAATATCAAAGCAGTCTTAAATTTATTAAAACATATATGAATATAAATTAATTTCTGTGACACATTCTGCTGGTAATACTTATTCATTCATCCTCTGTTCTTTCCTTTTCAGGAAACGATGCCCCCTCCAACCCATACTGCATTCTCTGGTCACCATCTACCATTTGTTGGTTTTACATATACTAGTAGTTGGTAAGTTTGAAATTTAAAAAAAAAAAAGTTTTGCTAGGCTAAAAGCAAAATGATATGTTTAAAATTTTTAAATTTAAGATGATCTACTAGAAATCCTTTTTTTTCCTTTCTTTTCTTTTTTTTTCTTATAATTATAACATTTTTTTTGACAGTACATATGCATAGGTAATTTTTTTTTCTTTTTTTACAACATTGTACTCCCTTCTGTTCCGAATTTTTTCCCCTCCTTCCCTCCACCCCCTCCCCTAGATGGCAGGCATTCCCATACATATTAAATATCTTATAGGTACAATATATATGTGCAGAACCGAATTTTGTTGTTGTTGTTGTTGCAAAGGAAGAATTGTATTCGGAAGGTAAAATAATCTGGAAAGAAAAACAAAAAAAAAAAGCTCACAGTTTACACTACTAGAGATCCTTCTAATTTTAAAAATGTTGGTGCTATTAATAGTATATAAAATTTTTTATTATTGAATAATTAATCCAGTTTTTCAGGATTTATCTCAAGACTTCTCAATAGAAAATTTTGGTTAGATATTTTTAAATTTCTGAAAATATATTTGAACACACTTCTAATTCATGTTTAGTATAAATTGATTTAATTTGGAGACTTTTCATGATTTCAGAATAAAATTTCTATCTCTTCATTCTTCACAACAGATATATAGTGCATAATCTACAATTATCTCCATTGTGCTCTTATCCCATCATATGTTGTTTCCTATTAACTCTGGTTAGAGTAGAACTGGCTATCAATTCCCTTTTTTGGCTTTCCAAAGAGAAACTGAAAACCTTCCTTCATTTAGCTATAGCCTGTTTCCACCCCCACCCCCCACTTCATTTTGCTTATTGTGAGAATGTTGATTAATATAATTCACTTTCTCCAACTATATGTTTTATTCTTGGGCTATTAAACAATGTGATTTCACATTTAGAGAACCAACAGCTCTGTTAAATTTTATATGTATTTATATGAGTATATGTATTTATATGAAATACAGTGAATTCTGTGATCTCATGTGATCTCATTAAATCAACTCTCTTCTGCTAGGCAAGTCACAGCCCACCTGTGACCCACCCATTCTATAGGATTTTTGTTCATGTTATTCCAAAAGTATATCCCAGGTTGTCTGCTGAGCTTAATGGAGCTCTACTTAGTTTCCCCTGACATTACCAATACTTAAGATATGACTTTAGCTGTATGCCATCATCCCACATTCTTTGCATTTGATATGTTTTTAAGCTCTAAAAACTGTTTCTTGTAATCTTCTGATGCCTTTTTTGCCCCTCTGACACTTTTCCTGTTGAATCAGAAAGGTCTTGCAAAGGATTAGGGACTATTATGTACTTTTCCTTGTTTCATGGATTGTTAGTTTTAGAAGCCTATTTAAGGAAACTTTGTTAACATGTTTTTATTAAAATAGTTCTACTAAATAAAGGAAGTCAATTTTTCTATTTAAATTTTCCTTATTAATCTATGTTGTTAAATAGGAAACTTATAAATCATGAACCACCTTGTTTTTTCCTTATCTTCAAACTTTTCTTCTTAAAATGATGTCAAGTTATTTTCTCTTTTCTTCAGTGTTCTCTCAGATCGAAGTTGTTTAAGAGTTACAGCTGGCCCTCCCTCAATGGATGTTGATGTCAATATTCAGCGAACTTTGGAGGACAGTTTAGCAACTGAAGCTTATGAACGGAGAATAAGACGTCTTGAACAGGAAAAACTTGAACTTAGTAGAAAACTTCAAGGTAAAGAATTTTTTAAGGTAGTGATACAGTCTTTGGAATTAAACTGGTATACAATGCCTTCATTAATTTGGAATTTTTGTATAGTATTGTTATGCCTAATATTTTAAGAAAATATTTTAAATTAATTTTTCCTATTACAAAGAAGTCATCCCTATTTATGCTGACATGATGTTTTAGTTTTCAATGCCTAACATTTTTTAATATCCACCTGGTTATTGAGTGTGTTGTATTTGTTGTTTGGTTTTGGAGTGGGTTTTTCTGTGAGGCAATTAGAGTTGCTCAGAGTCACATAGCTAGTCAATGTTAAGTGCTGGAGGCTGGATTTGAATTCAGGCGCTCCTTACTTTAGGTCCGGTGCCCTATTAGCTGTTCCATTATTTGCATTTGGTACAAGATTTTTGTTACCTGAAAAATAATCAAATTGTAAATAGAAATTGAATGTTCAGAGCTGAGCCATTGTTACCCTGTTGATACCTAAAGAGAGAAAGAGAACTCTCAAATTTAAAAGCTTAATTTTTGCACGGCATAGCAACAGGCAGAGATGCAAGCCAGTATCATAAAAATGATGTTTGAGAAATATTTTTCAATCTGCATGCAAAAATTAAGCACATCATATTTGATAGGTAGACAGTGCTAGGCTCTAGAGGTTCAACAATAAAAGTGAAATGGTCCCTTTTCTCAAGGAGCTTGTACTATGAAAATGGAGAAAATGGGAATATATGAATATATACAAACCAGATTCAAAATAAAGAAAAAAAAATAGGAAAAATATGGGCAAATATTATCAGAGATATCTGGAAAGAGATAGAGTGGAATTGATTTCTGAATGAAACTAGCTCTATTTTAACAGGGAAGGCATGTAGTCACTCACTATAATATAGCTATGGAGGTATGGAACCACTAACCTGAGAAATAATATGCAAGGCAGTAGGGCTGCTCTATGAAGTGCATAAAAGTGTAATATCTATCTCTTGTTGTCTTTTCCTTACAAGCTCAGGGGAAAAGTGAAGAAATAATTGAGAGATAAGCTTTGGTTCCTCTTTGAAGAGAGCATGACTAGTGTGAGTGCTTTCTCAAATTGGAGTTTGAGGAGGTACTCAGTGACCTGAGAAGGAGATCTTAAGGTTTGAGGAAGATACAAATATGAGGCCACTGTAGTCAAAGGAAAGAGCTGGTCCTTTGAATTTGGAATTGATTTCAAGTTATGGACATGATACTATTCAAATTAATTCAGCATATGTTCCTCAGATGTCTAGAATGAAAACACAAATGAGAATATTGTACTGTAATCAAAATATTCATATGTCTCAACTTTGTCATTAATTCTCTAAGTATTTTTCCACATATCTGTTCATGTTGTTCATAAAATGCACATGAGTCACTATTATCTTATTTTTCCTTCTGTTTTTAAAGAATCAACACAGACTGTCCAGGCTCTGCAATATTCAACTGTAGATGGTCCATTGACTGCCAATAAAGATTTAGAAATAAGAAACTTAAAAGAAGAAATTGAGAAGTTGAGGAAACAAAT
The DNA here is from genome assembly GCF_048593235.1 of Sminthopsis crassicaudata. Lineage (NCBI taxonomy): Eukaryota > Metazoa > Chordata > Mammalia > Dasyuromorphia > Dasyuridae > Sminthopsis > Sminthopsis crassicaudata. The sequence goes on from NC_133620.1 coordinate 400,298,319, forward strand.
AACAGGTAAATTTCCATAGTTTATCATTAATACTTTTTTGTGGACAGAATTGGTTCTTCAGAGTATTTATAAATTAAGTAAAATGTATTTCTCTGTTTGCAGATGCCATTCTTTCAATGTTGTCCTAGTAGTATAGTGTAGTAGTAGTAGTAGTAGTAGTAGTAGTATAGTATAGTGGAATTGTGTATGCCATTTAAAATAATCTCTTATATCCCTTTAATATTTTCAAGAAATATTACTTTTTTCATTTAAGATACATGTGCATTTTAAAATATTTTGGGGAGTGTTTTTAAACTAATTTTTATCATATGTTATAAAATTTTATATGGTAATTAATTGATCATCTAGTTCAGCTTTTTCATTTTATACATAGAAACTAAGGCCCAAACAAATGAAATGATTAAACAAGATTTAATAGCTGGTTTATGTTAAATTATAAATTAGAATTAAAATCTCTTAATTACTGTTGGAGTTTACCTTTTATTCTATTACAATTTGCCTTTTCATTAACATAGCTTTAGATATTAAAATAAATCACCATTTGTTGTATTTGTGGGAAGAAAAGATACCTATAATTATAGATTATTTATTTCGATTTAAATTTTATCTTATACATTTTCCTCATAGGGTCTTCTTTCTAAAGAATAAATATATATCTTATTAGCTTCCACATATGGTGTCTGTAAAAATTTAGTGTGATATAATTATTGTCAGAATTCTATCAACAGGGTCTTTGGGCAAGTGATTTTCAATTACCTAGTACTCTATCTCTTACTGGTATAACTTTGGCTTTTCCTCGAGAAGTATGTCCCAACCATGATATGTCACTCATATTGCTTCATCTTTCTCAATCATGTTTCTTTCCCTTCTTCCCTAATTTGTTTTTTCAGTTGGTTAGCAAGCATTTATTAAATGCCTACTATGTACCAGTCATTACATTAGAAACAGATTGAAAGATAAGAAATAAAATCATTTTTACAATTTTCTCAAAGAACTTATGTTCAACAGAGCAGAGAACTGTAATGCCAGAAAAACTGAGGCAAGATAGAGATTAGAGAGTCTTTTAAAATATTTTATTAATTGGAGAGTTTAATTGACTGGACAGGACTCTTGTCTCAAAGTATCCAGTAATGAATGGGGGAACGATAAACACTTTTATAGCTCTTCAGACAAAGGAGAGGAAAAGTGGGAAAATCAAGATGGGGGGGGAAGTTATAAACTTTTACTAAAAGCCAGAGTCAGGATGTTTGAATAACAGAAATAAAGATGTCAGTGAAGCATCGGTGATAGTCTTATCTTTTGGAATATTTTAGAGGGGCAGTGTCATAAATTCTTGGGGGCAGAAGGAGCTAGGAGTCAGGAAGGAGTCAGGAGTCTGCTCCTCATCTCCCATTGACAATTTATAACCTTAGAGCAAATGGTCCTTAGTCTTAATGAACCAGGGGGATTTTTATGACTTAGGGGACTGAGGCAGAACAGTTAAGGAAACTGAGATAGAACAATTCATGGAAACTCAGTCAGGACAATGAGGGAAACTAGTGCAGGGAAACTGAGGTAGAACAGCTCAAGGAGACTGTGGCACAACAGAACTTTATATTTTCTGCATATACACAGAATAAATAGTGTGATGAGAGATATATAAATTCCTTCTTCTCCCTAACCATCATGTAGATTAGGCTAGTTTTTCTTCAGGAGGCATTTAAACCATACTTACGACTAATTGTCTCAGAGGAATAAAGATGCAGTCTGTTGACATTACTTACTTCTGGTACCTTGAGTTTTCAGTCAGTAAACGTTAAGTCCCTGCTACATGCCAGAAATTGTAAAAAGCACGGGATACAGAAAGAAAAGCAAGAAATGCACTTTGCCTATACAATTCTAATATAGGGAAAAAACATGCAGTGACTATATGCAGACAAGATATAATCAGGATAATTTGGGTATTTTCTCAGAAAGAAGGCACTCTGATTGAGGAGTGCTAGGAAAGACTTCTTATGAACGTAGGACTTTTGCTAAAATTTAAAAGGGCATATATAAGATATATTGTAAAGATAGAATTGATAGGACTGGGCAACCAATTTAATATGAGGAAGGGAATGAATGTTAAGATTTGAAAGTGATGCCTATGTTGCATGTTTGGGTTTACTGGAAAGGTAGTGGTATCCTTAAAGGTAATAGGGAAATTAGGAAAAGGGGGAAGACCTGAGAGAAAGGGAGATGAGGGAAAGAAAAGAAATTTAATATTGTATACACTGAGTTTAAGATTGGCATTAAGATACCTAGTTTGATATGTTTAAAAGGAAGTCAAGACTGGAAGTTAGCAGAGAAATTAGGGCTTGGATACATACATTTGAAAATCATTGGCATAATGATGGTAATTGAATTCAGGGTAATTGAGGCTATCTTCCAAATGAAATAATATAGAGGGAAAAGCCTGAGGGCTCAAGATAAAGCCTTGGGGGATGGACACCTGCAGTTAGTGGGTACTCCCTGAATGAAGAGATTAAAGAGAAACAAAAAGAGACTGAGAAAGAGTAAGCAGACAAGGAGGAGGAAAACCAGTATAGTGTCACAAAAACTTGAAAGAAGAGAAGAGTATCCAGAAGATAGTAGTCGATAGTAGTTCAAAAGCTTCAAAGAAATTTATTAAGATGAAGACTTGAATTTTGTTATTTTTTCTACCAAATCTAGTCATTTAATTAGTATGACACTGAAAACACAAATTAATTTAGGTACAATTATCAATATTATTCAATCTTCACATGAATAATACTTCTCCATTCGTTTAGATCCTTTAGGGTGAAGTGTCTTATAATCACGTTCATATTGTCCCTGAGTTTGTGTTGAAGGTAGACTTATATTGCCTGCAGTTATTTAAACATAATTTCTTTCTATTTTTCTCATGGGTTTTGTTGTCATAGAAATTTTGATAATTTATATGGATTTATTTGATATCCTCTTACTTTGCTAAAGTTGATCATTATTTCAACCAAATTTTCAGTTGATATCCATTGTTCTTTAAATATGCCATAATATTACCTGCAAATCATAATAGTTTTATTTCCTCATTGCCCATTTTTATTCTTCTAATTTCTTTGTTTTTTATATTATCTTATTGCTAAAACTAGCATTTCTAATACAGTATTGAACAACAGAGGCTATCATTGATATTTTTGCTTCTTCCTTGATCATATTAGAGATTATTGCTCTTCATTTTAGATAACTACTAGTTATCATTTTTGCTTTCTAATGTTTTTTAATAGGAACAAATGTTGTATGATGTTAAAAGTCTTTTCTTCACCTATTGTAAAAACTATGTAATTTTTGTTGTTTTTGTGATTGATAATTATGCCATAGTTTTTCTAATAATATTGAACCAGCCTTGCATTCTTGGTATAACTTGAACCTGGTGATAGTATATGATCTGTGTAATATATTGTTATTACCTCCTTGCTAAGATGTTATTTAAAATTTTAGCATTGATATTTGTTGTGTGCTACTTTCTAGAGCCCCCAAGTTGGGGTGACAAAATGTACTGTGCTTTCTAGAGCCCCTAAGCCAGTGTTGTGTGGCAAACATGTACAGCATACTAAAAAGCAGAAACATCTTCCTCTTTGCCAAAAAGTGATGGATCAGTTGCCATATTTTAGTTTTGTTGAATGTTTTAATGTTTCAAGTGTTAAATTTCACGCCAGATTTCATGTCCTTCCTCTTTCACCCTCATCAAGAACTTCTTAATTCTTCTTCATTTTCTGCTTTCAGAGTGGGATTGTCTGCATATCTGAAGTTATTGATATTTCTCCTTGGCAACCATAATTCTAGCTTTTGATCCCTCCAGCCTCACATTTCCCATGATATACTCTCTACATATAAGATAAATAAATAAGGTGACAATATACAACCTTGTTATATATCTTTCCCAATCTTAAACTAATTAGTTGTTTCATGTCTGATTCTAATTGTTGCTTCTTGACTAGCATAGATTCTTCAGCAGACAAGTAAGATGATTTGATAGTTCCATTTCTTTGAGAACTTGCCATATTTTGTTATGATCCACAGTTAAAGGCTTTAGTATGGTCAGTGAAGCAGAAGATGTTTTTCTGTAACACCCTTGATTTATTTCTCCATAATTCAGAAAATCTTGACAATTTGGTCCTTGGTTCCTCTACCTTTTTGAAAAGCATTCTGCTCTTAATTATAAGTTCACATATTGCTGAAGACTTGCTTGCAAAATCTTAAGCATAACTATACTAATGCTTAGTTGTTTGGTAATTTGAGCTTTTTTTTTTTATATTGTTCTTGTTAAGGTTTGGGATGTACACTTAAAATCATGTATAAAATGTCTTGTGTATTTTAAAAGATTATACAAATGATACCAATTATAATAATTATAATCATTTATTTAAAAGGAATTAATCAAAGAAAATACTCTGAAAAACCACCCCATAAATATTTTTTAAAACAATAGATATAATAAAAAGGAAATACCAATAAATTATATTTATCCAGGACTGCCCAAGAAGACAAAGAAGCCTGTGAGGAGTGATATGCTGGTAAATATTTCATAACCAACTCTCTGAAGGAAAAAAAAGCATGCAGAAAATACTTTTAAATTTAATCTGAATAATCTTCATCACTTTAAGTGTTGTCAGTTTTTTTTTAAAGCATCAATTAAACCTTGATTTTAACATTTGCCAGTTTCTGAGGTCTAAATGTTCACATTGAAAATTGAACAAATCTTACTTGGTACAACCTTATTGTAAAACATCCTTATCTATAGGAGATCTAAATAGAAATGTACCAACAAGTTTTTTGTTTTGTTTTGTTTTGTTTTTTTTTACCAAATTTTTACTTATGTTCAGTAATGGGATGAAGGCAATGGGAACATAATCCTGGTCTTTCAAGACCATATTACAGGATAGAACTTGACTCTGATACCTAACTGTACAAAGAGATAAGACTAGGCCATTTGTGTATCCCTCAGATTTCTCCAATAGATTTATAATCAACTTTTCTACTGGACCTACAGTAAACATAAGGACATCAGTAATGAGGGAAATACTACAGTGACCAAATTGTCTTTTGCAGGGGAGTGAGTATCCAGGTGACATGAGACCAGCATGATTTCTGACATTGTTTGAGGCTTCTCATGGCCACAACAAAAATGGAACAAATTCTTAAATGATGATTATATAAGGATAAGAAGGCAGAGATTTGACAAAAGACAGTACACTATCTTGGTCACAAAGATGAGGTAGAACCAAGAATTTTACACATAATGGGTCCTAGTCTTTGCCACACCATTAAGAATTTTAACAATCGCAACAGCAAGAGATACAAAGAGAAATTCCATTCCAAACAAATGTTGAGAGTATAAAATATTTGGGAATCCATCTACCAAAGAATAGTCAGGAATTATATGAGAAAAATTACAAAACACTTGCCACAAAAATAAAGTCAGATTTAAATAATTGGAAAGCATTGAGTGCTCTTGGATAGGCCAAGCGAATATAATAAGGATGACAATACTCCCCAAACTAATCTATTTATTTAGTGCTAAATCAATCAGACTCCTAAGAAACTATTTTAATGACCTAGAAAAAATAACAACAAAATTCATATGGAAAAATAAAAGGTCGAGAATTGCAAGGGAACTAATGAAAAAAAAGTCAGATGAAGGTGATCTAGGTGTACCTGATCTAAAGCTATATTATATAACAGCAGTCACCAAAACCATTTGGTATTGGCTAAGAAATAGACCGGTAGATCAGTGGAACAGATTAGGTACAAAGGACAAAAAAGGGTACATCTATAGCAATCTAGTCTTTGACAAACCCAAAGATACCAACATTAGGGATAAAAATTCATTATTTGAAAAAAAAAAAACTGTTGGGAAAACTGGAAATTAGTATGGCAGAAATTAGATATGGATCCACACTTAACACCATATATCAAGATAAGATCAAAATGGGTCCATGATTTAGGCATAAAGAATGAGATCATAAATAGATTAGAGGAACAGAGGATAGTCTACCTCTCAGACCTGTGGAGGAAGAAGGAATTTATGACCAGAGGAGAATTAGAGATCATTATTGATCACAAAATAGAAGATTTTGATTACATCAAACTAAAAAGTTTCTGTACAAACAAAACTAATGCAAACAAGATTAGAAGGGAAGTAACAAATTGGGAAAATATTTTTACAGTTAAAGGTTCTGATAAAGTTCTCATTTCGAAAATATATAGAGAACTGACCCTAATTTATAAGAAATCAAACCATTCTCCAATTGATAAATGTCAAAGGATATGAACAGACAATTCTCAGATGATGAAATTGAAATTATATCCACTCATATGAAAGAGTGTTCCAAATCACTACTGATCAGAGAAATGCAAATTCTGAGATACCACTACACACCTGTCAGATTGGCTAAGATGACAGGAACAAATAATGATGAATGTTGGAGGGGATGTGGGAAAACTGGGACACTAATACATTGTTGGTGGAGTTGTGAAAGAATCCAACCATTCTGGAGAGCAATTTGGAACTATGCCCAAAAAGTTATCAAACTGTGCATACCCTTTGATCCAGTGTTGCTGCTATTGGGCTTATACTCCAAAGAAATATTAAAGAGGGGAAAGGGACCTATATGTGCCAAAATGTTTGTGGCAGCTCTTTTCGTAGTGGCTAGAAACTGGAAGATGAATGGATGTCCATCAATTGGAGAATGGTTAGGTAAATTATGGTATATGAAGGTTATGGAATATTATTGTTCTGTAAGAAATGACCAGCAGGACAAATACAGAGAGGTTTGGAAAGACTTACATCAACTGATGCTGAGTGAAATGAATAGAATCAGAAGATCGCTGTACATTTCAATGCTGTATGAAGATGTATTCTGATGGAAGTGGATATCTTCAACATAAAGAAGATCCAACTCACTTCCAGTTGATCAATGATGGACAGAAATAATTACACCCAGAGAAGAAACACTGAGAAGTGAATGTAAATTGTTAGCACTACTGTCTATCTACCCAGGCTACTTATACCTTCGGAATTTATTACTTAATGTGCAACAAGAAAATTGGATTTACACTGCTGATCAGAGAAATGCAAATTAAGACAACTCTGAGATACCACTACACACCTGTCAGATTGGCTAAGATGACAGGAACAAATAATGATGAATGTTGGAGGGAATGTGGGACAACTGGGACACTGATACATTGTTGGTGGAGTTGTGAAAGAATCCAGCCATTCTGGAGAGCAGTTTGGAACTATGCCCAAAAAGTTGTCAAACTGTGCATACCCTTCGACCCAGCATTGCTGTTATTGGGATTATATCCCAAAGAAATACTAAAGAGTGGAAAGGGACCTGTATGTGCCAAAATGTTTGTGGCAGCTCTTTTTGTTGTAGCTAGAAACAGGAAAGTGAATGGATGTCCATCAATTGGAGAATGGTTGGGTAAATTGTGGTATATGAAGGTTATGGAATATTATTGCTCTTTAAGAAATGACCAGCAGGAGGAATACAGAGAGGCTTGGAGAGACTTAAATCAACTATTGCTGAGTGAAATGAGCAGAACCAGAAGATCACTATACACTCCAACAACAATACTGTATGAGGATGTATTCTGATGGAAGTGGAAAGCTTCAACATAAAGAAGATACAACTCACTTCCAGTTGATCAATGATGGACAGAAATAACTACTCCCAGAGAAGGAACACTGGGAAGCGAATGTAAATTGTTAGCACTACTGTCTATCTACCCAGGTTACTTATACCTTCGGAAGCTAATAATTAATATGCAACAAGAAAATGATATTTATACACATATATTGTATCTAGGTTATATTGTAACACATGTAAAATGTATGGGATTACCTGCCATCGGGGGGAGGGAGTGGAGGGAGGGGATAATTTGGAAAAATTAATAAAAAAAAACATTAAAAAAAAAAAGAAAATTGGATTTACACACATATATTGTATCTAGGTTATACTGTAATACATGTAAAATGTATGGGATTGCCTGTCATCTAGGGGAGGTAGTAAAGGAAGGGAAGGGATAATTTGGAAAAATGAATACAAGGGCTAATGTTATAAAAAAAATACTCATGCATATATACTGTCAAAAATTATAATTATTTTAAAAAAAAAAAGAATTGTAACAATGCAGTGTCAATTCCATCCAGACTGTAGAAGGGATAGGACCAGGCAACAACTACTCATCCTATTCAAGAGAACTGAGAGAAACTATCACGGGAGATAAGAATGAAGAAAGAAAACTCTTTAATGCCAAAAATACCTTAAGTTAAGAGAAATGCATGAGGTAAATCTAGGGTAAAGAGAGTTACTTGTCAGTAAAAACAAGATGAACCTCAGAAAAAGCAAAGAATGGCTTTTTTACAAGAATTCCTAAAATTTGTGGAAGAAATTAAATAACATAATAATTAAATTAGAGATTTTAAGGGGGGAAATAGAAATATAGTAGTTTAAAACAAAAGTTAGAAATTGTACTTAAGCAGTGGACTCTTTGACAAATAGAATGGAACAAACAACTAATAACTAAATAAAATAACAAGAAATATTAGAACAAAGTAATAAGGCTGAAAACTTAGAACTTAAATGATCTGGAAAACAGGTCAAGAAAGATAATTTTAAAAATCATTAGACTTCCTAAAAAACATGACCCCCTCAAGAGAAAGTTAAACATACCCAGGAATGTCAAAACCAAAAAGCCAGAATTTTTAAATTAAAGAAAAAAGACCATAAGGCTTCTTGAAAAGTTTTAGTGCAAAGGAAAAATGGTCAAGATCATAAGACTATTCTGGAGATTAAATAAACAAGAAAATATTGGAATATAATTATATCAAAAGGTGAAAGAAAAAAGCTTTTAACTAACAATGTGTTCTTTAAAAAGGAATATAATATTATATATAGGGAGAAAATGGATCTTTAATATGATAGAAAACATTTATGCATTCTTAAAAAACCCAAGTTAGGTGGAATCTTTGAAAGGCAAATACAGAATACAAGAAAAACTTTGCAAAGAACTAGGTGAAAAATGGGTGTGAGTAGAGCCAGAAGAATGATTATATCGTGTCTTTATTAATGTAAAAGTTACCAATGTGGTGAATCATGATTATCAGAGACTGTTGATGAAACTTCCTTTCTTGTAGATAGCATTTTCAGATATAACCATTGTATGGATTTGTTATGATTGATTATATTTTTAATATGAATGAATTTTTTTGTTGTTTGAGGAGAGGTATAGTAGAACAGAGGGTGGATAATACTCTTAGTGGAAAAAAAAAAGGTGGAAAAGAAAAATAGTGAAGTATTTCAAAATACATAGAAGTAAGCAGAAGAAAGTTGAGAAGTATACATGTACAAGGCATTTGTTTGATGCTACTATTTTTATTTTAATATACACTTTAAACTGAATATTATGTAAGTTTACAGTTACACTTACAATCCTTTTTTGATTTTTGTGTATTGAAATGTTCATATTTGTTTGGCAATTAGGTGATCTCTTGGGTAGAGTCCTGGACCTGAAGTGAAGAGGGTTTAGTTTAAATCTAGCCTTACGCTGTGTCACTCTGAACAAGTTACTCTTAGTTTCCTTAATTGGTAAATGTGGATAATAGGGTCTACCTCAAAGGGATGATCAAATAAATTAAAATTTATAAATCACTTAGCACAATCCCTAGCACATAGGTGTTTTGTAAGTCCTAGTTTAAGTTTATAGTAAAAATTTTGTTTTGAAAGTAATAGAGTTGAGTCATTGGAAGAACAGTGGAGAAGTCCATGATAGAAATGAATAGTCTGTTAATACATTACCAGTAAGGGTTTTTATAAGAGAAGTTATATAAAGGATATCAATAAGAGATATATATAATCGAGAAAATAAATTAGTCCTGTGGTGAGAATAAGAGAACACATCAGTAGGCAGCCCATGTATCTGTTCCATTTATAGTCATTTAATTACAAAAAAGTGAAGAGGAATTTTATTAACACATTGTGTAGACCCCTTGGAGAGAATTTATGAGGAGGTGTTAATGGTATTCATTTAGCTCCACTAAAGGATGAAATGAAGGGTGAAATCATTATCAATGAAAATAACTTTATATGGTTTCTGTATTGCTACACTTAAGGTCAACTTTTTGTTGTTGTTGTTGGTTTTTCAATAATAATGTAGAAGAGTGTAAATCAAAGAGAATAAATTAGCTAAGATTATAACTTAATGGTTTACTGACCATATTTAATTCATAAAAAAACTATAATAATTGATGACATCAAAGTCATTACAGGAAAAATAATTTTAAATAACATGCAATAATTTTGAATGATTTTTTTGTAGGAAAATGTGCAGTGATCTTCATACCAAGAAATCTCATATCAAAATTCATCATCTTCTACTTCAATTTTTTCCCCTCTGATTAGATTGGGTCATTTATTTAGTTTGATGATTCACTAGCGGCAAAATAAAATATTTTAATGTTTCAGATTATCTGTGTCTTGGTAACACACTTTAGAAAAACAGGCCCATATATAAAAAAAGGGATGTTTTTATCTTTAAAAGGGTAATGTAATTTTGGAAAGCTTACTTTTCCACAATTTTGTCTCGTTTCTTATTTGTTAACAAAAAATGTGGCTTTCGGAGACTTCCACATGTTATTTTGTTAATTTAAAAAGCACAGTCAAATAATTGGAATTTGGAAAGTTATATATATCGGGAAGTTTGATACTCAGGTTCAATTCTGTTTAGTGTATATGATTCAGTAAAACTTTTATTAAGATTTTTGGTTGGTTCCATAGCAATAGCTAATTATGGCACTATTACATATTTGCTAAAACTTAGAATTCTCTTATACTAAACAAAGAAGACCGATATAACTTTTTACTGCTTTAAAAACAGAATAAAAATAAAACAACTCAAGTTAGCCTTTGTAGGGAAAAAACAAAACAAAACAAAACAAAAAAACATAAAGCCTGGGAAAAGCTTTCTTATATTTCAGTTCTCTTAAGAAGAAAAAAAAGGTAAGGAAAAGGTAATACATTAGACAGTATAACCTCTTTGCTCCTTTGCCACTACCACCATTCTGATTTTAGGCCCCTTTTGCCTCACACCTGAACAACTGACTTATCACTTAACCCTGTTTGCCTCAGTTTCATTATCTAGAAAATAAACTGAAGAAGAAAATGGCAAACAACTTCTGCATCTCTGCCAGGAAAACTGCAAATGAGCTCAAAGAGAATGAGACACAATTGAAAAATAATTGGAAAAGAAATTATTTTAGATGATTATGGTTTAGCGTTTTGCTGTAACAATGCTTAAATTCTTTTATATTTGGAGGAAGCTAGTTGGCATAGTGGATAGAGCACCAGTCTGAAGTCAGGAGGACCTGAGTTCAAATGTGGCCTCAGACACTTAATACTTTCTAGCTATGTGACCCTGGGCAAGTCACTTAACCCCAATTGCCTCAGGGAAAAAAGTACTTTTCTATTTTATTTATTGAATTTTCAAGGGATTTGTATTTGTAGTATGAGAACTTCTTGTCTCTTTGTTAATGCAGAAAAGCAAACTTCTTTTGTATAATTCTGACTACATGATTATATTCTATACACCTTTGGGGGAAATGTTCAATTATTGGAACACTTGTACCATTCTTTTGCAGAATCTGTATTAACCTATAAATCTGGCTTTTTAAGAATGGGCTTTCTTTTCATCTTTCTTTAGTAGTGCCTTAATGCTGTATTATCATGGATCTCTTAGTTTCTGTAAACGTATCTGCATGATTTAAGTTTTTATTTGATGTTCATATTTGTTTGAATTTGTGTGCATATTATCCTTGGAAGATATTAATATCCATTAATGGTTTTATAAGTTTGATTTGGTTATAAAATAGTATTATTAGTTATATTAGATAAGTCCACATAGTAGCATTTATCATTTTTATGTAAAATTTTGTTTGTTTATTCAGGAAAGAGTTCTATAAATTTTAAATCTGTTTATATGTAGTATGAGAAATTCTGTCTTTATTAACAAAAAAAGTATGATAGCTATTTTAGAGAATGCCTATGTTGTGTAATATGGTATAGGTTTTTATTTAGATTCTTTTCAAATCCACTGTGGTCTGTTTTTCTAATCCAAAATATGTGTAAAAAATGCTGTTGTTGTTTTAATCTAGTTTAGTGAAGTTCAGTTATGAATGATCCAAAAAGAAGTCATTATCCTATTTTTAAAAAAATTATTTAGAGACCTATGGACCATTGTACAATTAGATAAAATGATTCCTTATTGTAATTGAATAAAGTATTGGACTATACAGGTTCATCCAATTTAGGCTCATTTAAGGCATCTTTGAAATTACTTCATTCCATATACCATGATAGGGATGATATATGTACTTCTTCCTATTCTCAAACAATTTTTACTTCTTCCACTAGATATCTATCTTTTGAAACTTTTTTCCATTATATGAGGTTGGGAATTCAGTTCAAAGCATTGTTCTTCCATATTTATGTTTCCTTCTATCTAACTAGCTTTACTGTAAACCAGCTTTCCTCTGATGACTGCCTCCCTAGCTACTCTTTCAATTACTGTTTGTACCTTCATTCATGCTTAGTAGTCAAGGAAGAAGAACTGGAATACTCCTTGTTTCCCATTACTACTTCCAGATTCTACCCCTTTTCCCATCACTCAATAACCTCTCTTTCTTTAAGATTTATGCTATTTATATCACTATCAAAATCTTAATAATATTGTCCACAGATGCAGAGGTCACTTTTTTTCTTCTTCAATTAATTGGTTATTTGGCCTTTCCCCACCTCCTGCCTTTATTCTAGGGAACTTCAGCATACATATTGATTCTCCTTTAAATTCTTTAACCACTCAGTTCCTCAGCCTGCTCAGTTCCCATGAGCTCCTTCTCCACATCAAATACAAAGCTGGTCATACTTTTGTTCTTGCAATCATCCACAAGTATACCACTTCCATTCAAGAACTCTGGAATTTTCTTATTCTTCATCATTTAGCTTTTCACATCTCCCTCTGCCTTCCTTTTTATAACCCTATCTTTCATCCTGACCATCAACTCCAGTCCTGTGACCCCTCGATTCCTTCTCAAGCTATCCTCTGCATTTTCTCCTCTTCATCTTGACTTGTTGAACCATGTCAACTTTACATAATTCTCTCTTGTATTCCAAGCTACTTTATATTAGTCCACCATCTCCTCTTCTTTGGATCACTACCAATTTTTACCTTCATGTCTACACATGTGCTCCTGAAAAAAGATGGAGAGCATTGCCTAACTATTCAACTGGGTTGAAATTACAAGTTTCAACTGGGCTCTCACTGCTTCTAGACAACTTTATTATATCTCTCTCTTGAATGAAATATGTACTTTCCACAGCAGCTCTTCCAAACTTTTTTGTTCCTCCTTAAGCCTCCCATGGCTCCTTCTCCCTCTACTGTCTCATCTGAGATTCTTGCCTCATTGTACAGACAAAAAATGAGGCCATTTGCTATGAACTCCCTCTTGTTTTCTTTTTCTTTTTTTTCCCATTCAGGTGCTTTCTGCCACTTAATTCTTACTGAGGCCAAGCAACTCTTCTTGTTTAAGCAACTCTAGTTGCTAGTGAATTCCCCCCCCCCTAAAATTACCTTGTGTCTAGTGTGTATGTGTCTGTGGGATATGTGTGTATATAGGTATATGTGTTTGTATTTATATATACACAGAAAAAGAAAGAAAAAGGTGTGTGTAATGGTTTCTCCCTTGTTAAAAACTTCTTGAGCTCTGTGACTGTTTTGTTTTCAACTTTGTGCTTTCTATATAGTAGATAGTTAATAAATGCTTGCTAACTGATTTTGGTTGTTCTCAAGTAAAATCAGCCTAAGGTCATTTAAGTATCAAAACAACAGACAAAAGAGGATAAATAACTGTAAAATTTTTTGGTTTTTTTTTTGTTTTGTTTTGTTTTTTTAAACCATTTAATTATGTAGGGATACCATATTTGACCCTTTAACATCACAATTCTAGATATATATTTTGATAGTAGAAGTGTCAGAAGAAAAAAAATGGAACAAGCTAATGGATTTAGACCAAGTATATACAAAGATTTTTGCTGTGACACAGTTTTGCTAGAGGTGTCAAGGTATCTGAAGGATAAAGGTGGGTTTTAGAAAGGAACAGGTTTCTTTGAAGATGGTGAATTAAATGGTTTTATGGGGTCAACTGTCTTCTGACTACACCAAAAAAATACAAATAAAAAGTCCCAAAACACTCTTTTAAAAAATAGCAATGACAAGTGACATCAAAAGCAATAAGTAATCATAAAAGAAAAAGAGCAAAACCGACCCGTGTTATAGACTTAAAAGGGGGAAAGAATAAAAATGATATATTGAAAAATAATGTTGCAAATTAATGTCACTGAAACAGAAGATAGACTTCAGACAGTGGCATGGTAGGGAGGATTAATTAGCATATTTATCTCAGATCAAAAGAAGGATAATATGAACAAAAAAAAAATAATAATGAAATGAAACTCGAGTAGGTTAGGATGGAACAAGACCAAGAGAGGAGTTCTTGAAGGGTAAAGAGATTGGGTTCAGATTATTTTACTGAAAGTAAATATAATGTAAAGACTAAGCGCTAAATTTTCAAGGAAGTAAATGCATTTGTATGTGTGTTTCACTACCAAACTCATTTTTTTTTTTTAGAGAGCTATAGTTCTCTACCTTAAATTTATATGCAAAGATAAATTAATCTGCATCACAAATGTTGGTGTAAACATGTTGAATAAAATCTTTGCCCAAAAAAACCTGCAAATATTAACTATTTTTTTGTTATTGCCTCTATTCTTTGTTTTATTAAGCATTATCTTCTTAGCCATAGCTCAGAAAAGTAATTCTTTTCTATTTTTTTTAATTGGTATGACCTCTAACATTAATTTTGAGCACATTGTGCCATCCAGAACATCACAAAAGTCTTAATGCAATCATAAGTTACAAAAGTTTTAAAATTCACTATGACTTTTGGAATACCCTGGGTATCACAATATGTTTTTATGATTGTTTCTGATCTTTAATCAAGAATTCTCCTGCTAGCCATAGTTGTGAGAAATATTTCCTTTTTAATTGTTTTTTTGTTGTTTTTTAATTTTTTTTTAATTACCTTACATTTTTACATTTAGGCAACATATCTGTTTGGGACTGTACTGTAATAGAAGTTCTGAAATATTATTCTAAGTCTGTTTTGTTTTGTTGTGGCTTTTTTGCCAAATTCCTTTCCAGATTTCTTAACAATTCTTATTAAATGAGAAGGTCCTCCCTAAGTAGATTATGTTCTTGCATTATCAAAACCTGGGCTATGAGTCAAATATATGTTTTGTTGTTTATAATACTTGGTTACATAGTCTCTAAAATATCTATTTACTCATCATTCCTATTTCTTTTTTGCTTCTTTTGAGATGCTAGTCCTTTTGCTCTAAATGAATTTTAGTATTTTATTCAAAGCAATCTCTTCATTAGTTTGATTTATAAAACTATAAATTTGTAAATTAATTGTTAACATCACCACTTGAAACCTCTCTCTCTCCATACTTCTCAGTGATCTTGTTAGCTTCCATGAATTTAATTATGACTCCAAAACTCTGTATGTTTGTTATAAATGTCTTCTGATTTCCATTTCTGTATCTTTGAATACTTGATAAACTTTCCTTTCCTCCCTTTCCTATTCTTGCTTTCCCCTTTCTCTTTTTTCTTCTTTCCTTTCCTTTTCTCTTCTCCTTCTCTTTCACTCTCCCTCCCTCCTTCTCTCCCCCTTTCTCACTTTCTTCCTCCATCTTACTTTCTTCCCCTCTCTCTCTCCTACTCTGTTCCTTCCCTTCCCTTCCCTTCCCTCTTTCTTCCTTTCTCTCTTTTCTAAATGAATCTTCAGTAGCTTTCTGTTGTCTCTAGGATAAAATACAAACTCCTCATCTTGGCATTTAAAGGCCTTCAAAATTTATTTGGCCATATCTTTCTAAAAATTTATTTTACATTACTCATTTCATATGATGTTTTATTGATTTAGCATTACTTTTTAGTATTACTTTTCTACTGAGATATATCTTATAATTCTCATCTTTTTTTCAAAACTAATTTCAGTGCCACTTCTGTGGAAAATATTTCTTCAACTCTCTTGATTTTTAGAGTTTCCTCCTTCCTAAATATCTTATACTTCCTTCTGTGCCTGAGGCACCCTTACCCTGAAACTACCCACTATGGCCTGCTCACCTAGGATTATTTCTCCACAAGATCCATTCTCTTCCCATTAATGAGTTTTTCCTGGATCTTTTATTCTGTGGAAGGGTCAAGGTCTGTTTACCTTCCTTCTCATCCGAGGCCATGTTGCTGATTTTCTGACTTTCAAACCTGTGTTTGCATGCCAGGTACCTTCCTCTCCCAACTCCATAATCCCCTTTTGTTTTTTCTGTGTATTTTTCTTGCATTAAAATATAAATTCTTTGGGAGCATGGGCTATCTTTTTGCTTATATTTTTACCACTAGTACTTAGCGTGGTGCTTAGCACATCATAAGTGCTTAATAAATGCTTATTTAATGCTTTTTGCTATTTATATGTTCCAGTTCTCAGGAGAATATACATTTCCTAAGTTCAAAAACTGATTTATTTTATTTATTTTTCTATTTCCTAGCACCTCACTTAGATCTTATACATAATAGATGCTCTTTAAATTTAATTAAATAAATAAATCAATTTGCTATGTGTGTGAAAGTTCTTATTATCAATTCTAAAGAACAAAATTTTTTTTGATAGACTTACAGTTTTTAAGAAGCACTAAATATTTTGTTCTTAACAATACAGTAAACCTAATATTTAATGACTTCATAGCAAGGATTTGGAGTTAGAATGGATATTAGGATACCATCTGGAACTGTTCTTTTCCTTATACAAATAAGAGAACTGACATATGGAGAAGTCAAAGGACTTATACAAAGACTTCAGCCTGTGTCCTCTTTTTACAAATTCTTTGCTCTTCTATTTAAAGTGTATTTTTAAATTCATACCTTAAAACATGTTTATAGATGTGGTTTTATTTAGAAATGGAATAATAAGCATTTTGTCATGTAGTTGTATATGGCATTCATTTGTGTGACTCCAGCATACCCTTTAAATAAAGAAATTTTAAAATACTACTTTGATCTTTATGAATAATTTCATTATGCTGTTTGTAAAAGGAACAATATCTTTCATTTTAGATTCTGATCATCTAGAGCAACAATTAGAAGAAGCTAGTTCTATGAGGCGAGAACTAGATGATGCTTCTAGACAAATCAAAGCTTGTGAGAAACAAATAAAAATGCTAAAGCAAGAAAGAGAAGACCTTAATAAGGTAACAAAAAATTTTTTTTGTTTTCATATCTTTCTGAATCTTCCAACTTTTTCAGATACCACATTTAAACTATTTCACCTCTACTACCCTGCTTTATTTGCTCTTCATTGCTCACCAAAAAAAGGTTAGGCCTGTGATAGAAATTATAGTATGTACTTACATACTCTGTATTAAGCCAAGTTGATCTACTTAGTATACAAATCTCTCTCACCATTTATTAATGTTGTTTTTATCTTTGTATCCACCTCATTATCTTGAAAACTAGATCACATGCCACAAACACTTAGTAAATGTGTTGGTTTAGAAAAAAAATCAAGAGGAATAAAAATAATTTCTTTACAATTTCCTAATATGAAAATACATTTAAAAGTGTTAAAATTTAATATTCTTTTGATATATTTTTCTGATTTTTAAAATTCATTGCAAATTTAAAGTTTCATATGTTGTGTCCTTCTTTCCTCCCAAAAAAATAGCATAAGTATATTTGGAAATTAAGTTTCTAAAATCACCTATTAAACCCATTTATCATTTAAGATAGTATTTTTATTTAGGTAAGAAATAAAGAAAATTCCATATTCTCTTTGTAAAATTTCCATGTGTGTTTTTAAAGTAATAATTTGACAAAGGAAGACAAAGGAAGCATTTTGGAATATAGCAAAAAATATTTAGGAAAATAAGAATTAGTGGGTGGTTTTTGGCAGAGAAAAATCCAGTAATTCACCCAGGTTCTCCCAAATTCCACTCCAAACAATTTCAAAAAATCCCTCAATATGAATTCTATAGCATTATAAGCCACAAAAAGATGGGATGAATTTTCCAGCCCAGGACAACTTAAAAGATTGACAGGAAAAGTCTTTTTCATTAGGGTGAGAATGAAATGTAGTACAGTCAGGTTTATAGGCTTATAGGCTTCAGCAAACAAGAAAGAGGTCAGAGGGAGTTGGTGGGCTGAATCCGCAGCAGGAGCACTGGCTTCTAGAACTGTCAGCACACAAGACAGTAAGGGATCTGAGAGGTGGTCACAAGGAGATTACAGGAGTACCTTTGCCAGAATTGGGTTGTATTGTACATACTGGGATCTGGGTTGCAGTCTTAGTCTCAGGAAGATCTCTAGCAAACCAGAACTTGAAGCTTCAGGGATGCAGGAGATTTGGTAATGGTTCTATGGCATTTGTATCTAATGGTAGCCATTTTGGAGTATAGGAGATGAAATGTTTTTTAAAAAAAGAAAGAAAAAAATTTATATAACTTTGCTGTACATTTGGAGGAAATAGCAAATTGTACATGGTAGATTTGTATTTTTATGCATAATCATCTATTTTGTTATATTATGGAAATGCTTGTTTTGTTACATGAATTGGCAGTAAACTTTAAAAAGAAAGCAGGTAGGGAGGAAAGGAAGAAAGGAAAGAAAAAAGAAGAGTGCTTGTGGTTATTCATAGATGAGAGCATAGGCCAGGAGAGTAAGTAAACATTCCTCTCCTTAGATTATCTTTCCTTGGAAGAACTGAAAACTCACAAATTCCCCTATTCTGAAAACAGCTGCACAAAAAATCTAACATTTGGGAGTCTTCCCTTGACATCTGGGAGCAGAGCCCAACTGTAACATGTAAAATTAAAAAAAAAAAAAAAAAAAAGAAATAGGCTAAAAATGAACAAACAGCAAAAAAAAAAAAAAAATGATCATAGAAAATTACTATGGTGAAAGGGAAGATCAGAACAAACTCAGAAGACAACAAAGTCAAAACTGCTATATCCAAAACATCAAAAAAAAAAAAAAAAAGCCTATAATAACCTAAGAAAATCAGGAAATATTCTTCTTCTTGGTAGAGGTACAAAAAAAATGGCAAAACATGATACCTTAAAAACCAGAATCGTTTTTTTTTTTTAAAAGGTGCAGAAAAAGAGAATAATTCCTTTAAGCAGAATTAGCCAAATAGGAAAGAAGGTACAAAAGTAAGAAAGTAATTCCTTAAAAATTAGAATTGGACAATCCAAGACTATCCTAATGGACTAATCCTAATGCATATTATTATCAGCCTCCAGAAAAAAAATTGTCCTTGTTTAAATACAGACTGAAGCATGCTATTTTTCACTTTTGTTTTTTTTTTTCTTTGTCTTTTCACACAAATGAATAATATGAATTTTTTTACACAATTACACACATATAACCCATATCTAAAGGGGGAGAAAGAACTTGGCATTCAAAACTTTAAATTAAAATGATTTTTAAAAATTAGAACTGGATAAGTGGAAGCTAATGAAACATCAAGAAATAGTTAAACAAAATCAAAAGAATGGAAAAAATGATTATCTCATTGGAAAAACAACTGTCCAAGGGAACAGATTAAGGAGAGATGATTTAAGAGTTTATTAGACTAACAAAACCTATGTTCAAAAGAAAAATTTAGACCTCATCTTTCAAGAAATTATCAAAGAAAATTGCCCTGGTATTTTAGAATCAGATAGTAGACTAGAAATTAAAAGATCCTACCAATTACCACTTGAAAGAAATACCAAAATGAAAACTCCTAGGAATATTGTAGCCAAATTTCAGAGGTCAAAGAGATAATATTGCAAGTAGCCAGAAAGAAACCATTCAACTATCATGGAGCCACAATCAGGATAAAACAAGATTTCGCAGATTCTACATTAAAGGTAAAGGATTAGAGGACTTAAATGTGATATTCTGAAGTGTTTGCCTAATTACAACCAATAATCACCTACCCAGCAAAACTAAGAATAATCTTTCAAAGGAAAAAATAGATAATTAATGAAATAAGACTTTTAAGCATTCCTGAAGAAAAGAGCTGAGCTGAATATAATCAAAGCTGTATATCAAATGAAAAAAATGTTCTAAATTTCTATTGATTAGAGAAATGCAGATTAAAACAACTGAACTACCTTTCACACCACACCAGGCAGATTGGCTAATATGACAGAAGAGGAGATTGTCAAATGTTGGAGAAGATGTGGGAAATGAAGACTCTAATAATTCATTATTAGTAGAATTATAAACTGAACCAATCATTCCAGAGAACAATTTTGGAACTGTACGAAAAGAGAGCTATAAAACCATTCATATTCTTTGACCCAGAAGTACCAGTACTAGGTTGGTATCTCAAAAGGATAAGAAACAAAAAGGAAAAGGGCATATATGTGTACAAAAATGTTTATAGCATCTTTTGTGGAGGAAAAAATTAGAAACTGAGAGATGCCTATCAATTGAGGAACAGCTGAACAAGTTGTGATATATAAAGTGATGAACAGGATGCTCTCCAAAAAATCTAGGAAGACTTACATGAACTGATCCAAAGTGAAATGAACAGAATTAGGAGAATATTGTATGTAATAACTCAGTATTGTACAGGGACCAACTTTGAAAGTCTTAGATATTCTCAACAGTGATCCAAGACAATTTCAAAGAATTTAAGAGGAAAAATGCTGTTCTCTGTAGAGAACTAATGAATTCTGAGTGCAGATTGAAGCATGCTTTATCTTTATTTTATTTTATTTTTTTGGAGGTTTTTTTGGGTATGCCTGTGTTTTCTTTTACAGTGTGACTCATAATTGATGTATTATGCATCATTGTGTATGTATAAGCTATATTAATGAGAGCAGAAGGGGGAAATAAGAGAGAACAAATTTGGAACCCCAGATATTTTTTAAATGAATGTTAAAATTGTTTTTGTTTAATTAGGGAAAAAATAAATATTAATTTAAAAAAATAGTTTAGATGATTTCATTTATTTTAAAATCTAAATTGTGAACTTGACAGTTTATATAAAAATTATTTTAGTTAGATTGACCTAGATCCTTTTTTCCATAAAGGATTTATATAACATTTCTACATTATTGCAAAAGTAGGTAATCCCTGAGAGAAACAAAGTTGACATTCTTTGAAAGCCTTAATGTCATAATCAGTACTGTAATAAGGAACATGCTTTTTCTAATTAATATATTTTGCATGACATAGTTTGCTTTCTTGTTTCTTACTTTTTAAATTTTCTTTTAAATTAGGCTTAATATATACAGTCAGAAAGAGGACTATGGGGACTGAATGTGGATCAAAACATAATATTTTCACCTTTTTTGTTTTCTTGTTTTGTTGTTTCCTTGCTTTTTTTTTCTTGTTTTTTTTTTTCCTTTTTGATCTGATTTTTCTTGTGCAGCATGATAAATGTGGAAATATGTTTAGAAAAATTGCACATGTTTAACCTATATTGAATTACTTGCTGTCCAGGGAAAGGGCCTAAGAGGAAGAGAAATTTGGAGCATAGAGTTTTGCAAAGGTGAAATGTTGAAAACTGTCCCTATATGTATTTTGAAAATAAAAAGCTATTATTAAAAAAAAAAAATAAAAGTTAAGCTTGATTTCAACGGTACTACAATTGATATCTTTTTAAAAATTTTTTAATAGTTTTTATTTACCAGATATATGCATAGGTAATTTTACAACATTGACAGTTGCAAAACCTTTTGTTCTAATTTTTCCCCTTCTTCCTCCCCCCAGATGGCAGGTTGACCAATACATGCTAAATATGTTAAAGTATAAGTTAAATACAATATATGTATACATGTCCAAACAGTTGTTTTGCTGTACAAAAAGAATCTGACTTTGAAATAGTGTACAATTAGCCTGTGAAGGAAATAAAAAATGCAGGAAGACAAAAATAGAGGGATTGAGAATTCTTTGTAGTGGACTATGAACTAGTTCATAGTCATCTCCCAGAGTTCTTTCGCTGGGTGTACCTGGTTCAGTTCATTATACAGTTGATATCTTTTAACAAAACTGTATAACTTGTATATTAGAATATAATGCTATCTGGAAGCTAGCTCCTAGAATGTGATAGCTGTTATGAATAAATTTTGTCTAGGGTAGAAACGTTTTAAATTCAAGCTTCAAAATAGCCATTGAATGATTGTTATTCTGAGATATTAATAAATTTATTACTGTTTAGTTTACCAGTTTTTTAATGTTTTAACTTTTAAGAGATTTATAGCGATTATGTGCATAATATTTACAGATTACATAAAATATTTATTTCATTGATATAAAAATATAAGGCTCTTTATGAATGAAGGCATATGATCTAAAGCTATATTATAAAGCAGCAGTCACCAAAACCATTTGGTATTGGCTAAGAAATAGACTAGTTGATCAGTGGAACAGATTAGGTTCACAGGACAAAATAGTGTACAACTATAGCAATCTAGTATTTGAGAAACCCATAGATAACAACTTTTGGGATAAGAATTAATTATTTGAAAAAACCTGTTGGGAAAACTGGAAATTAGTATGGCAGAAATTAGATATGGACTCACACTTAACACCATATACCAAGATAAGGTCAAGATGGGTCCATGATTTGGCATAAAGAATGAGATCATAAATAGATTAGAGAAATATACCTCTCAAACTTGTGGAGGAGGAAAGAATTTATGACCAAAGGAGAACTAGAGATCATTATTGATCACAGAATAGAAAATTTTGATTACATCAAATTAAAAAGCTTTTGTACAAACAAAACTAATGCAAGCAAGATTAGAAGGGAAGTAACAAATTGAGAAAATATTTTTATAGTTAAAGGTTCTGATAAAGGCCTCATTTCCAAAATATATAGAGAACTGACTCTAATTTATAAGAAATCAAACCATTCTCCAATTGATAAGTGGTCAAAGGATATGAACAGACAATTTTCAGATAATGAAATTGAAACTATTTCCATTCATATGAAAGAGTGTTCCAAATCACTATTGATCAGAGAAACGCAAATTAAGACAACTCTGGGATACCACTACACACCTGTCAGATTGGCTAAGATGACAGGAACAAATGATGATGAATGTTGGAGGGGATGTGGGAAAAATGGGACACTGATGCATTGTTGGTGGAATTGTGAAATAATCCAGCCATTTTGGTGAGCAATTTGGAACTATGCCCCAAAAGTTATCAAACTGTGCATACCTTTGATCGAGCAGTGGTACTACTGGGCTTATATCCCCAAAAAATACTAAAGAGGGGAAAGGGACCTGTATGTGCCAAAAATGTTTGTGGCAGCTCTTTTCATAGTGGCTAGAAACTGGAAAATGAATGGATGCCCATTAATTGGAATATTATGGAATATTATTGCTCTGTAAGAAATGACCAGCAGGATGAATACAGAGAGGCTTGGAGAGACTTACATGAACTGATGCTGAGTGAAATGAGCAGAACCAGGAGATCATTATACAACAATACTGTATGAAGATATATTCTGATTGAAGTGGATAGCTTCAACATAAAGAATATCTAATTCAGTTCCAGTTGATCAATGATGAACAGAAACAGCTACACCCAGAGAAGGAACACTGGGAATTGAGTGTAAAATGTTTGCACTATTGTCTTTCTACCCAGGTTACTTATACCTTCGGAATCCAATTCTTACCATGCAACAAGAAATTTGGTTTTACACACATATATTGTATTTAGGGTATACTGTAACACATTTAACATGTATGGGATTGCCTGTCATCTAGGGGAGGGAGTAGAAAGGAGGGAGGGAGGGGTAAATTTGGAAAAGTGAATACAAGGGATAATGTTAAAAAAAAATTACCCTTGCATATGTACTGTCAAAAATTATAATTATAAAATTAATAATAAAAATATTTTAAAAAGTGAACGTAGGCATTGTATGCAGAGACATTAGTATTGTGCTTAGGCCAGATTTTTCTAAAAAGATGTGAAACTTAAAAAAAAATAATTTTAAATACTTTTTTAAATGTCCATTTTAGCTTTAAAATCAAAACAAAACAAATCAAAAACCAAAACCCTAAGGGGTAGGTATTATTATTAGCCTCATTTTACAGAAGAGAAAAATGATGCAAACAGAAATTGTGACTTACCTAGAGTCATTGCTAGTAAATTTCTGAGGCCATATTTGAACATAAGTATTCTTAACTCAGTATCAGATACTTTATCCATTGTGCCACATAGCCGCCTCTAGTGCCATTACTCTTTTTATAGTTAGGATATGTGGTTTGTGGGGACAAAGTCTTATACATGTACTTAGTCAAATTCAGTTTCCATGGAAAGGATTCTGATATTTTTCTTTACCCAGTGACTTTTCTTTCAGATTTTCCACATTAGTGATATTAATAGTTCTCTTCCTGTTAGTCTTGTGATCGTCATAATATGTAATGGTTTAATCTATAATCATATCATATCATTGATACCTATAATGTCTGGGCTAGCTCTCTGGAGGGCCTCAGGATCAGTTAGAGTCAAGATCAGTCAAAGTCCTTGGTCTTTGGAGGAGAAGTGAAGGAGGCAGGCAAGATGCCACGTGGCTTGCCAAAGATGGATTCTGGACTTTGTAGTAGGGAGCCTGAAGTCTTCCCTGCTGAGCGTCCTATGGCAGAGAGACTCTGACTCTCTCTCAGCCCTCCAATCCTTGTCTATGATCACTTCACCACCACACATTCAGCAAGCACCAATGGTGAGGAGAGCCCTCATATTACCATCTCATCTAAATATATGTATATAGAACCATTATCTCATATCAAATAGGCATTTAGCTTTAAGTACTCTGCTATCTCAGTTTCAAGTACACCTTTTCAGAGTTTCAGCCCTCTACAGATACCAAAAAGGTGATGTAAAAAAAAAAAAATACTTGAGCCATAAAGTTAAGTAATTTTACAAATAATCTAGCTTTTTGTATAGTTTTAAAAGCAAAGTTATGAAACTAATTGTGAAATCTCTCAAAACCACCTTCCCTGGTTTTTTTCTCTCTTTCAATCTTTTACGTCTCCTTAATCTTTTTCAAGTTATAGCATAAAAACGTATTTCCAAAAGTTTAAATAATCTGTACATTATTGCATATCAAATTTACCTCAAGAACTAAGAATATAAAACAGTCTGGTTAGAAACTCTCTTAATTTCATTTAATAATTCATCCTTTTCATTGTTTCCTTGGATTTGCAAACGTGGCTCTTTCTGATTCCAGTGATGGCCACATTGAAGGCCACATTTGGCTGCTAATCTTCTGAATTGATAGCTTGTTTTCTTTTTACTAAACTGTAGGAACTAATTGAGTCTAGTGAACGATTAAAATCTCAAACCAAAGAACTAAAAGATGCACACAGCCAGCGGAAACTGGCCATGCAAGAGTTTTCAGAGATGAATGAACGGCTTACAGACTTGCACTCCCAGAAGCAGAAACTTGCTCGCCAAGTTCGAGATAAGGAAGAAGAGATGGAATTGGTGATGCAAAAAGTTGAAAGCTTAAGGCAAGAACTGCGCAAAACAGAAAGAGCCAAAAAAGAGGTTAGTATTTGAGCAAATTCTGGAGTAGTCATGGAATAGCAATGGAAGCTCCTTTCTCAAATAATTTGAAGGTATACACTTCCATCTCATTGAAAATTTTCACACATAAAAAATCATTACTATCCTGGCATAAACTTTTTTTAGTTCCATCATATTTATTTAGTGAAAATTTGGTTGTTTGGGTTTTCTTTCTAATAAACATTATCCACATTTCCAGGAAAACATTTTTATTTCAGGATTGCAAAAGTAAAACTTTGTATTGGCTTGTTGTTTTTTTAAGCTGGAAGTCCATGTAGAATCTGCAGTAGCAGAGGCATCTAAGGACAGGAAACTTCGAGAACGGAGTGAACAGTATTCTAAACAGCTGGAAAATGAATTGGAAGGATTAAAGGTCAGTGTGCTTTTTTTTTTTTTTTAAGTTAATTATGTTGTTTCCCTTTAGACCTAGGCAGGTGCTAGCTTATTACCACATTGGATGTGGAAGGAGAAGTAAAGTGCTCCTAATTCTTCATTATAAAAAAATAATAAAAGTTTGGAGGTTTTTGTTGCTAGTACTATTATAAAAATGTAAATGTCTGTAAAGTTTAGGAACCCTATGGGTTACATATGCGTGTTCGTTTCTCTTGTAATAAATTTGGTTTTCACATAAATCTTGTGACATTTAATTGCCTGTTTTACATAAACATATGCCTTTGAATGCAGAATTAAGTTGGTCCAGTTTCATTGTTTTGTTGGGTAAAAGATCTTTTATTTTTGTAGCAAAAGCAAGTTGGTCGCTCACCAGGTATAAGCAGCATAGAACATCAGCAAGAAATAACCAAACTAAAGACTGACTTGGAAAAGAAAAGTATCTTTTATGAAGAGGAATTGTCCAAAAGGAATGTAATTCATGCAAATGAAATTAAAAATTTGAAGAAAGAACTGCGTGATGCAGAAGGCCAGCAGCTTGCCCTCAAGAAGGAGATTATGATTTTAAAAGACAAATTAGAAAAGACTAGGAGAGAGAGGTAAGGAAATCACTGTGTCTTACAGAGATATCAATTGCAATTTATGATATTGAAAAGCATTTTAAACATTCTGTCCTTGAAGGAGTAGTATATGTGTAATTTACCTGTAAGTCATTTATTACAATGTAATAGGAGAATCTATAAAAACAAATTTTGTGTGCCAGGCAAAGTTACCAACCACAACAAAAGAGACATAAACTTTGACATTTAGAGGGGGAAAAAAAAGAAAAGTGCATGTTAAATCACGGAATTACAGATTTTCAGAGTTTGAAAAGAACTCAAGAGTCCTTATAATCCTAGTCTATATATCAGTCCTTTCTAAAAAATAAAAGTACTCATTGTGTTGTAACCCAGCCTTCAGTTAAAGAACTCTGGCAAGGGATGGGGACTTGGAGAGAGGGCCATTCTTACTGAAATTGCGTATCCTGCATTTGATTAGCTCTAGTTGTTTGATCATTCATCAGGTAACAAAAGTAGGTTTTATTTAGCTACAGTATGGATATTAGTAGATATTAATCTTAACACATAAATGAAGTTTTATATCTTTCTCAAATAAACTATCATTTACCTATCCAATCTCTACTGCTCTATCCTCTACCCCCAGTCTTATACTGGTGAGGGTTTTTTTTTTTCAAACTATAGTGTAAAAACTTTATATTTATCCATATTTACATTATACCCTATACACATCATTTTGGATCCTGACTCTTATTCAACACAATAACTTATATAAATAGCTAAAATTTTTATACATACACCATTTATTCCTTTATCTTAGTGCAACACTTCATGACCCTATTCAAGGTTTTATTGGCAATGATACTGGAATGGTTTGCCATCTCCTTCTTCAGCTTATTTTACAGATGAGGAAACTGAGGCAGGCAGGGCTAAGTGATGCAGCTAGTGACTGAGACCAGATTTGAATTCAAGCCTTCTTGACAACAGGCCTGGCATTCTCCCCATTCTACAACTAAGCTGCCCCCCCAAAAGTTAAATTGCACAGAGCTAAAAACAGATCCCTAAATAACATAATAGAAAGAGTGCAGGATTAAAAGTCAGATAGTCCTGATTTCTAACACAGCCTCAGATACTTATTAGCTGTATGATCCTGGGCAAATTACTTATCCCTGTTTGCCTCAGTTTCTTCATCTGTAAAATGAGCTGGAGAAGGAAACTGCAAACTTTCAGTATCTTTGCCAAGAAAATCCCAAATGGGGTTACACAGACTGAAAACTCCTGAATAATAATAACAAAAAAACAGATCCCTGAGTCATTCCACTAGAGGGCTCATGTGAAATGAAATATATAATTTTTCATAAGTACTCATGGTGCTGACTAGTCATAAAATTTTAAGTCCTATCAATCAGGCTTTTATCTAGTCTGGTTAATCCATACCTCTCCATCTGATCCACAAGAGTAGCACTAACTAGTGTTTGTCATACTCTTTCATAAAATCCAGACAAATTATGTCTATAGCATTCCACTGCAACTTGTAAAACAAGAAACAAGGCAAGTCTGACATAATCATTTTTGAAAGTCATGTATTACTTTTTTGTAATTTGCAAACTATCACTTTAATAATATATTCAAGAATTTTGACATTCAGTCATAAGTTAATTGCACTATCTTACACTGTGAAGATGACTCTTTCCCTTTTTGAAAATTGGGATTACATTTGCCCTTCAAGTTACTTTGTAACTTTTCTGTTTTCATAGTTCTGCTAGAAATCAGTCTCCGAAATCATTGAATATATCTGACCTAGTCCTTATGATTTGAACTCATTGAGAACAGCAAAATTCCTATTTCTCAGTTTATTATCCTTTCCAATTTAAATATTGTTCCCCTTAGCAAAGAAAATAAATGAAATAAAAGTTCTGACTTCTCTTCATTATCATCTTTCAGATTGCTACATTCATACCCCTTCTTTGGTTGTCTTCTTTTTCTCAATATAGCTTTAAAAAATTGGGTGTGTATGTGTTTTGCTTTGGGGGGGGCGGAGTTATTCTTGGTATTCCTTGCAGACATCAGCTCATTCTGAGCTTTGCCTCTAGCTGAGACATATATCCATTATCAAATTGTGCTAGATAAGACTTTTCATCTATAGTGATAAGATAGTTTGTTAAAATTGGTTTTCCTTTCACCCTTTATAAAATCCACTTTTGAACAAGAAATTCTTTCTGGATATTTTTTTCAGCAAAAATAATTACATTTGACTGTTTAAGGCAGTTATATTCTCCTGATCTGAAATAAATTTTTATTGAAAATATTTGCAAGCCATTTTAGAAGGCATCATACTGGGGAAAAAATAGTCATTATATGCAAAATTTAAATAGGCAAGTATTTTTTAAAGAGTGTATAAAATAGATTTTCACATTTGAGTTTAAGAGGAAAAATTAATCCATGCCACTTATACTAATAACTGATAACTGTTTGTTTTTATAAAAAGTAATGAATCTTTTAGTGGTCTAAATAGATGTTCTATAATTCATCCCCCAAAATTATTTTTTATGCATTTATGAAAAACAAAAAAATGCTTTCTACATAATAATAGGGGGAGGAAGGAGATTATCTCTTGTTAAGTAAATTATCAATTGAAGCGGGTTCAATGGAGAATACTAAATGTGGAGTCAGAAAAACTTGAGTTTATTTTCAGTCCTAGGCACTTCCTTACCAGATATGGCACTAAAAAGCCATCTATCTCATTTTTCTCATCTGTAAAATAAAGAGGTATGTATCTCTGCCTCTTGACCTCCCAGAATAATAATATATGAATACTTCGGAATGGTCTTAGATCATTGTATTGATCAGATTAGCTAAGTCTTTTACAGTTGATCATCATTATAATATTGCTGTTACTGTATGAAATGATCTGGTTCTGCTCACTTTGCATATTGTTCATATTATTCTTCCCTTGTTTTTCTGTAACTATTTTCCTAATCATTTCTTCTGACACAGTAGCACTCCATCATAATCACATGCCACAACTTATTTAGCCATTCCCCAGTGCATGAATATCCTCTCAATTTCCAATTCTTTGCCACCACAAAAAGAGCTGCTATAATTAATTTTGTACAAATATGTCATTTTTCCTTTTCCCAATTTCATCCCCTTTCCCCCACCCCCTCCCCTAGATGGCAAGTAATCCAATATATGTTAAATATGGTAAAATATATGTTAAATCCAATGTATGCATACATATTTATACAATTATCTTGCTGCACAAGAAAAATCAAATCAAAAAGGAAAAAAATAAGAAAGAAAATAAAATGCTAGCAAACAACAAAAAGAGTGAAAATGCTATCCTTGTGATACATACTCAGTCCCCACAGACCTCTCTTTGGGTGCAGATGGCTCTCTTCATCACAAGATCATTGGAATTGGCATCAGCCATCTCATTGTTGAAGAGAGCCACGTCCATCAGAATTGATCATCATATAATCTTTTTGCCGTGTATAATGATCTCCTGGTTCTGCTCATTTCACTCAGCATCAGTTCATGTCAGCCTCTCCAGGCCTCTCTCGAATCATCCTGCTGGTCATTTCTTTTATAACAATAATATTCCATTACATTCATGTACCATAACTTATTCAGCCATTCCCCAATTGATGGGCATCTACTCAGTTTCCAGTTTCTTGCCACTACAAAAAAAGCTACTGCATACATTTTTTATGTGCTACTGTTTTCAAAAATACTTCTGGAATTTTGAAATTTTTCAGTGTCTCCAAGATTGTGTGATCTTCAGAGAGTTGTGGTCACTTCTGTTCTGATGTGCACTCTGGTATTTACCCAGAAGGGCCCCTGCTTCCTTGTAGCTGCAAACATAAGCATTCTTTGTGGCCCTGGGACTGTGATCAGTAGCCCCAAGCTATAGTATTCCTCTTGGTCTTTTTCCTGTGATCAGTTCCCCTTCTTGAGGACCTTGTGCTTCAGACTAGTCCCCCCTTTTCCTGTGATGTCACAGTGTTCTCTTGCCAATCTCCTAAGTTGACTGGGAAAAATATCTCTCTCACTTTGATCATTTGTGGGCTCTGTTGCTCCAAAGTCAATTTTAAGTCATTTGTAGGAGAATCTTTGGAAGATTCTACTCTTTCATTTTGACTTCCTTTCTTAAGTGTTTAATAAATATTTGAGGACTAGAAAAAAAGTTTATATCCATGTCACATAGTATATACCATAAAATATGTTTCTCAGTTTGTTTGTGTATATATATACATATATATATATGTGTATATATATGTGTAAATATATAAAATGTTAATATTAGAAGTTCTGAAGGACTAGGTACAGTTCTTTTTCAGCTTATACCTCATCCTTGCCACTTCTTAGCGATTCCAATTTTACCATGAATTTGAGTTACTTGTAGTGCATCTTGTCTCTTCAAGAGAATATGGGATCCTTGTGTATCCCTCAGTTCTCAGCACAGTGTCTGGCACAGAGGAAATACTATTGAATTACTGATAAATTGTGTGACCATCAGACATGTCTTAATTTTCCAGGTGACATTTTTAAAAATCTCTTAAATTAGAGGTGAGGTTCTACTCTCCTTTAATAGTAGGAGTTCTATACCATTCATCAATATAGGAATTGATGAAATCACAAATCTACTATTCCCATCACCCAAAAACCATGTGATATGCTTGCCTACACACTAAGAAAGCATGTTTACATAGTAAGAATTCATTTAAATAATTATAATAGTCTCATTTCTAATGAAACAGAAATTGTCATGAAAATAGTTTTCCTCAAATTATTAGCTCACTTTAATGATATGACTTTTTCTTTGTTTTGTTTTTTTGTAATTTAATAGCCAAAATGAAAGGGAAGAATTTGAAAGTGAATTTAAACAAAAATATGAACGAGAAAAGATTCTGTTGACTGAAGAAAATAAAAAACTGTCAAGTGAGCTTGATAAGGTGAGTGATTCAATTATTAACCCACTTCAATAAGTCATGGTGAGTACAAATTTATTTTAAATATATCCTTTTTTTTTTTTTTTTTTTAAAGGAAAACTTTCACTTTTAGGATCAAATCTTTCCTTGGAATAAGCAGTATCCCCCATCCCAAAATCAGCTCAGGATAATTTTTTTTCTTTATTTCTTCCAGTTTTTCATTGTCCCATATATTCTCTCTCTTTTTTTATTTTCACGCAATTTTGTTTCATACAATCTCATTTTCTCCTGGATAGGACTAAAGCACTTAAATAAGAGTATATTATATCAGGGACTGCCGTGCTGATTTGTGGAAATATAAAAGGAGGATCATGAGGAAATCTTTGAAAGCAATTCAGGCCTATGAAATAAACTACTAACTATATGGTAGAATTTTTTTTTTATGTTTAGTTTATCTTCAGGTAGTTTTGGTATATACATCCTCCTTTAGTTTCTAGGCATGTCAGCCTGAAAAAAAACAGAAATTTTTTACAGCTATGCTCTAATTAATGCCAATTATGAATCCCATATATTGGGATATTGAATAATGAAGATACATATTCAGATTTGTAATATTTGAAGTTATAATTATATAAATTTGGGTGCAACCCAATGGAAATATACAATACAAACCCTAATTAATACAGAAACTTTATGGAATTCATTATTTGTATTAACTGGGACCTCAATGTTTACTGTTAGTTATATACTGCTAAAATTTGAATAAAGATTCTATGTGAAACTTTTCCCCCCCACATTCTCTGTGGCTTTCAATTATCTACTTTCATTAATTATGACTAATTTAATTTAAGAAACAGTTCTAAGTGCCTACTATGCAAGTATTGATGCTCTCAAGAAATCTACTAGTCTAAACAGTCTCACTGCCATTTTTGTCTCATGTATCTTCTCTTCTCCCACATTTACTTCTTATGACTGTAATTTTCCAGATTTTTATTAAGAATTGGCTGGATTGTTTTGCTGAAAATAACTTGAGAAGGAACATTGTAATGCCCTGTGCTATTTTGAAAATAACAAAATCTCAAGTGATGACTTAAATAAATTTAAAATAAACTAATTTATATGAATTTAAAGACTTTTTAGAAGCAGACCTTTCAATTTGTAAGTAAATTGGGATTTATGTAGTTTAACTTGATTTAAAAAAGCAACAAGTTAACATGTATGTAACTATTAATGATTGTAGATTTAGAGATCATTTCTGTTTTGTAAGCTCAAGAGTTACATTGAGATAAAAAAACTTCTCATTGCAAGATGATTTCATTTGGAATCACTGTGCTAATTACTAAGTGCAAGATCTAATTAGAGAGTGCAGAGAAACAATCTAAAGTAGTATAATGTTGGTCAGTTCCCCATGAGTTAACAATATTCTATTTCATTGCTAGTTTTTACATTATTACTAGTTCTATGTAAGATAAACATGTGATGCTAAATTTTCTTGGATGAATATTTACATGAAAACAAAGCCTAATCTGAAGGATTGGAGAAAGAAGCCTAAGCCATACTTGAGTCCTTATGGTTGAGGAGGGGAAAGTAATTTTTTGGAGGGGAGGAAGCCATGATGGAAGACAAGTCTGTGTAGATGGAACTTTGAAGGAACCAGGAACAAGTTCATTATCACAAAATAATTCCCAGAAAGAGCTGAGAGGCCAGCAGGGACACCTGTCTTCTGTTCCTCTTGGGGCATTGGTCTTGCTCTTGTTCTCTTGTCACTGCTTTTTGGATTGTTTCTGCTGTTTTGTGTTTTTCTTCTTTTCTGATTTTAATTTAATAAGCTTTTAACCTGCTTCTTCTACGAATAGCTAAAGATTTGTTTTCTTTAAGAGCACTCGTCTGATTACAGTATCCTTCTTTTCTTCATTAAACTACAGTGGTTCTCTTTGTTCCCTAGAACAAAATTTAAATTCCCCTTTTTGGTATTTAAAATCATTCACTCCCTGACTTTTATACACACTCTGAAGTTCACTGGGCCTGGCCTTCTGATTGCTGCCCATCCTCATATCCTTGTACCTTTTCTTCTTCCTCACCTTGCCTTTTAGACCTGATTTCCTTCAGCAACAGCTCAAATGCTATATTCTTAATGACATCTTATCTGATCTTCTAGCTGCTGTTACCCTCCCCCAATATATAGATTAACAGTGTGATTGCTGGTCAGAATTATAGCACATTCCCCACTCTGCTTTATACATCATACTTTGTGACTCCTATTGAAAAAAAATTTGTGCTGATATCTGAATATCATATCTGTAACTGCTTTCTCCTAATTGAATAAAAACAAAATCTTTATAACAAATATATGTAGTTCAGCTAAACACATTCCTACATTGGCCATGTATAAAATGTATATCTCATTTTGCTTTTTAAAATTCTATTACATCTCTGGCAAAAATAAATATGTTATCAGTAGACCTGCTTCATATTTTTAAGAAACAAAATGTGAAAAAGAAATCCATAAAATACCAATTAGTTTTTAGAGGATATAAGGTTTTTCTTTATAGTGAATATTAGTTGCAAATTGAGTAAGTCATGTCCCTTTAAAATAAGAGAAAATGAGTGTTTTAAGGAAAAATATACATTTGCATCCTGACTTATTTTTCCAAAGTTGCAAAGATTTGTATGTTTAGAAATAATAAATTAAGAAACATTTTAAATAAGCAAAATGGACAATTGAAAGATGGTTAGTAGGGGGCAGCTAGGTGGCGCAGTGGATAGAGCACCAGCCTTGATTTCAGGAGGACTGGAGTTCAAACCTGGTCTCAAGACACTTAACACTTCCTAGCTGTGTGACCCTGGGCAAGTCACTTAACCCCAGCCTAAAAAAAAAAAAAAGAAAAAGAAAAAGAAAAAGAAAGATGGTTAGTAAAGAAAATGTTAACTCCTTTCTGATTGAAATAGAATAAACAAGGTAATCTTTTAAAAGGGATAGTATAGTTGAAAAACTTTAAGTTTAAGGTATGAAGGCTTAAAAAAAACAGTGAGCATAGAGACAATGGGGTAGCACAGTGAAAAAACATCTGCTTGGAGTCAAGAGTTGAAATTTGGCCTCAAATGCTTGATGCTTACTAGCTATATGACCTTAGGCAAGTCATTTAACCTCAATTCCCTCATCCCCCTCAAAAAAAGTAGTGAGTACTTAAAAGAATAGTAAGCAGTAAGCTGTATGTTACCTATACAAAGACTAATTTTATCTATAAATCAAGAGGTTTATAATGTATAGTTGAGATGCATATTTCTCCCCATATTTAATCAGGCTTGCTATTTATAAACAGGAAAAACTTCATTAGTACAAAACTCATGTTGTCTTTTTGAATATGAAGTGATTTTGGATTACACTGGTTATGTCAGCTGTATATTAAGGTCCCACTCTTAAAAGCCTAATTCTTCTTAATATTCTTTTTTAAAAATTAAACCATGCTTTTATCAGAAATCATAGCATTCTAAATATTTCTGGCAATTCATACATTTTCATATGTATCCTTTGTAATTTTTTTAAAACATTTTTAAAAAATATATAAGAAGTTTAAAGTTATTCACTCAGGCAAGGGTTTCTATCTTTTTGAGGAGCTAAAAAGAAGTCTTTTTAAAAGTAGCATTAAAGTGAAGTATATTTGAAGCTGACAATGATCTCTCAAACTGAATTTGAGAATAAAATTAAGAAAGCAAATTTTCTAGTGAATTATTTGATATGCTATTTCAAGGTAGTGTTCTGATAATTACATCATTTTCTTGGTATAAGTCAAATTTGACAGATAGATTGTCTCAGTGAGTAATTCACATTACAACTCCATGCCCTTTCAGCTCACAGCTATGTTTGAGAGATTAAGTATAAACAACCGACAACTAGAAGAAGAGATGAGAGATCTAGCAGACAAAAAGGAATCGGTCGCACATTGGGAGGCCCAAATCACAGAAATTATTCAGTGGTGAGTACTCCAATTTTAAATATATCCTATTTAAAGAACTTGATCATTGAGCACATTGTTTCAATTATTGGGGACATTGCCAATAATGTCTTTAGCTTACTTTAATTGTCAAAAAAGAGTTTCTCCTCCCATATTTCCACTGGGAAGGAAAAACAAGTTTACACTAAAAATGTTGGCTTTATTACAGTTCACTCATTTTTGCACTATTGTGTGATTTATATAGGGCCAGGAAATTCCTTTGTTTTCCACCTTGTTCTCCTACCATATTTCCACCACCAGCTTTCCCACAGTTCATTTGAAAGCTGCTCTTTCTCTGTAAGAACAAAGTTAATTAACTCTTTGTTATATAGGTTAGACTTTTTAGGACTTAAGAAAAACATCATTAATATTTAATCACCCCTTTCTAAGACCAAAAATTAAGTCCTCTTTGCTTTAAGGAACAAAAAGGCTAGAGAAAGAAGTAGCTTTTTTTTTTCTTCATTATAACATTGTTTCATATATAATTATTTTTAATTTAGATACAGTTGTATCATTTCTCATTATTTGTATACATATATATAGATAGATATATATATAGATATAGATATATTTTCCCCGAGGCATTTGAGGTTAAGTGACTTGCCCAGGGTCACACAGCTAGGTGCTAAGTGTCTGAGGTCAGATTTGAAGTCAGGCCTTCCTGACTTCAAGGCTGGTGCTCTATCCACTGCACCACCTAGCTGCCCCTACATGATTGTATCTTAAGGAGCTTCCCTAAGCATCATTTCTCTGGCTCATTTTGCCCTAATACTGAGTTTTCTCTAAGAACCTCAAAATATAGTTTTATGTGTAGACCTCCACTGATGTGGGTTAAAAAAAAAAAAAAAGAGCCCTCTTTCCTGTGTAAGCACTCAAAAACAAAGATAGAGAATCTTTGTTTCACTCCACAGAAAATGCAAAAACACAAAGGACTAGCTTTAACAAAAACACTAGATAAATTTCTTTTCTCTTAACAACAAATCCCACCTTTCAACTAGGTTACTTGCATAGTATTCATTCTATAGTACTATTCTTAAGGTTTAGATCAGTCCTAGATTGAAAATGAACTTGACATTGCAAAATAAAATAACTAAGGGATAAATTTAAGCCACCCAGTTAACTCTTATTTTCAGTTCTTTTCTAAGAGGTTAGGGGAACAACACTTTCTTTTCTATGCAGGCTGGTTACAAAAACTTGGCATCTGGAAAATCTCCCCCTTCTTTCTATTTTAGAGCACATAAAACTCATATTTCTGCCCTTAACTTTTTAAGGCTACCATTAGTAGTTCTGATTGGGAGTCTGTGCAAATAACTAGGCTTTCCTCCCTCCATTATCACTTCATATATACTCTTAGTTCTATTAAAGTTTTTCTCTCTTTCTTCATATCTGACTCTCAGCTCAGACTTCACTATTCCTATTAATAGTCATAAAATAAATGCCAAAATGGGCAAAAATGTAGTGCAGTGAATAGGGTGCTGAGCCTTGTGTCAGAAACACTCATCTTCCTGAATTCAATCTGGCCTCAGATACTTACTAGCTGTGTGACTCTGGCAAGTTACTTAATCCTGTTTGCCTGAGTTTCCTCATCTATAAAATGAGCTGGAGAAAGAAATGGCAAACCACTTTAGTATCCTTGTCAAGAAAATTCCAAATGGTGTCGCAAAGAGTTGGACACTACTAAAACAGTTGAACAACATAAAAGCTAGAAGCTCATATTTATGTTAACTTGAACCAATCATATAATTCTCAGATTAGGAAATTTTATCATTCCCAGAATTGCACACTTCATTATTCATTCTTAAATTATGAATGGGTTAACAAGTTACCAAGCCCAAAATAAATACTCTGCTATCTCAAAGAAATATTTGTGGAACTTTATATGTGTCTGTGTATACATATAAAACTTTTTTATATCTCATTGGGAGATGCATTCAAAATATCAAAAGCCATTTATTTGTATGCTGGCCACATTGATCTCATTTATATAGGACAAAAAGGTTTTAAATCCAGAGAGAGTGACATATTTGTTCATATACCCTACAGAAAATCAACCCCATGTTTTCCCTGAGAGAAAGGGGAGATTAATGGATATGAACACTCTTAGGTATGCTGTCACAGTGTCTATATAGACAAGGAGTTAGTAGATGATTTCTTAACTCAGGATGCAAAGGCTGGTAATAAGGTGCTGAAACTATTTTAAATCACTGAGGGTAGAGGATAGCTCATAGAGATATGACAGGTGTAAATGTGTTAAGATGTTATGCTTATATGAAATGTGAAATTCTGCTAAAAGGAATTAAGAGGGGCTTGCTTACCATTAGATAGCAGAAGATTTGCCATGCCCCTTGATTATCTTTCAAAAACCAGCTTTTGCTAAATTCTATAGTTATGTCAAGATGGAAAACAACTTTTGGGGTGCTTTGGATTTCACCATATGATCAGGGCAAATGAGCTCTTCAAAGAGATACCACATTCTAAAAAAGACTAGAGACTCACAATTTCGAACAAAGGAGAAAGAATCCAACCATAGAAAGTTACTTTGGAAATAGAGAAGACCAGAGTTCATCTTAAGAAGATACTTAAGCCAAAAAGCCTCTCCTATCCTAAAGAGTAACATTTAATGGTTGCCTGTCCAAAACGAGTTTATAGAAGAACTAAAAAGAATTTTAAAAATCAAGTGAAAGAGACTAAGGAAAATTTAAAAAGAAAAAAAAGAAGATACAAGAAAAAAAGATTGTGAAAAGAAAGTCAGTCAACTAGAGTAAGAGTTACAGAATCTTAAGGAAGAAAATGACTTTAAAAACTAGAATTGGTCAAGGGAAAGCCAGTGAAGTTATGAGACCAAAAATAATAAAACAAAAATGTAAAGAATGAAAAAATTGAAGAAAAAGTGAGACATAAGAAAAACAAGAAAGAATATTAGGGAAAGAAAGAAGCTTGGGTAGTCATTGTAAAAGTTTATAGAAGGAAAATGAAGATTGAATTGTCTGTCTGCTACTAGTTTTATCCTTTCAGGGTCTTTTTGGAAGGATTTATACTAGGGATGCAAGGATAATTCAGCATTAGGAAAATATCCAGTATAATTATATTGAAAACCAAGACATTCAAAAACACAATATCTCAATAGATACTACAAAGGAAGTCTTTAAGCATGATATCACTCATTTATGCTAAAAACAAAACAAAACTCTACCAAATATAGGCATAAAGGGACCTTTTTCACATCACAAAAAGCACATATCTGATACCACAAATAAGTTTTATATTCAGTGAAAATTGATCTTTTTCCAATAAATAGGGAGTAAAGCAAAGGTACTTACTCTCCACTCTTTTATGTAGTTCTGGAAATGCTAGTAATAAAATAAGATGAAAGAAATTAATGACAACTTTTGACCAAAAAAAGTTAAAAGACAAAGAAAAGTTAAAACTTTATCTGTTCATGATATGATAGTATACTTCAAAAATCCTAGCTAATTAGCTGAGATGACATAATCCTCATTTTTGTTCTTTTTCATATATTAAAATGTTTAAATTTTGGGGATGGCCCAACATGATAATTTATTTTAAAAAGAAACAGAAAAACTTAGTCATTAAAATATTTTTAGTCTACACAACTTTGAATTTGGACCAAGTCTGAATGGTCTTAACCACCATTCTGACCCTATTCTATCCTGCTCAGTGAACATTTCAGTTCCCTAAATTTGTGGACCATTCCCAATGAATGAACTGATCCCTGAGAATCCTGTATGTATGGATTCAGCCAGGGTATATGAGGGAAAGGGAAAACTGATTACATGTATTTGGAAAACATGTGAAGTGTGTAACACTAATGACCTCTCATCTCCACAAAGGGGAAGGAAAAACAAATATCTTCTCAGCTATATAACACTCATTGGACAAAGTGTGATTGGAGACATTCTCCATGAGAACATTCTGGTTACTACAGGGCTTTGCTACCTGTGGAAATGCAGCTAGTTTCAGAGTACATTGAAGACATGATAATTGTGACAGGAATTACTCTAAGGACATGTTAATTACTATAGGCTTGCTTTCTGTGGAAGCAATGTAGTCTTTGAACTCTCAAAAGACAAGATACTTGTGGCAGGATATGTTCCTCAGAACAATCTAATTACTATAGCTTTGCTTTCTGCTCTCTGTGGAAATGCATCTTGTTACAGAACACTACTTTTGATTACTATAGCCTAGCTCTCTGGAAACACACCTAATCTCTGAACCCTTGGAAGAAGAGATCTTTGTAGGAGACCCAATTACTACCTGCTTTGCTTTCTTATCTCAGAACAAAGAACAGAGAAGATAAGATACATGGAGCACCTGTCACAAGGGTTTGAGAGCATTCATTTGCCTAAAGCTTGGTCTGTGTGAAAACTAGTCTTGTTTGAGAAACTGAGCACTCTTATGTTCCTTGAAAAATAAAGTAAATCTCAGGCACCAAAAACAAACAAACAAAACCCTAAGATAAAACAATCTTCTATATGGAATAAAAACAAATCCAAGAATCAATAATAGAAAAGAAAACCCTATTCCAAATAACAAGCAAAATGTATTTTTAAAAAAATCTAAGGATCAGTTTACTAAGGCACACAAGAGACTTGTATAGATTTGATTACAAAGTGCTCTTTTAATTAACTGAAGCAATATTCAGTACTCATGATTTGGGTTTGCCATTATAATAAAATGGCAATATTGTACAAAATTAATTTGTACTTTTAATGATGGACCAATCAAATTATCAAAAGGATACTTTATAGAATTAATTTTATGAAATAATAAAATCCATTTGTGGAAGCAAAAGATTTAGAACATCAAGAGAAAAGATTCAGTATATGAAATTGAAAAGCTTCTCCACAGATAAAATTATTTCACATGTACACACACACACACACACACATATACATATACACACACATATATACATATACACACACACATGACTAGTAATCATTTCCCAATACATAAGTGGTAAAAAGATGTAAACAAATTTACAAATTTCAGTTTACAAATGTAATATTCCTATGCTGTAAAAAAATGATAGATGCATAAGAAGCATGAAAAGATCTATGTGAAGTGACACAGAAAAATAAGCAGAGCCAAAAAAATATGATTACTACAAAACTCTGCATGTTAAAGAACAATACAAAAAAGAAATAAAAAATAAAGAATAGTAAAATTATAAAGATCAATCTGGAAAGAAGAGATATGAAATGATACTCTTAACTTAGCAGAGGTGGAGGGCACCCTGGGCAAGTCACTTAATTCCAATTTCCTCAGTAACAACAACAACAACAAAAGTCCAGGCACCAGTGATGTACATGGAATATGTTTTTGAACTTTTTTCAACATATTGATTGATTGTGCTAATTTTCCCAACCTTTTTCTTTCTTTTTCTTTTCTTTCTTTCTGTCTTTAAAAAGTCCTTTTTGTTTTATGGAATGACTTTGAGAAAGGAAAAGGAACTTTCAGGGAAACTGTGATAATGTAAAAAAGTTATTAAAAACTTTAAAATATGATTGGACTACTTGCTATC
The DNA here is from genome assembly GCF_048593235.1 of Sminthopsis crassicaudata. Lineage (NCBI taxonomy): Eukaryota > Metazoa > Chordata > Mammalia > Dasyuromorphia > Dasyuridae > Sminthopsis > Sminthopsis crassicaudata. The sequence goes on from NC_133620.1 coordinate 400,339,459, forward strand.
AAGGGGAGGGAGGGGGGGAGAAAGGGGAGAAATTGGAACACAAGATTTTGCAAGGGTTAATGTTGAAAAATTATCCATGCATATGTTTTGAAAATAAAAAAAAACTTTAAAAAAGGAAATAAGTCACATTAGTAAACCCAATTATTAAATGGGGCAATAAACATATTAAAATATGTTAAATATAAGGAATATTTTTAGTTTATTAATCATGAAGGAATCTAAATATTCCATCACAAAGTTTCCATTTTTGTGGTACACTAAGGCTTTTCCAACCAGCTGTCAGGCAAAGGTAGTTTAATTTAGGTCCTTTTTGGTGATTAGGTTCAAAATTATTCAATCATTTGTCACATTTCCTTTTTAGATTTTTAATATACATAATAGAGTTACACAATTTAGCCTTTAGATTTTTCACATTAATCTTTTATTTTTTTTGTAATACAGGGTGAGTGATGAAAAGGATGCACGAGGCTATCTTCAGGCTTTGGCCTCTAAAATGACAGAGGAACTAGAGGCATTGAGAAATTCCAGCCTTGGCACAAGAGCAACAGTAAGGAATTGCTATTTTATGTAAGAATTAATTATGATGAAAAAGTAAGCCACAAAAACTATTTTTATAAAATTATGTATTTTCCCAAATTTTCACCTACAATAAAGTATTTCAGCAAAAATCAAATATTTTGACTTTCCTTGTACCAAACATAATTTCTGTAATGTACTTAAAATTTTAATTAAATGAGATGCTAACAAAAATAATTTCCTTATAAATATCTTTCCTCTGACCTTAATATAAAATAACAATTTTTACAGATTATTTTTCTATTTTACTATTTGAGAAAGATAATATTATTAGGGAATCTTCCGTATTATTTTGTAATTTTAGGCCTTATATGTTGGAAATATAATAAAATGTAGCTGGTAACACAGTTTGATTGTTTTTAGGATATGCCCTGGAAGATGCGCCGTTTTGCAAAACTGGATATGTCAGCTCGGTTAGAGTTGCAGTCAGCTTTGGATGCTGAAATTAAAGCCAAACAGGCCATCCAAGAAGAGCTTAATAAAGTTAAAGCATCAAACATCTCAACAGAATGGTGAGATGGAATATTACAATTCAAATGAACTACTTCCTGTGTTTGCAAAAAGGCAATTAAAGAGGTCTCTTTGATTTCCTGCCAATTGAATAATCTATTTTTTCTTTATAAAGAAAAAAAATCAATTCCCTTTTGTTTCTTTTTAAAGTGGCATTAAAAGTCATTTACTGGTTACTTGTATACTTTCTTGTGTCAGCACCTCTTTAATCTTATTAAGAGATACATGATGGCTACAGTAGAATGAAGTCAACATGGAGAGGCAACAACATTGGTTAAATACATTTATTTAATGTACAATGTTAAATTAATGTCAATGTTATTTAATGTCAGTGTTAATCCCATGAAGACCTATCTGGTTCTGTTAACAACTGATCACTGGCTTTCAAGAGAGGTGCTTGTTTGGGTGTTTGGTGGGAAATATGCATTGATTGTTAAAACAAGTTGTACAACAAGATCCTTGTATTTCTTTTTCACTTGTGGAGGAGGTGAGGCAAAGAAAGAGAGAGAGGGACAGAGGGAGAAGAAGAAGGAGGAGGAGATGTTGCTTAATTTAAAAAGATTTTACTTTTAAACTGTATCAACAGATTTTAATTTTTTAAAGTGAAGAAAACTCTAAAGATGAAAGACACATTGAATGAAACATTTTCCACTAGTGCGCTTCTTCATTCCAAAACTGGTTTTGTTTCTCATGTCCTAACCTAGCACATTGTGTATCTGGCTCATTGTATGTGCTTAATTAAAGCTTTTTTTTTTTTTTTTTTTTTTTTTTTTTTTTTTTTTTTTTTTTTTGCTTGGATTGGACCCTTCATCAGTACAACCACAATGTTCCATTCCTTTTGTGTGCTGTAATTTTTGTCCATCTCTTTCTCTACAAATCCCTTAGTCAGTATTGAAAGCTCTCTCATTCTTTTAGCATCTTAATGGACACCATTGCAGCACTTGATTTGTTTATCTCTTAATATACCTTTGAGACACCTGAAATTTTGATTGTTTTGGAACCAGATATCTGGAACAACAGAATACTGGTATTTGTGTGGTGATGACTGGGGGGGGGAGGGGAAGAGGGAGAAAGTGAGAGAAACTAGCCTAATCTCATTTAGTTCCAAAATATTTCTTTGTAAAATTTGTCCATGATAATAATATAAATTTATTTAAACAGTTCTATATGTTCAAGACTAGATCAGTATTGTTTGTTATTTATTTAGAAATATTATTTGTATCACAAAATTTAAAACATATAGACTCTATCAAAAGCCTTGGGGTATCAGGGAGCACCTATAATTTAGGAATGCATCTTGAGTTATAAGTTGTTTGTTTGTTTGTTTTTAATCATCTGAAAATTGTGACCAGGATTCTAAAGACCTTTTTGCAGTTTTATTGATGTCATCTTCTAGGATACATTGTAATATAATTTTGAAAAAGATTTTCAAGTGTATCTAGAGCTTTTGTAAATTTCAAATTAATGATCTGGTTGGTTGTTTTGTTTTTGTTTTTTTCCAGTAAGTCAGTGAAACACTTCCTAGGGCTCTCTAAGTTTAACACCAAAGTAGAGGACAGCACAGTTATGACTGTTAAGAATATTAATAATTATCTCAGTAATTTTGTCAGGAGATTTGATATATGAGTAAGTCACTGCAAGTGAGTTGTATAAGAACAACGAAGGAATTGAAAGAACCAGATTTGATAGTGTTAAGTTGTAAAAATACACAACTTTCTTAAGTATAATCATAAACTAAATATCTAAAGTAAATTAGAATGGAAAGATATCTATTTGTAATTTCAGTTTTTGTATGGAAAGCCAACCTCTAAAAATAGAATCTGTTTCTAATTATATTTTTAAAATTTAAACTTGGAGTCAAGGATGCTTTATTTAAATTTTTATGGCTCTTAAAAGAGAAGCAGTATTGATCATATGAGCGAAAATAATATTAAGCATTAATATTCATCATTACTATTATACATCAAAATAAGTATAAACTTTTCTTAATGTGCTCCAGGTATATGAATTAGTGGTGTAAAGTCAACCTCAGAATAAGTAAACAAAAGCAGTTTTATAGTTCCATACCAAGTAAGACCTAAAAGGATCTGAGAAAATAGGTAGAAATTAGTAGCTAAATACATCTTTCTCTTTTCCCCTTTCAAGCAAACTACAAGAGTCAGAAAAGAAGAACTTGGAACTGCTATCAGAAATTGAAAAACTGAAAAAGGAGACTGAGGATCTTAAATCTGAAAAGGGTATGGAAACTGGTGATCATATAAATCAGGTCTCGTATCATTGTGCATAGATTTTACCATATTGTACTATGTAAGAGGCTGTTTACAGTATGTATGAGAATTAATGACTTCACAAAGCCATTATTTCTAGGTTTATTGTTTATCTTGTTAAGATCCAAGTAGGAATAAATATAATTTTGCATCAATTTGAACTCCTTTTCATTAGTACAGAAATTTCTGTAAATAACTTTTTATGCTTAGAAAGAAATTTATTTGAAGTTGTCACTTTCCATTTTGAAATAATCTAAGTTGCCGTGGCATGATGTAATATGAATATGATTATATTTACAGAAGGAGACTGTTAAGTTAACTTGTCTTTATTAGTCAACAGCTTCCTTACCCCTTATCCTAGAAAACTCATGATATCTTGGAGCAGGCAATTCTCTTCCCTCCAAGGCTACATTCTAGTCAAACTTTCAACAAGAGGTTTAAACTCTGTATTTTAGAGGGACGATACAATAATTTGAAACTCAAGAAGTATTTTCTGAAGATTGATATGTTTGTCATACCATTACACAACGTACTATATGTGTATTAGGGAAAAAATGCAAAATACTCTGGTCTTATCATATATAAGGGTAAGAAAAAATTACCAGTATTTAATATATTTTGGTTTTGAGTATACATATTCAGGATTTTGATGATCTCTGAATACTTTGGTTTATAAATTCCTTTTAACAAATTCAGGCAGAAAAGGTTATCCATGAAAAGTAGTTTTGTTCTCAAGCTTAAAAAAAGTTGCTGCTGTCTTCTAGGTGTAAAGCACCAAGACTCACAGAATTCTTTCTTGGCATTTTTGAATGCGCCTACCTCTGCTCTGGATCAATTTGAAGTAAGTGTAAAATCATTTAATTTCCTCATCTCATCTTATAGCTTCATGTTATTAAAAAAAAAAAAAAAAACTTTTACACTTGTATAAAAATTATCAATCAATTAACAAGCATTTGTTAGACATTTTCTCTATGCCAGCACTGTGCTAGGTACTGGGGATACAGAAAAAGAAAAATGGGCATTATTATGACTTTTAATTCCATCCTACATTAGCACCTTGGAACTGTGAAATGAAAAAAAGAAAAAATGGAAATGAAAGGATTGTGATTTGGCAAATAGTCCTACTGTAATATAAGCTGAAATAACATTTCTCTTAGAGCTGAATGACTACATTTAATGGGGGGAAAATCTGAATTTGGGAGTCATTGTTATATCTAAAAACTATATTGGGTTATTGTTTGTTGGTTCCTTTGATGTTTTCTTCTGTTTAATTTTATTCACACATTTGCTATATTTGGTTATATTTGAAAGATAATATTCAAATTAATTAATTATTTGTGTCAGGAAAAATAAGTACCATTCTTTAGATGTAGTTTAAAGGAGTTTATAAATTTCTTGTGTAAGAAAAGGTATAGTATCTATTTTGTTCATTTTCTTGAATTAATGCCATTTACCATTTTATTTAATTGTTATAGAAGGTTGGAGTTATTATTTATTTTTATTAAATTGCTTCATACATTTTTTTTCTATTTCTTTATTGCTGTATTCGTTAAATAGGATTCCTTTTCTTCTTCCTCATCTTCACTGATTGATTTTTTGGATGACGTAAGTCTTTCATCTTCAAACAATGCATCCCTCAGTAAAAGAGATCAGTGAATTGATTTGGAGAATCTATAAATTAATGCAGTCAATTTAAGGAACTGTAGAATAAATTATGGGTGAAAAATGTTTCTATGTTTTTCTTATCCATGAAAATAAAATAATATACTATGCAAGTGCTTTGCTTGTTCAGAGGATCTGTCATTTTCTCCTTCATTCTGGTCCCTTTAATTAATCTTTGATCAGAACTGCCGTTTTAATTTTATCACAACTACTTAAATTTTTTATTACATGTGATAATTGCTATTTTCACTTCTTTTTCTTTCCTGTATATTAGTCTTGAACATTTTTCTATCTTCTTACCAAAATATTTTTTAATTTTTGCATTTTTTTATAAGTTCTGATTTTTAAAGTCATATTAAATTCTGCTGACAAAAGGTAAAAAAAAAAAATTAGGCTACCAATAAAGTTTTCTTTTAATATAAAAATGGACTTTGAATTATTTTGAGTTAGTACAAGTATATTTATATAAATTGACTGCATTATTATTTCCTTCCTGAATTAAACATACAGATTTAGCCGTTTAGATAGATCCTATGAGATATGCTTCATTCATTCTTTTTTACATAATTTCATCTTATGTGAATTCTCTATGTTTCATATTAAGTAGTATAATAATCCTTTAAATAAATTGTTTTATCATGTTAAAATTCTATGCTTCCAAAAGTATAAGGAGGGTTGGGAGAACAATGGGATGGTACCTTGTCAAACATAGCCTCTTTTTACCAGAATATCTTAAAATTTTCTATTTCTTATATTTTAACAGAAATCAAAAAAGTATTCTTAAGATTACTTAGCATATTTTATTTTTGTAAAATAGACATTAAATACATGAAAATTAGTGCATGTTAATTGTGGTTATATCTTAATAATGACAAATTTTTTATTAACAGAAAGTCTGGCTGCCTTGATATGTTTGAAATAGTTATTTAAAATTTTGCATTTTTGTTTAATCTAAAATATTGTTCTATGATTTCAGTGTTGAAGAATAATTTTGGGTACCACTAAAAAGTGCTATACATAATGGTAGTATTTTTACATGAAGTATTGTTTAATCTCTTAAATTATGGGATAATTAGCTACAAGTATCATTCATTCTTAAAAGCATATGAAGAAAATCCAAGTATTACTTTAAGCTTTCCTTTGTTTCAAAATTTCCTTTTTCCTTTCTAACTTATGTCCTTCACTCTACCTCCACATACTTTTCTCTCTATAACATAATTCTACAGCATATTATGTCAAAATAAAATGCCACCATCAGAAGCACTCTCCAAATTAAGGAATGTTTTTTGGCATTTTCCGTAACTAATAGCTGAAGTTGGGTTGATTTTTCTGCTTCCACAAACCAAGAATATAAAAGGGTTAGGAGAAAATTATAAGGACTTCTCTTTGAAATACTGTGTCACTATGATTAGAATATTTCCCCACTTAATGGTTTTTCTCAGGAAATACTCTTTCCCAGATTCATTGTATTTTAGTGCATACAACTATTTGAAATGAACAATTAATTTTGCCATTCATGTAAGGAGACTGTGTGGTGGGGAGAGTGTGTGTTGGATGTGGGTGTATGTGTGTGTGTAGTTGAATTTATTTAATTTGGATTGGCATAAATTTGGGGCATTAAGCATTGACTCTTCTTGGAATTCCCTGTCCAAAGTCTACAGTATCTTTTCATTTTTCATTCTTGGGATCATGGTTGCTTCTATTACTCTTTTCTATTCCCTAGGTCAACCTATTTTCTTTACTTGAAGCTCTAGATATATCCTTTTGTCTTCTGATAGACATGTCTGTTCTGATAGATTCCTGCTGTCCTAGCTTAGCATGTTTTCCTTCTAGATTCTGCTTATGGAAATATCTGACTAAATGTCCTTCCTTTAACCTCTTATCATTTCCCTGGGCTGACTTGCCCATATGCCTAAGTATTCCTGGATTCTCCTCTTCCTTACTCTGCTTTTCTTGCTTCTTCCTCTGACTCTGAAGTTAAAGCTTTTCTAATGTTCCTATTTGCACATCTTGTTCCTAATCTTCAGCTACCTTCCCCCCATGCTATGTTCTCTTTAGCTTTTTTTTCTGTATAATATCATAGCATCTGTCTACTTTGCTAGAAATTCTATCTCAGAGGATTTCAACACATATATTGCTATGTTAAAGATCACTAATGTCATCAAATTTTATGATTCTCAAGGCATATATTTACTTTTTGCCATAATAAACCTCTGGTCTTTGTCTGGGGTCATCACTCAGTTCACACTGACATTATTGTATGAAGGTTTTATACATTATAATTAATATTTTAATTTCTTAAGTAACACTATTTTAAGATTATAGTACTGTCAATATATAACCTTAGTTATAGTACTGAAAAAGTACATTGAAATTTTTTCTTGTTTCTCTGTAGCTACCATTCCATCTATAAAAAAAATTTTAAAACATAGACATATACCCTTTTGCCAGTTATCTTCACTATTATCCACAAAAATATAAGACAGTGATATTTCTAGTCTTACGAAAATCTAGCTCATTCATGTTAAATAAAAGGCATTGACTTCTATCCTTATTTGGATCTGTGATTTCATGGATATACATAATATCTCTACTGTTATATATCATAACTTATCCATTCCTTCTCATTCCATGACTTTACAAAAATCCTTCTTAGAGAACCTATCCATTGTATAATAGAAGCACAGAAAACATATTAACTTTAAAATTCAGATTAATTCTCTTCTCTCCCAATTTTTCATTCTACTATGTTAGCTTTCAAAGCAAAAAGAAGAAAGAAAAAAAATCTTTTAATTGTTCAGATAGATCAAGGGTGGGCAAAATGATGCATGTGACACTTGTTTAATTAAAGGCTATGATTTTTAATTAACATATTTTCCTTTTCATGTTTCATATTTACCAGGTTTCCCTATTTTGAATTGACTATCTCTAATGAAACATATATCTGCTTAACAGATGGAAGCAAACATTAAATTGAGGTGGTCCTATGCTGAGGGGGTAACATATAATGGGGTTGAAAGAGAAGGAGTGATGAAAATTTAGGAATAGGTTTGTGGAAGTTCTCCATATTTTTTGATGTTCTAAATTGCTAATTCATGCTAAAATAAGAAAGGCCCACTTTTCTTCTGGTTTCAACAGTGGCTAAGAATCAGACAAACTGAGGTGGAGGTAAGAGCCATGAGTTTTGTAGTAACTTTCAATTATAGAAGACAATCCCAGATGCTTGTAAAAGGTTAGTCAGGGTCTAAATCTGTACGTATTAAAATTTTGGGAATAGGATCTTTTAAAAAAAAAAACCTAGTGGAAGGATATTAATAGAGTTGTACTATTTGTCTAGTAGTAGAATTACCCCTTGCTCTCACTAGTAACTCTGAGTAACTTATATTTTTTTCTATGAGAGTGCAGTGATGATGAAGGGTCCTTCATTCTAGTGTCTTAAAACTGTTCTTGACCACACCTATCTGTACGTGATGCCCTATGTTCTTATATACACTTAATATTAGGCTCTGGAAAGTATGCCCAGGTTTATATATGAGTCCACATTTGTTTTGTCCAACAGCCATGAGAGGCGTCTCCAGTAGTTTTTACTCTGTGGTGGTACTGACCTGAGGCAAGTTCACTTATAGCTTGGCATTATCAGTAGGGCAGACTTAAGAGTTACACCTCAATAAAATTTAAAAAGAAGTCATGTTTGTCACTAATACTCTTTAATTTTCACCCCCTTCCTGATAATCTGTCAAAAAACCCTATAGGAACTTATCTTAGTCCTGTTCTCCCTTCAGCTATACAATGCCCAAAACTATCTGTCATATCTTTTCTTTCCCTCTTCAAATTTACATTAGAGCCTAATGTGACTAATGGCACTACCAAAAACCTCCCTGATTTGTTTTCTTGATATAGTACATTGAATTTTTACTAGTAGAATTATAAGTATAAGGGTATTATATAAGCATAGAGTTTCTATAAGTACATAATTCTAAACTGAACAGCATCCTTTTCATTCATTTTACCTTCAACAAAATTTTCAGAGTGGCTTTCCTTTGGTTTTCAGATTTTTGAACATTAATACTTGCAACTTGGCTAGTTATTTAGTTTGATTTGACTGTGCCCAAAATAAATAAATTGTTGATTGTTGATCTAAATGCCATGATAGCACCATAAATAATTTTTGGTTGTAATTTATTTAATTTCTAAATCAGTTAACTAATCCTCAAAAAACTAACCAGATTATATATGTGTAACCAAAAGTACTTGCCTAGATACTTCATATTCTAGCCTTAAAGTGCTGATAGAACCTCATGGATCCTAAATACATGTTTTAAATGATTCAAAAACATAAAGACAAAGCATTGGTTTCTATCTTCTGGTATGCAACTAATTTAGATGTTTATATAAAAGCGTGTATTTTGTGGTTTACTATAATTATCCTATCAGAAAAAAGTATAATTTTTTTTTCTATTGAAAACATAAAAATAGATATCTTGGATTCAGTTATTTATACCCGAAGACAGCAGATGTTTGTAGAAGATAAACATCTTTATTGTAGATGATTCATTATCATTTTTAATTTAAACAAAATCATATTTAGATTATAATATAAGTATCTAACAAAATATAATGTTCTTCAGATTATTGTAGGAGTAAGTTTAAATTTACATTGAGCTTTCACTGTTCTTTCAACTGGTTATTTGCATTAGAGAAAAAAGCCATTTGATTGTGGAATAGATTTTTCTCCCTTTATTTGAAAGTATCTAGAATAGAATTGAACCTGAAATGTTGATCTCATTAACCTCTTGCTTTTATTTGGAGATAAACAAAAAGTAAATTTGCCATAGTAGAAAGCAGGGGAAGGAGAGGGAAAAGACCTTACTCGAAAACAGGAGACATAATGTAATTTTAGCTTCCTGTAAACTTATTAAATAACTTTGGATAAATCACCTTAATTTTTCCCTTCATGCCTTAGCTGAACTATTTATCTGTAAAATGGGAAAATGGGAATAAAACCTGATTCACCTTTATGGTTATTGTGAAGATGATTAGAAAAACATTTTGGAAAAAGTTGAAAGTACAGTGCATATGCAAAACGTGTGTAAAATCATTTTAGGAGATTAGTCTCTTTGAGTGTCACCATATATTACAGGTTTGGATGCTATTTCAAAAACTTTATTCTGTTGTTTGTGATTATCCAGGATATCCTTGAAATACTGGTATGACTTAGTAGTAATTCTTTAGCATTAGCACAATCATAGTAGTATCTATGAGAAAGGTTAGCATTTGTTAGTTAAGACAGAATTAATGGAAATCAATTAAACACTCAAATTCCAATTATTACTAAATCAAAAAAACTTCAGTTCCTTCCATTCACATATATTAAATATAGCAGCAAAATGGAGTTTCAAGAAGATGTATGGTATATGGTGATCTTTTAATAAGTCTCCTCATGTATACCTAATCCACTTAGAACCTTACTGTCTTCCAACTTATTACTCTGTCAAACTACTTGGGTTTATTTGTACTGTTTTATCTATGTGTTCTTTTTTTTTTCCCTTAAAAAAATCATCTGACAAAATATATGTGGTTTTATTCTATCATAAAATGTGGCTCTCTATATGTGTATCTATCTATCTATCTATGTATATATCATTAACTTGTTAACATAAGAATTTTTTAGGATAATTGTATGTGAGAGTTTTTGTAACATATTTTCCTCCTTTCTCTGTTGAAGCGCTCTCCATCCTGTATTCCAGCTAGCAAAGGCAGACGTGTAAGAGATTGTTGTACTTTTCTCCACCCCACTCCCATGTCCCTCATTCCCATCTTTTTTGCCTGTGGTTGCAGAATATTCTATGCTGCCTTTTTTGCAATGTTTTATTTATATTACTGCATGTTTTGTGTTGCTTTTGCTGTTACTGCTATTAGTGCTATGTTTATATTTTCTTTTATTGCTTTGATTTCAAAGCTTTAGGAATGCTCACATGATAGTGTTTCTTTGATCAAACTGCCATGATAAAAGTTTGAATTTCATTTGATGTTGATGTTAAAGAAAAGTAACATTGAAATTATCTTTCAAAATTAATTAGAGAAGTGTTCAGTTAGCATCGTCAGAGTTATAATGATCTCTTAAATATAAGCATATATTTAGGGATTTCCTAGAGATGCCCAAATTTGGAAGGCCTTCATAGGATATGAATGTATCTAGTTAGAAATATATTTCTCATCTTCCCAGATAAGCAGAATTCATCAATAAGCATTTTCTTAGGTCTATATTAAAATAAAGTTTTTCATAAAATTCATAATTTCTCTCATGTACTAATATTTGATAAAGAGATTAATGAAAGTGTATATTAAATTAGATTTCCATGAAGAGAAACAAAAGTTAGATTGTCTGATCTCATTGACAATTATAATCAAAACTAATTTTTAACTTTGGCTATTCAAGAAAACTATTTGGTTATTCAAGAAAAAAGCTTTATTATCAGTACTCTGAAATTCTAGAATTTTAGATGTCAAATTGGTCCTGAAATTTTTTTTAATTGCTATATGGTTAAAATTTATATTTATATAATCTTTTTTCCAATAAGTCGGAAACTCACTGAACACACAAATGGCATAAGCTTTGTGGACCTTGTCTGTAAAATAATCTTATACTATAGATGAGACAGGCATGTTATTTTCATTTTCAGGTTACACAATGAGCCTTAAAACATTACAAAAGATATTAGTGTTAGACCTAGGACTCTTGATTGCTAGGATTTTAACCACTAGTACAGTATTCCAGCGACAATATTATGTTATTTTAGGAAATAAAAAAAACCTAATAATATTAACATATTGTTCTCAAGTATAAAAGGGTAGAAAACATTCATTTGCATCCCCTTGTCATTTGCCAGATAATTTAGGTGTTATCATGTAAGTCATATCTACCAGCATTTATTAAACAAATGATCTGGGAAAAGAAAAAGAAAGTAAAGAACAGCCCCTGCTCTCAAGCAGCTTATGATTTAATGGGTTTATGTTATTCTTTCTGACATGAGGTTATGCTACCTGTTTAATAACCATAATTGGTCACATCTACCTCATTATTTATTGCTATTCATACACATTTTGGCCGTAATTATTTTATTATATCTTAAGTATATTGTGGCATTAAAAACTGGATCTTTTTAAAATTAGAATAAAGACATAAAATTCACAGATTATATTCTGCCATATTTCTAGGAAATTCATTCCATCTTTTACCAGTTACTTCTTTCATTTGCGCTTAAATGAACAGAGTTCTCAGGATGAGCATTTTTAGGAAAACTATCTGTGAAGCTTTTTTACAAAAAGAACCAGTAATTCCACCCAACAATGTTCTCTCGTGAGTTCTCTGTAGTTCTTTTCCTATTGTAGCCTCTATTTTATTCTATTCTTGGTCCCATATAAGATTTAGCAAGATTTCTGAATCACATCCTTTCTCTTTGTACTTGCCTTTTTTCTCTAAACTACCTTTGTAGTATTAAAGCTTTCATAAGGTAAGAAGACACATCTTAGTTAAAAAATTGGGAAGGCATGTCAGTGTATATATATTCTCCCTGATTCATATGTCTCCTTTCAAAAAATATGCCTGTACAGATTAGATCTTGTTTTAAATTTTGAACATTTTAAATAAATAACATGGTATTTTCTTTTTAAAGTATTTCTAGTATGGGAAAATATTAATACTATTTTCATTTTGTAATGATAAAAAGGAAAATTTTAATGATTTATTGCTTTTAAGGGTTTAATCTTTTAAGTATATTCCTTCATAGTTCCTTTAGAAAGTTGAAGTTATGAGGAAAAGAGGTTATTTTCTTTGTTATCTTAGAATATTAAAAAAAATGAAAGTAGACATTTCCAACAGATTTCCATGAAGAGAAAACAAAAGCTAGATTGTTAGATCTCAAAGACAATTATTCATAATCTGGACTAATTTGTAACTTTGCTTATTTAAGAAAGTTTGTAAACTTGCCAGTTGCTATTGTGAAAATAATCAATACTCTCTTGTAATTATAACAAGGTAATTAATTTCATCTCTAACTCAAGGTTATAAAACCAGCTTTTGAATGTTTGAATACTTTTAAAAATTTTAGGAAAGAATAACCATTTTGGCTTTTAAGTAAGTTCTTTCTGTAATCTTGATATTTATTTTTTAAAATATCAAAATGACTTGGTTAGGTTAGAATTAATTTTCATTTTTTCTTCCCTTGAAGTCTTGCACTAATTAGTAGTACCTTACTACATATTATCTCTTAATGCAGTTACATTTCATCACCTTTTCCTTTTTATTGCTCCTTTATTAAAATCCTACAAGTTACTTTTATTACTGAGGAACCTTCACATTTATTATTACTGTTACATTGATTCACTTTATTGCTTGTACAAATGACTATAATATTTTACCTTGCATGTGGGACATGTTTTTGTTTGGTTGGTTAACTTAAATAGTAATAATGATTATATCTTAAACTACTATTGTTTTGGATATTTATAAAGGTACTTTTTTAAAATGAGGATTACTTTTTCTTTAATTATTTGCTTTATTACCTTACTACAATTGATGTATTACCTAATTTCTTTAACTATTTCATGGCAAATTTCTAATAGTTTTTTTTTTAAATAGAGTAAGCATTTTGAAAAATGTAAATACAACAAAATCTAAAGGAGTGATTTTTGTTAGTGCCAATTATATGTATATGTGTATAGAAAATAAAAGAATAATTTCCCAAATAATTTTTTATTTCAAATTTATTTCTGATGTTACCTTTCACATTCTTTATAGAAGATGACTTTTGGGACTGTTTTTTTTCAAATATATATTCAATAGTTCTTTTTTTAGTCATATTTTTAGCATGTTCATATTCAATTTGCTAATATTCTGAATTTGATTTCATCATTTATCTCAACTATCTTAACAGATAGAATTATTCATACATTTTGGTAGTTCCTTTTTAATTCTTAGAAAACAACAATTTCCTTTAAAAAAAAAAAAGAAAAGAAATTAAAAATAAGCTGAACTTTGCTTGATGAATTAATTGACTTTGTCTTATTATACAAAACTTAAAAGCTAGTATTTAGTTTTTAATATTATTTTAATATAGTGTTGATGTCATACTGCATACTTAGAAGTGCATTTCATATCTAATGTGAATTTATCATTATTGTGACTCTTTTCTACCATTTTTCTTCATGACCAAAAAATACTCAGTAGACAAATGTGTTTTTAGAACTTCTGTTCATATTCAGATAGCAGTAATATATGCAATCTGTAAAATATTCTTTTTTTTTTACTCCATAGCCCTTCAGAAGTTGCTTTTGTATATATATATATATATATATATATATATATATATATATATATTCATGAATTAAATTGCACTTCTATTTTTTCCTTTCCCTGTCTTGCTTTCTCACTATTACAAAGACCAGTGCTTGTTGTGTTGGTTGCAGCCACTGGGGGCTTCTAAAATAGCGAGGATCAGGATTGTAGTCGTTTACCTTTTTGATGCCTTTAAAAATTAGCTTCTATTCTAATGTTTTCATCTTAATTCTGCTGTTTCATACAGCACTCCTTGTGCAAGTCATTAGCCTTTGGCCCTCAGTTTTTCATCTGTCAATCAAATAATTGAATCAAATGACTTTGCTTTCGAACTGTGGGCCTATAAGTCTATTTATGAAGAGGGTTCTGCCTCAAAATTACTCAAAATTGAGGACATGGTTATTGAGCTTGGATTAGCCATATACGTTTTGCTTTTCCTACTATTTTCACCAAGTGAGTATAACTAAGAGTTTAAGCGATTTGTCTGGGTTCATATAGTTTGTATTATAAGAAGAAAATCTTGAACCCAGAACTTCTGGTTTCTAGGCCAGCTCTCTATGCAGCATGCTATGTAATGAGGTTAAAAAAAAATTCTTCTATACACTATTAACACTTAGCTGCCTCAGTATTAAGAGCAACATACTTATAAATGCCAATCACTGCTATTTGTATGTTTACCTGTTTTGCTAAAATCTGATTATGTAGAATGTCCCAAAGCTTTTGGGACTCTCTCTACTGAGCTTAGAGCATTTCTCTAATTTTCCAAGGAGTAAAGTTTTCTGGAATTATTTTTTTCTTAGTGGAGCTATCCTGGTTTTTAGTGATCCAGTCTTCCTTTTTAAAATACTCACAAACTATCCTTTTAATACTGTGTTCTAGAATTTTATTAATTGAAATCTCACTAGACTTGAATATTTTCCTTTTTTGCAAAATTGGAACATATACCCTTCCTGAGTCCTGCTGTACTTCTCCCATTCTCCAGTATCTTTTAAAGGATACTCACTGATAGTGGCTTAATGTAGAGGCAAAGGGAAGCTGACTACATTGATCCATAAGCCACAAAAGAATAAATCCTTATTCATAAATTCATAAATCCACACTGATTTTTTCAAAACAGATAGAGAAGATGTAATAAAACATGAAAAATCAAGGATGATCCACTGGCTCATTGGTTATCTTAAAACATAGCTCATCTTGGCCTAATAACTTTGCCTGATGAAGGAAAACTGGATACTTTATTATCTTAAGTTACTATTATTATGTTAAATTACTGTTCCCTAATGAACATTTTTGTTTTGTACTTAATGGTCCAAAGACATTATTCTTGAAGGGGAAAATAGATTTTAAAAAAATAAATTATTGAGCCTTTTAACTATCATCATATATTTTCATTCTCCTATCTGCTTAAGTAGCATTCTTATATCTTGTTTAATCTTCCTACTCTTGCATATATGAGACAATTTTTTGATTGTCTTGAGCAATGATTGCCAGCATTGACTTATTCTAACTCTCCTTGCTCTAGTATCACAGGAATAATATATTCATTCTACAAATTCATTATCAGTTACTTAGCCTTTCTTCTACTGTGTCTTTAAAAAGCCAGTCTGGGTTTATTAGCTCCTTGGGTGGTCATTGGTCTCTTTAGTCAGTTTCCTCTTACCTCTTCATTAGATTCATTTATGTTTCTCTTTTCAGAATCTCATGCTTCACAGTTTCCCACATCCCTCTTTGGCCTTTTTTCAAGTCAATTTAAAAAGCCTTCATTAATTTCCTGCTGTGCTTAGAACTGACTATACAAAAAAGAATGTTCTCCCCCATCCCTTTTTTTCATAGGGTTCACAGTCTAATGGAGGCAATAAGCATGCTAACAATTATGTAACAATGAGGTATATATAGTATAAATTGGGGTTTCCTCAGAAGGAAATGAATGGGAGAACTGGAAAAGACTTCTTACAGAAAGTAAGGACATTAGCTGAGACTTAAAGAAAACCAAGAGAAAAAGATGAATAGGAACAATATGCCCAACCATTCAAAATGCCCAGAGTCTGGAAAAAGAATGTCTAGTGGGAGTAACACTAAGGAATACAAGGTCATTGGATTGTAGATTACCTGGGCAGCTATTAAGTATTAGAAGATTGAAGGGCTCTAAAAGCTAAACAGGATTTTATATTTGATCCTAGAAGTAATATAATAGTAAGCCCCTGAAGTGATTGAACAGGTACATGACATGGTCAAACCTATAATTTGTAAAGTTTAATTTGACAGCTGAATGCAAAATGGATTTGAATCTATTGGAGGGAAAGGGACCAACCAGAAGCCTATTGTGATAGCTCAGGAATAAGATAAGAGCCTTCACCAGTAATTAATTCATAAAATAGTATTAAAAGAGAAAGAAAAGTCATAATGCTCATGAAGATAGTTTCTCTGTTTTAGGCAAAGACAGCAGACAGGCCCATATATTAACTGGGATATTACAGAAAAATAGTAGCTTCTGTGTAGAAGAAGAATATTAAGGAGGTTCCACATCACTGTTACCTTAATTCTAGATTTCTGATGTTTCTCCAACTTAGTCTCTTTTGTCTTTTAATCATGTAATTTGATGTAAAATCTCATCAAAATATTGCTGAATATTTTTACTCTGATATGTGATGCTGTATCCTTTTATTACTTTTTGAAAAATAACCTGTTATATAATATTCCAAAATATTGCCATATTCTATTCACAAGTCATATTCCCTGTACAAATCTTAGAGCTGCCTATGAGGCCTAATTCATTTTCTTGTATCAAGATCTTTGGTTTACTTTGGTGTTTAGCCTTATTCTCTATATTTGTGAGATCACTATCTAAGGTCTTGAATGTTATTACTTTTCCTCTTTTTGAATATTGGGTTCTATGAATTCCTTGGCTTTCCCATTGATTCTTCCTGCTTTATCTCTTAGTTGCCATGCAGTTGTATAAAAGTGTATTTTTAGATTTCTCTCAATTTTTCAGTTTAGTAATTAAAAGAATTATAAGATTATTACTCCCTCTCTGAATGTCTATTTGAAGGTGCCTCAAAAACCACCTAGTACAGCTCATGCCTGGCTTTTAACAAAACCCCCAACAAGTAATCACTCATCCTTTGTCTGAAAACTACAAAGGAGAGAAACCCATAACCTTGTAAAACAAGCTGTGTTACTTTTGCATAGATCTGGTTATTAAGAAACTGAAGTGTTTTTTTTAATTGAACAAATTTACCTCTATCTTCCTCCATTCCTCTTAATTCTTTTCTTCTTTCAAATCTAATTCCTCTTCTACCTCCAAAAACTTACAGATAATTATCATATCCCCCAAATGACTTCTTTTTGAAGACTAAACACTCCCATTTCTTTAAATTGTCATCATATAACATGAATTTGACAACCTTCACCAACTTCATCTCCTTATTCTATATACTGAATAGCTTATCAGCATCATTCCTTAAATATGGTGTCTAGAACCACAGTACTTTTAAGTTTTGTCTGACAATGATGGAGACTATCAGAACTATCATTCCTAAGTCCTAGATACTAGGCCTCACTTAATTAGATTGCATAGCATTTTTGGCTGCCATTTTGCACTGTAGACTCACTGTAGTTTTAATACCTCTGAAATTTGTCTTTTCCGTAAGTACACAACTGTCTAATCACATCTTGTACTTGGAAAGTCTACATTTTTTAATGTAGGTATAAGATATTGCTATAAAATTTATCCCTATGAAATTTCATTTTATTTGATTTGGCCCATTGTTTTAATTGCTCCCAGTCCAGATTTCCACCAAGAAAACCCCTTTAGTAATTATAGATTTTTCTCTGTTTTGCCCATCTCTAATAAATGATCAGAAAGAAACTTTTAGGTTTAAGCAGACATTCTTTCTGAAAAGTGTTGAATGAATGAATTAAAATGCATTTATTAAGTGCCCTGGGGATAACAATAGGAAAGGGTGGAAACCCCTGCCTTCAAAGAGTTTACATTCTAATAAATGTAATTATTTACATTCTATTAAATGTGATTTCTAAATTACCATAAGGTATTCTATGAAATACCTTATGGAATGGTAGCCAGGAAAGATGTTTTAATTAGGGAATACACAGGACTATTAAAGTAATGCAATATTGACTTGATTACAGTTTTCAAAGCAAAAAGTAAAACGATTAAGGGATTAGTATATAGGCTAGAGAGAAGAAAAACAGCCATACTGAAAATGAACATGCATGCATGGTTTAAAGGAACTCAACCATAAGTACATGGCTTAGCTTCTGTCCAATATGGTCTACAGAGGTCTATTTAGAAGGTGGGGCAGGAGCAACATCAACAATAGAATGAAAAAGTGATTTGGTTGAAGAAATATGATCTCAAGAAGTTTAGAGCCAAGCCAGACTTGGCCTCTTGATGTCCAATTTGAAAAAATGTAGCTCTGGCAGCTTACTATTTGTTTATTGTGTTAAATTGAATATATTTCATCACAAGCATGTAGTTAGGGAATGAGAAGACTGAAAAGCTTATAGAATTGAAAAATCAAGTGGCTTCCAGTTCATTAATTTATTAAGTACAGTTTTATTAAGCTTAATGCTATTTGAATTGTACTGCACAAGAGTATGTGAGGAATATAGAAAAAAAGATATTATAGTTGTCTTTGAGAAGCTGCATTGTAATTTGGAAGAAAAGGCAAATATACAAGTAATAACTGAAGAATACAAAGAAATTTCTTTTAAAAAAAACAGCTAACAAAAAACCACTAATTTCTCATTAATGCAAATTGACATTAGGGTTATATAAATCAGATAGCATCTTAAAGAAAATGATATACATACAAAAAATAAGGAGACTAGGCTACTTTGTATGAAAAAATATTAATAAAGAAAAAAAGTCTAGTGAAAGGTCAAAAAAGCACAGGCAAGGTTAATATAGCTTATAGAGGAGTTGGAGCTCTGATTTAAGAAACTGACCCAGTAAGTGATAAAAATATATTGTATCTTCTTAAAGATATTTTTCATACTTCACTACTTGAGCAACTGGTGATTTCATTTGTGTTGATATTATCTTCTCTAATATAAATTACAACTGTTAAGTGAGTTATTAAAAGATCTTTGAGAATTGTCTTTGCCAAAAAATTATCACTTTGAGGCTATTCTGGTAGTAAGACTCTTTGAAATTTGTTAGATTAGTCCTTTGATAGTAGACATGAATTGTGACTGGGCATGTATCTTTTCACTTTGGTAGACTTGATAGTGTTTATGTTTTGATTACAGTGCCCTTGAAAATGAAGGATCATCTCCATGCCAGGATAAGATATCAGAATAGAACTTTGGTAAAGTTTTCAAAAGTCCTCATAATTTGGTCCAGGTATTTTGAATTAATGTGACTTTTGGAGATGTAAGTAACACCATACACAGAGTACTAAAAATTAATTTCAAAGTATATCTTTGTTTTTCACACTACTGTGTGTCTTGCTGTAGATAATCCAATATTATCTATATATTTTGTATATAGTGTGGTGTTAAAGTATCTTACAAAAATCATCTAAAGAAAAGTATTTTGCAGTGTTCAAAAAAAGATATTAGACATGATTTGAAGTCATATGCCCTGTTATTTTGAGCTAAAGATGGAAATATGAATTGAACCAAGTTTAGGAATCTCTGGTATAGCATTTTGCTTTAGACTTCACTAACATTTATTGTGTTTATCATTCAACCCTTGATCATCCAATTTTCATTTTTTAAGTTATTTTATCATTATAAGAGATTGTCATAAAATTAATCTTTTTTATAAACTTATTTTCATGAATTTATTTTTGATAAATTAAAAAAATAACTAAATCACAAAATCATAATATTAATTTATCCCCTTAAGGATTTTATATACTGAATTTCAACCCAAAACATTCTTGTCAGTTGCAAATATTCCTAAGTAATATATCATTTGCTGCCAATGCAAGCAATGAACACTAGAGATGTTGGTTGGGTTTCTACTGTAGTTACAATATCCAATTTTCAGTGAATTTCTTTATTATATATTCTGCATTTATTCATGAGCTAAATTCCTTTAGGTGTCAGCAAAAATTATATGTGGGATACCCCACAGACAATGCAGTAATAATCTCCAGTTGGGAAAGGGTCACCTGCTCACCTGGTATACTTCACATACTTATCACAAACATATATTTTCCGAAACATCCCTAACAAATATTTATATTATAGTTTTGTTGTCATTTCTTAAGAAACACTATCATGATCATGATTTGATATTGCTAAGAGCAGTGAATTGTTAAAAGTGACTTCTTGGGTGTTTGTTTTTTTTTTTTTTTTTTTTTCCTGACTTGTTTTCCTAGATTGATTCAGTTGAGAACTTTACGTTGTCTAACCCTACTTCACGGAATGAGGAGGTCAAGTCTCACCTCCAGTCAAGGTCCAGGTCTCCTTCCACAGCTAGTGACATTGAACCAATTGAGGTACCTCTCTGGGACTGTTCTGTTCCCTGACCTTTAACTTGTGACCAAAAACAGTAAATCACACCCATTACAAAAAAAGTGAAATTTGTCTCTTTATGTTACCTGTGAGATATAGATATAAATATATAAAACACATAAAGACATTTAGATTTTGTAGTCTAATATAATTTGTCAGTAGTATAGATAGGTGAGAAAAATCAAATAAAGTCATTTATCCCTAAGGCAGACCTTCCTAAATTAGCTATATTTTAACTAGGCACAGTTTAACAATATTACAAGAGGATGAAAAAATGAGAAAATAAGTAGGAGACCAGTGCTACAGTGTTTGATTGCCAAGTGAAAATTTTATAATTTTTTGAAATTAAACCCAAATCCACTAGTATGTATAATTAGTCTTTTTAAAAATGCAGTTACCAAGTCATTCCTGGCTATAAAATACTCAATTATGACTAGAATGGTCAACCAGTATGAATCTGTTTCTTATCCCTTGTTCCAATAATGTAGAAAATATAGCTCTGGGAGTTCCTGATGTGACAAGAGTTTTTTACTCAGCCAGTTGACTTTCTCAACTAATAGTTTAAAAAAAAAAAAAAAAGCACAGGTTACACTTTTGTTTATGCTCTGAAAATGAAAGATGCACATATCGTGCTTATTTTACTTCTTTCTAGTCCTTTCTTGTTAATTCAAATAGGATTTTATTTTGTGATTTCAAGGTTGGATTTGGAGTTCTAATAAAAACAGAGAGTAAATTTGGGAAACTATACAATATAATTGTAGCCATGCCTTAGCCCTGATACATAACCTATCAAGATTTTGTGAAAGCTTTGTGAATCAAACAATCCAGGGTCTCTATTATTTTGGATCATAATATTAGCATATTTTTCATTTGTGTTTTACTTTTTTCTATAATTAATGTAGTATCTCCCATTCAGCTTTTTATGTTAAATTCTGATCTGGGTTTAAGTTGTTTCCCCAGATAATTTCTAATTAAAACCGTGGAAACTAAATTGAGGCTAATTCTAGAATAGAAGGTGTCATTTAATCTTGAGGAGATGCACAATTCCATTTTTCAGACTAAAACAAATTAACTTTTTCATCTGCTGGAGGGTATAATAACCACAGCAAAAAGATTGATCTATTTCTCTCTTAAGAATTCAGTATTCTTTCTAACTAGTCTGGATCTCTTATAATCATTATTTGTCAGCTTCCTTCTCACCTTGCTATCCAAATCAAAAATACTTCCTGATAATTCTTGACTTCTATATCTGCCATTTAATAAGCAGCCTCTGCTTCAAACAATGTGTGCCCTTAGGTAGCAGACAAGAAGATTACCCACTCCACAACTAACAGAGTTCTTGCATTTTGTATAATTAAATAATGAAGAAATATTGTTCATAGCTTCTTATATAAAGCTAAGCCCTGATAATTGATCTAAACCCCTCTACTTGTGACAAAAGTTTCCCATCACTAATATTAATTCCTATACCAAATGTCAACTAATTGCTTTATCATCCCAGTAAATTTATAGCTTATATTTTTATCTTCACATCCATTGTCAGATATATGAAAACATTACTTTTGTGCAAATCAAGTAGTTAGTAGAACAGGAATGTTTAACCTTTTTTGTGTCTCTAGACCCCTTTGGCAAATTGATCTGGTAAAACCTATAGAAACCTATGGAATTATCCTTTCTCAGAATTATGTTTTTAAATGCATAGTATTAAAAAGGAAGTTATTTCTATTTAATTATCTAGTAATTTTTAAAAGTTCATTAATCTAATGTTAAGAATTCTTGACTTAGAGGTTGATTATTGAATTGTCAGTTATTGTTTAGGTGCATCTTGTTAAAAAGAGTTTTTAAAGGTATTAAGGCATTAAAATAGCAAGTGCAAACCAAAACTAAGAATTGCTATCTTCCACTTCATGTAGACTACATTCAGTATCCTTTCAGTTTTATTTTTATGGCTTTTCTTTTGCAAGTCATTTTTTTATATTTCTAGAGTTAATTAAGCAAGTTTTGCTTAACAAATTTATTTATGAATTTTGAAGGCATATGCACAAACTACTTAAAATATGTTTTCATTATATTAATTAGTATGAAATTTGCTTTCCCTAAGGTTTTTTTTAGTTTTCTTCACCTTGGTTTAATCTGGTGATGTTTGAAATGGAGGCTCCATCTCAAGTCATTTATATCTTTTTTT
Source organism: Sminthopsis crassicaudata (assembly GCF_048593235.1). Classification (NCBI taxonomy): domain Eukaryota; kingdom Metazoa; phylum Chordata; class Mammalia; order Dasyuromorphia; family Dasyuridae; genus Sminthopsis; species Sminthopsis crassicaudata. The sequence continues at coordinate 400,362,482 of NC_133620.1, forward strand.
TTTCTCCTGGATTCAGGTTGCAGACCACCCTCCACGTTCAACTCACACACCAACAATGAGATCAGCATATATTGGATCTGGCATCTCTGCACCTAAGGTAGTTAATCTATTCATAAACTGCTTGTTTTTCTGAAAAATGGGAATAGATCTTTTCTAACTTGTACAGTTAACTATGATTTTTGCCACTGATCTCCCTATAGTTATGCACAGTAAAACTCCTTGCAAAATTATTCAGATTGTCCTTTGGAAGCAGAATAGTTTCACATACATAAGTTGCAGGAAAGAATGAATTGGAGCAGCTAGGTAGTGAAGTGGATAGAGTATCAACCCTAAAGTCAGGAGGACCTGAGTGCAAATCTAGTCTCAGACACTTAACACTTCTTAGAAGGAGGATTCTTCTTCCTAGCATTCTTGATTTTGGATGTTTTAACCCCTTCTCAAAAGTACTTAAAATGCTATATAATCTCACAGTCTAAATTATCCTAGTTTTAATATTCTTTGAAATCATATTTTTTGTTGAAATGTCTGATCAGTGAACATGCTGGCCTAATTTAATTTTTTTGGTTCCTATTCACAATTTGGCAGATGTAGTAAAGATGAATGTTAAGACCAAAAAGAAGGAAATAAGGAATTTGAAAAATTATCTGCATGTATTTTTGTATAGCACCCACTCTCAGTGTATAAAAATTAGTTGTTTTATAGAATAAAATGATATAATCAAAATCTTTCATTGTGTTATATTATCTTCCGATGAGTTCAGTAAAATGAATGGAGGAATATATCATTTCCAGCAACACTAATAACTATAACTACATTATTCAGATAGTTGATCACCCACATTTTAAGAATGCTTAAGAGTTTGAATGCCAAATGTATGCTTGCCAAAAAGACTATTTTATAAAGAACTCACACAGGGCAAATACTCACATAGTAGTCAAAAAAATCAATACAAGGATGCTATAAAGGTCTCTCATAAGAACTTTGGAATCAACTGTGTGGTGGAAACACTGGCACAGAATCTCCCAGCATGGCATACCCTCTTCAGAGAAGTTGCTGTGCTCTATGAGCAAAGCAGAATTGAAGTAGCTCAAAAGAAATGCAAGATGTGCAAATGTTCATGTGGACTATTTGTGCCCAACCTGTGATAGAGTATTCTGAGATCATATTGGTCTGATCAGTTACAGTGGGACAACTGTATGTAACTTGGCTCTTAACATAGTAATATCATTTTAATCCTTTTTAAGAACAAATATACAAACAAACCAACAACTGCCAAAATAGTCTAATTTTTTTCTCCTAACCAGAGAATTTTGATTTAGAGCTCTATTTTCTTTAATTAGATCTAAAGATAATGAATATGTGAAGCTATTTTGGGGCATTGTGCAAATTATTGTTGTTCAATTTTATCATTCATATGTCTCTATTACTTTTGTTGCAAGGATACTTTGAATTTTCATTCACAGAAGAGAAAATAAATGAAATATTTTTTTCCTTGAGCAGACGAACTGATACTTTTAAAGTTTTAATCAATTTCTGATAAATTTATGTATTCACTTTAAACCTGTGTAAAATATTTAAATAGTTGAAAGAGATTAATTAGGTTTTTAGCAAGTTTTTAACTTATTAATAAGATGTATTATAATGTGCTTGACTTCACATAAAGGATAAAAATGAAAACTATTTGATGTAATGTTGAGCAAGAAACAATATATCTAAAATTATATTGTTCATATAATTATCATTTTTCATGTTAGCTTAAAAGCATGACATAAGCATGTCTTACATAGCCTTATATCCTTTCAACTGATTCTTTTAAATAAAAGTTATAAAAGCTCATCTCAAGCTTTAAAAGGCCCAGATATAGATTGGAAAGCATTGTGTCATTGTAGAAAGGACACCAAGCTGAAAGCCAGAAAAAAGGAAGTGATAGTTCTGCCTTGATATACCCTCTTTCCCTTTCCCAGCTTTCTTATTTGAACAAGGTTATGTGAAAGATGTCTTTAGTGCCTTAGATAGAGATATCTAGAGGGGATGACAGAGGAGTAGAGGCAATTGGTGGCATAGGCTCAGGTCAGGAAGACCTGGGTTAACATCTGGCTTTGGACACTTGCCAAAGCTGCATAACCTGAGGCAAGTCACTCAACTGTTGTTTGCCTTAGTTTCCTCATCTATAAAATAAGCTTAATAATAGCACCACAGAATTGTTATGATGATCTAATTGTCTGATTTTCTATTTTAAAATATCAAAAAGTGCTTAGTATAGTGCCTAGCATATAATTGACACTATATAAATATTTATACTCTACTCCTATTCCCCTAACCTTTCTGAAACTGCCATATGCTCCAAGATTAAAGTTTCTCTGGTAAGAAGAGAAAAGCTACACCCTTCTTATATTTTGTTCTTCTTTTATTGGTACGTGGGTTATACACTAAAGAGGAAGAGGATAGAATTTATTTGTAACCTAGATTTCAAAACTTTCAATATTCCTTTTTATTTCTTTGTTGTTTTGTGAAATCTAAGAATTGTACTGGAATAAAAATGAAAGTTTCTATTTGATTTCTCCAAATAATCATTCCCAGCTTTTTCACCTAAACTGCATATAGGTGAAACTATTTTTTGGCTGGAAAAGACTGCTATATTATATAGAAGAAAAAGAATAAACCCCCAAACTGTTTATTCTTTATCCTTTCAAAAATAAAAGCTGTTCATCAACATATTTCCTTAATTTGGAAAGAATGGAGAACCAATTCAATTGCAAATCTACCCTGACTTTTACACATAGATAAATTAATAAAGACAGAAGAAACTTTTGAACTATCCCATTTCTAGTTTTAAAAAAATGATATGGTGCCATTTATCTCTAATTTTAACAGGAATACAAGTGTTATCTCCCTTATCTCCATTATTACCTTCTTCTAAAGGGAAGAACAGATTTGAAAAGTGTTATTTGACTTTGGTACTATAAAATGAATATAGTCAGTTTATCATACAAATAAAAAATTTGAAACTCCTTTTTTAATTTTGTCCCTCAAGCTAAGGTTTACAGTTATTTTAAGCTTCTAGTGTGGGTTTTTTTTTGTCAAAAATTATAAATGCAAAAAAAAGTATATAAGATAGATTTTCAAAGTCAATTCTGAAGAAAGAATAGAAAAGTAAAGTAATGAAATAGAAAGAATACTGAAACTGTCATCTGGAGAAGCTTGGGTAGTAATCCTGGTTCTGATACTGATTAGCCAAATAATGCTGGCTGAGTCATTCAGTGTTATGAACTTCAGATCTCTTGCTAAAATGGGAATGATAACATGCACTCCCTATTACACAGCATTTTGAGAAGGAAAACACTTGAGAAACCAGAGAACATCACTGAAATATAAGCTATAAATACTAACAAACTGTAATTTTAACTCGTAAAAAGCACATCCATTATGATTGTCAGATTTGTCTATAAAATATTTGAACTTTCTTAATGTGCTTTCTTTTCCAAGACTATAATAATGAAGAATTCATAAACATTGCTGTTTTCTTAAGCGATTTTCTTGGTGTGCTATAAATTACATGTGACCCAGTGTCTAGGATATGGTAGAGATAGGGACTAGATCTGTGATTACATTGCTTTAAAGAATTTCTTGTCACCATTGAAGGGTGGCATTTTTTTTTCCCCGAATTGCTTATAACACTTAAGATGAGCATGCTAAGGAGAGAAACACATTCTATTTGTATGTAAGATGATGATATAAAAAATGCATTTACCTTGTCACAAAAATAACTGTCAACATAAGCTTTTTATCTATTTGTTTTATAGCCAAAGGCCCACCAGTTTGTAGTAAAATCCTTTAATACTCCTACCAAATGTAATCAGTGCACATCTCTGATGGTTGGTTTGATAAGACAAGGCTGTGCTTGTGAAGGTAAGAATGGAGAGGGGGAGAAATGGAAATTTATATTTATATTTATAGCTGAAAGTGTTATTCAAACAACTTTATTCTGTTAAATCTTGAAGGTATTGGTCTTCATTAAAATCATTTATTTCGTTTTTCTATTTCAATTCAGATATTTTGGGAACAATCATAGTAATTTGCTGAATGAACCTCTATTTTAATCTATTTCCATTATTTAGGAAAAATAGAAAGGTAATTCTTAATAACTAAGAATTATCTAAGAATTTTGTTTCCTATTTCTTAACACTCATTGGAAAGAATCCATAGTTCAGAAGCCACATGCCTTTATGACATACAAAAAATGAAAGATTTTCTTTGCTCATTTTAATATTCATTTTGAGTTTAACTTCAACCAGGGCATAAAAGGACATACTACAATACATATTCAGATGGACTAAATATTTTCCATTAATAATAGATTTTTTTTTAATTTTCAGAATACATGCAAAGATAGTTCAGTTCTGCAAAACACTGTTCCAAATTTTTCTCCTTCCCCCTCCCCTAGACAGCAAGCAATGCAATATATGTTAAACATGTACAGTTCTTCTCTACATATTTCTACATTTATCATGTTGCATAAGAAAAATAAGATCAAAAAGGGAAAAAAGCAAGCAAACAACAACAAAAAAGGTGAAGATAATATGTTGTGTCCACATTCAGTCTCCATAGTTCTCTGTTTGGAGGCAGATGTCTCTCTCCATCATATCTATTGGATTGGCTTGATTCACCTCATTGTTGAAAAGAGCCCAGTCCCTCACAGTTGATCATCACATAATCTTTTAGTTATCATGTACAATCTTCTCTTGGTTCTACTTACTTCATTTGGCATCGGTTCATGTAAGTCTCTCCAGGCCTTTCTGAAATGATCCTACTTGTCATTTTTTATAGAACAATAATATTCCATAATATTCATATCTCATTCAGCCATTCCTCATCTGATGGGCATCCATTCAGTTTCCAGTTTCTTGCCTCTACAAAGAGGACTGCCACAAACATTTTTGCACATGTGGGTCCCTTTCTCTCCTTTAAGATCTTTTTGGGACACAGGCCCAGCAGAGACACTACTGGATTAAAGGGTATGCACAGTCTGATGGCCCTCTCCAGAATGGTTGGATCTGTTCACACCACCACCAACACTATATTAGTTGGATTAAATATTTCTCATTGCTTTTTGTGGTCTGGTGACATTAGATAAAATTTATGTGTCTTAGGGTCAATTTTTTTCTCTTAGGAATATCTCTGAAGTTATAATAGAATTCAGTAGAAGACAAATTATTCATTTTATAATATTATCAGGTATATTTCAGATAACTCTTTACAAAAACCTCTTTCTTTAAATGTGGCCTACACAATGGGAAGGGGATATGAAAAGGGAGGAGGGTGATAGAAGAGAGCATATATTTGGGGGGAAGGGGTGATCAGAAGCAAAACGCTTTTGAAGAGGGAGAGGGTGAGAGGAAAGAATAGAATACATTGGGGAAATACAGTTAGCAATAGTAATTATAAAAAAGAATTTTGAAGCACATTTCTCTAATGAAGGCAATATTTCTTAAATATATAGGGAACTGAGTCATATGCATTTTTTTAAAAAAAGCCATTCCCCAGTTGAAAAATTATCAAAATATATGATCTATGCCCAGAGGCTAAAAAAATCATGCATACTCTTTGAAAATTACATATCTAATTAAAGAGATTGGCAAGCATATTATTTTTAATAAGTTAAAATATAAAATTACCCCATGTCATGTAAATCTCAAATTTACATAATCTATTCATGCTTGATACACTTAGAGGGAAAAAAAAAACAACACCATTGCTTTATAGGGATATAAAATGTCATTTTCATAGAGATGTGTATGTCAAGAATGAATCACTTTAACAGTACCATTACTAGGCATGTATCCCAAGAGAAATATTTTTTTGAAAAGGAAAAGGATCAATGTGTATAAAAATATTTGTGACAGCTCTTTTCTTAGGGCAAAGAGTTAGAAATTGAATGGCTGCCTATCAATTGAGGAATGGCTGAATAAGTGTGATACTATTGTTATATATTGTTATATAAGAAATGATGAGCAGGATGGTCTCAGAAAAAATCTGGAAAATCCTCCATAAGTTCATGAAAAATGAAATGTACTACGTACAAAGTAATAGCAATGTTATGGGTTGATCATGTGTGAATGACTGCTCTTCTCAGAAATACATTGATCTAAAAATTACTGTGAAGGGCTTACAATGAAGAAATGCTATCCATACTCAAAGAAAGAACTGATTGTGCCTGAATATAGGTGGAAGCATACCTTTTTTTACTTTATTTTTCTCGAGTGTTTTTTTTTTTTTTTTTTTTTTTTTTTTTTTTTTTGAGGGGAAGAGATCTATGTTTTCTCAACATAACTTTATGGAATATTTTGTATAATTTCACATATGCCTTCTCAATTGAGGTGAGGAAGGGAGAAAATCTGGATGTCAAAGTTTTAAAACAAATGAAAAAATTGTTTTACATGTCACTGAGAAAACTAGAATATTTTTAAAAATAAATGTTACTTGCATACTGTGGCAATGTTGACACATCATAACAGCTGCTATAATTTGTTAACTGATATTTTTACTGTTCTAATTCGATGAATTGTAACCTACGCTTTTACTTTTGGTATCAGTTAGCAAATAATTATTAAGCACCTACTATGTACTCAGTCTGTTACAACTTTATACATTATAGATTACTAAAAAAGAATGCTGACAGGCTAGAATTATCTATTAAGTGCAATGTGGTAGCATCATACATGTATACTATTTTTTGAGCCCATGAGTTCTAAGTTACATTTGGCTGTGCTAACTGAATGTCAACATTAAGTTCAGCACTGGCATGATGAGCCTTCAAGAGCCAGGAGGCCACCAGGTTGACTAAGGAAGAGCATAACTACCTAAGTTATAAACAGAGCAGATCAAATTTGCTCTGCCAATAAGTAGTAGAATTACTACAAGTAATTGCGCACTTGTGGCCTGGGCAAAATGGGAAGAGCCAGAATTTTTTAAATTAAAAACAAAAAAAGATCTAACATGAAACCTTACTCAAGTTTGATATATTTTTGTGTCCACACTGTTTATAATAAAGAGCTCAAAGTACTAGGATTATTTAAAAGTAATACTCATTTTTGTAGTTATTATGTTTATTCTTTATATTTAGTGCATAGTGAAATACAAGAGAATTCTTTGTGTATCTCCTTTCTTTGCTTCTAAACTAATTTTTTAGAGAACATTGCTTCAGGAACTCATTTATAGGTAAAGTAAATTATTGAAGATGACAAAACTGCTTCACTGATTTTAATGTTAATTTGCTCTTGGCATACACATTTCTATAACAGTATCTCTGAAGGAATAGATTTCTTTTCCCTTAAGTGTATCAAGCATGAATAAATCATGTAAATATGAGATTTATGTGATACTGGGCAGTTATTTTAGATTTTAATTTATTAAATATATGCATGTTAATCACTTTAATCAGATCTGTAGTAATTGTGTTAGGAATGTATAATAATCATAATAATAATAGTATTAGGAATATTATCACCACCATTGAAATTTTACTAACAAACAAATATATGATTTTCTGGAAGTCATAAATTAGTCAATCACTAAAAATGATCAAGGTAAAAACAGATATGGTAATGTACTTAGGATAGTGTCTTACATATACTAGGAATGTACTTGCTGCTTCAATTAATAAGGGTATTATCACATTTCATTTTTTTCTTTTAATAAGTATGTGGATTCTCATGTCATGTTACCTGTGCGGACAAAGCGCCAGCATTTTGCCCAATTCCTCCTGAACAAACAAAAGCCCCTCTAGGAATAGATCCGCAAAAAGGAGTTGGAACAGCATATGAAGGCCACGTAAGGGTAAGTGTTATTGGTTTAGGGAAAGGAAAACATTAATAAAAAAGTTAAAATTAAAATCAAATTCTACCACCTTTTATTCAGAATACTTTTCATAGATAACAAGTGGCAAAACTGACAATTGAGTTTCTAAGTTTACCTTCCAGAGCAGACATGTGAAGGAGGGAAATAATACTGTTGATTACCTGATACTGATTATTGTAATGTCCGGGTTAACTTTCTGGAGGGCCTTGGGACCAGCCTTGGCCTCAGCAGAATAATCACCACCAGAATAGTCAGGAATAAAGTCCAAAGTTTTTATTGTCTCCTTTAGTTTCTCAGTCTGCGCCGGCAGTCTGCATATCTCAATCTTTGACTTCGGTCTGACTCTGACCTCTAAAATACTCTATTACAATTACATCAATTCATCATATTGAGTATAAGTCAATCATTATATCACTAGGGAACCATTATCTCATCAATTCCACTGAGTTAATATCTTGTAAGATTACGTCAGTCATACTGAGTCTTAAGTATACCTTTTCAGAATTTCTGCCCTCTACAGATTATGTTTTATTGAATATTTTAGTAACTTATTTTTTCATGTTTTATTCTTTTCATTTGTTACTAATTTGGAAAAAGTCAAAACTATATTCATCTGTGGCAGTCAGCACAGGGGGAGCTCACCTCAGTCTTCCTTTGGGGAGAAAATATACATTGGCCTTTGGTAGGAGAAAGTAGATCATGAAGATATCTCAAAATTTCTACTCTAGAAAAAGTTGAACACTTAGAGAAAAAGGATGATGCTGCTATAGAGTGTGGAGCTGGGCCTGGGAGACCAGGAGGCCAGTGATGGAGTGGGAGCAGAGGGAAGCCTGCCATGCTTAGCAAGCACAGAGCTGGGCAGGAGAATCCTCCTCCAGGAGAGCTCTTGGAGCTCTCTGGACCTGTCTCAGTACCAGCTCTGGTGAAAGGGAGCGTGGAATTTCTATTAGCTTTGTATCTTATGAATTTCATGACTCTGTGTTTGATATTTTCTCTTCCTTTTTTCAACCAACATTAAAGGTTCCCAAACCGGCTGGAGTGAAGAAAGGTTGGCAGAGAGCATTGGCTGTGGTTTGTGACTTCAAACTCTTTCTATATGATATAGCTGAAGGAAAAGCCTCCCAGCCCAGTGTGGTAGTCAATCAAGTGATTGATATGAGGTAAGTTTAGAAGGTGAAAATGTTTTTCACCACAATAAAATAGAAATGCAAAGTATGACTTAATAAGATTCCGTCATTGCTTTCTTCTTTGTATATATTTATAGTTATAAAATTTTGCCTAAACTCTGCTTTGGTTGCAACTTGTAAATTTTTAAAATCCTGATTCATTAATAACCTTTTCTTAAAACAGTATGATATTAAAGTCAGAAAAGCTGGGTTCAATCCTTCCTCTGACATTATACTGTCTGTATGACCTTGGACACTTAGTCTTTCTGGGTCTCTATTCCTTAATCTGTACTGAAAGGAATTGCAATAGATGAAACTACAAGATACTTTCTAGCTCTAAATCTATGATACTATGATCTTACATAATTATTTGTTGTTTCTATGATTTGTTCATTGACTTACTCATTCTTTAGTTTCCACATAAGTCTGAAAACATTTCAGGTGAAAGGGGTACTTTGAAGTCCCCAACAATTAATTTTTTTTTGTCTATTGCTACTTATATTAGCAATAGAAGAAAGGAAAAGAAAATGAAAATAGGATTTGTAAAATAGCTGAAAAAGTATTTCTTTAAAGTGAAAACTAAGTATCATATGCAAACCTTAGATGTACTCTAAGGTTTAACCAGAAGTGAAAGCAAGGCTGCCCACTCTCCTCACTATTATATGACATAGTTCTATAAATGTTAGCAATAAGACAAAAGATAAATTAAAGGTATTAAGATAAGTTAAGAGGAAATAAAACTATTTGATATGATATTTTACTTAGAAAAACCTAAGAAATCATCAAAAATACTAATTGAGACAATAGCTTCAAGCAACCTTTCAGGCAATGAAATAACCACACAAATCAAAAGCACTTACATATAACAATAACAAAATTCAAGAAGTAATAATCAAAAGAAAAATCTCATTTAAAATAGCTTTTTAAAAATTTAGGAGTTTTTCCTTCAAAGCACATCAAATATGTCCTATTACACAATACTCTTTAAAGGAATAAAGAACAAGGAATGTCCAAGTGCCTGTGGTTCAGCCATGCCTATGTAAGAAAAAAGACATACTGCCAAAGTTAATTTACAGTTTTAATGCTTTTCAATCTAACTACATAAAGGATATTTTACAGAACTTGATAAAATATTAACATTTATTTGGAGAAATAAAAGATCTGTAATATCAAGAGAAATAGTGAAAAAGGCAGGGGTAAAAGGAGAATAGCATTTTCAGGTCTCACATTATATGATAAAGCTGTAGCCATCACTATCATTGAATGTTGGTCAAAAAATAAGAGAAGTAGTTTGTAGAAACTAGAGACAAGATAAAATCAAAAACAATAGAATTCAATAATCTGGTTTTCAGTAATTATAAAGCATAAAATTGCATAAGAAATAATAGGAATAGGCAGTTTTTCTATGTAGTCATACAAAAAATGCTCAAGATCATTATTGATTAGAGAAATGCAAATTCAGACAACTTTGAAATATCATCTTACACCTATCAGATTGACTAAAATAATAAATGCCCTTAGTTAGGAAATGACTAAACAAGTTGTTGTGTATTATTATGATGCACCCTAACTGTGATTGATGTAAGAATAATGAGTTGATAATAAAAAATATGGAAATTCTTGGACCTGGGAAGGAAGATGCTATCCACCTGCAGAACTTATAAATAGAAATATGTATAACATGGTCTTACATATATATATGTAGATTATTGTTTAATTGTACCTTTCTCTAAGGTGGAGTGAGAAGAGGGAGAAAAAAATAAATAAAAATTACATAGCAGAGAACAAAAGAAAACTTAACAGGAAGCTCAGCAAAGTTGGATTGCTTTGAAAACTGTGTAGTACTTATTACCTAGTTGTCATTTTTTGAAATACAGTCTGAAATGGAAATTTATGATTTTATATAGAAATCTCTCTTTTTTTGTTCTGCCATGTACATGGAAATTTTCCCTTTTTTTAATTTTGCATTTAAGTTTAAAATGCATAAAAAAAATTTTAAATTACTTGTAAAATTGAATGGCCAACAAGGAATGGGATGGATCTCAGAAAAATCTTGGTAATATAAAAACTAAATATCAACAAGAATGTGTTTTGAAATAATGAAGCATATTCAATCACATTGCTCTCACTGAAAATACTGTAAGTAAAATTATTTTTAAGAAAAACAAAAATGGGGGCAGCTAGGTGGTGCAGTGGATAGAGCACCAACCTTGAATTCAGGAGGACCCAAGTTCAACTGTGGTCTCAGACACTTAACACTTCACACGTCCTAGCTGTGTGATTCTGGGCAAGTCACTTAACCCCAGCCTCAGGAAAAAGAAAAACAAAAAAGATTTTTGCATCACTAATAAAATATATTTTAAAAAGAAAAAAATGGTCTATAGTGGTTTCAGGTATTATCAGATCTTGAAGATCATCATATGAAACTATTCCAAGCTGAAGAAATGTAATACACACACACACACACACACACACACACACACACACACACACACACACACACACACACGAATGTGAATGATATCACTCTTGTGTCTTAAATCTTTTTGGTGTATATACTCAAAGGAAAATTTTATAATAATGGAAAAGATTTTTTTTTAATTTAAAGGATGATGAAGAAAAGTTAAACAATTAAAACTTTTTGCTTTAGAGGATTCTCAGATTAGGCCTATCCTAGAAGGCAAATTATATTTTGAAATCTGTGTCTTCAAGATTAATGGTTATTTGTAGTTTGGGATAATATTGTACTACTTAGAAAATGTTTTGGCTGTTGTCTAGCAGTTTAATTGGTAGAAAAACAAATTGTTTTAAAATGCATTTGAATGTTCTTTTCATTACAAAATTCAGTTTTGAGAGCTGTACTTATCTGGATGCTCATATTAATAGAAATAATTATTAAAACTTTAAAAAATAAAATAAACAAGGAGAAGAAATAGCAATTCACTTTAATTGTTTTCTTTTTCAGGGATGAAGAGTTTTCTGTGAGTTCAGTTCTAGCTTCTGATGTTATTCATGCAAGCCGAAAGGATATCCCTTGTATCTTTAGGGTGAGTTTATATACTAGAATTTGGTCATTGAAATCTAAATTTTTCACCTGAATATGGATTGTGTCTATATATAAACACTAGAGATAAGGGGAAAATTCAAAACAGGATCCTCAGGGAGTTTACATTTTAGTGAGGAAGATATGCATATAATTTTATAAGCACAGGTCCTATACATTATAAATGGGTGGTAAATTCTAGGAAGAAGAATAATGCAGGGAGAGTATAGGAGAAGGAGATAACAAAGGCCTACTGCCAAAGGTGGGAAATGAGTCACATTTGGAATCAAGCCAGGAAAGCCAAGAGAGAAAGGACACTCCATGCTGCGGGACAGTGAATTTTTCATCTGAACACATTCAAAGTGACCTAACTTTCATTATAATTTAAACGATGTTTGTATAATAGCCAGACAATATATATTTCTGAACATTTCTGGTATATCTTTGTTAGGATTACTAAGTGAGAACTGAGGTTTTCTGGACAATTACAAGGTGAGAACTCAGGTTGACTTGATAGAGGGGGCAAGCTCATTGGCTGGGGTGGTTCTTCCCAGAAGCCCTTGCATTATCCCACGCCCATTCTCTGGGAGAATAAAAGAGAGGACTCTCAGAGAAAGAAGAAGACTTTGCATTACATCTGGCTTGACGGGGCTCTCTGCAGGAAGGGAAGTCACTTCTAAGGACAAGAGTTAACAGCAACTGCCTGGAGACAACGGTTCACTACAGGAAGAAGAATCTGTCTGAGAGATTTGAGTACACACAGCAGATCTCTTCCCAGAGAGTAATCCGGCAGCTTCTAGAGACGACAGCTCGTTACAATTGGCGTCCACACGTGGGGCAAGGACTTTTGCTTATCCTGACAAGAGGAGCTAGACCAGACCTTCACAATTTGGCGCCCGAACAGGGACAGACACAGTCCTGATTCCAGTGGAAAAGCCTCCCATCCAGATCTCAGTCTCTCTAACCCAGAACCGTGAGTAACGAGGAAACTTTGTTAAAGATTAAGTGAGCGTGCTAATAGATAAATAAGGAACTTAACTTGTTAAGGGCTAAACCAGCAATCTCTTATAGTGAAATGGGGCAAACACCTTCTGTTCAAGGAAAATGTTTAGAGAGCATCATCAAGGTTATGAAAAGCCAAGGATTGATTATAATTTTAGAGGAGATTACTGAACTTTTAAGAACTGTGAAGGTCATATGTCCTTCTTTTTCTCTGGAAGAAGAATTGGATCCAGATGAATGGGAATTAGTAGGAGAGCAATTAGGTGAACACTACAATTGTCTTTGTGACATTTTACCCTTTGGTTCCAGACCAAACTCAGTTTCCAAAGATACAATTCATACCTACAATTTAATCCAAATGGCTTTAAAAAATGTTATTCTAAAGGAAGAGATGAAGGAGCAAAATGGGGAAGTGTCAACTAAACTAGGTGAAAAGGATGAATCAGATAACAATGAAGTTAAGTACAATTCTGAGCAACAGGAGCACCTCCCATCTCCTCCCTCAATTAACCCTTCATGGGTGGAGCAAGAAGGAGGAGAGGAAGAGGCAGAAACACAAACAGAATTGCCTGTGAAGCAGCCTAAGCCTATGACAAGATTAGAAAAAGCATTGGTTAAAGCTAAGAGAGAAGGACAGGATATAAGTGATTTTATACATGCATATCCTGTGATTGAAAATATTGATTCTGTAGGTCATAAAATGAGAAGATATGCACCTTTAGATTTGAATAAAATTAAGGATTTGAAAAAAGGTTGTACCCTTTATGGGACTACATCAGCTTATGTCAAAATGTTACTAGATGGTTTGTCTTATGAAGTCCTAACCCCAAATGATTGGAAATCCATAGCAAGGATATGCCTGGAACCTGGAGAAAATTTATTATGGCTTTCGGAATTTCATGAATTATGTAAAATTCAAGTCAGATGCAATTTGGAAATAGGAGTTAACACACAATTCACTTTTGAGCACTTGGCTGGTGAAGGTCGGTATGGAGAGAATTCAGAACAGACTGATTATACCATGACAATATATGAACAAATTGCTAAGGCTGCAATAAAAGCTTGGGGTGTCCTTCCTGGACAGAAAGATCGTGGAGAGGCTTTCACTAAAATACAGCAAGGTCCCAATGAACCTTTTGCAGATTTTGTGGGACGTTTGCAAACTGCTGTCAAAAGAACTATTGGAGAAAATGCAGCTACAGAAATAATGACCAGACATCTGGCTAAGGAAAATGCCAATGAGATTTGCAAAAGAATTATATGGGGATTAGACAAAGATGCTCCTTTAGAGGAGATCATAAGACGCTGTGCTACAGTGGGAACAAATGCTTTTTACACCCGGACAATGATGAATGTGGAAAGACAGGGTCCCTCCTGGCAAGGGACTTCTAGAGAAACTCGGAGATGTTTTCAATGTGGAAAAATTGGACATCTAAGAGCTCAGTGTAGGTATGGAGATACAGTGAGGAAACAGGGTGAGAGAAGACCTAAAACCCCATGTCCAAAATGCAACAGAGGACTCCATTGGGCATCAGAGTGTAGATTAATTCAGGGAAATGGGATGAGGGGCCCAGGTCCAGGGCCCCAGGCAAAAAAGACTTGGGGCATGATGGCAGCTGATGTTACACCCAAAGAACCTTTAGAAGGCCAGGACTCTGATTTAATCAACCAGCAGAAAAGCAATCACATGGCAGAAAGGGATTACCTGATAAGTGAGCCAAAAGGCAATCAGATTGTAAAAATGGATTACACTTGGGGAGAATACAGGCCTTTTAAACCAACAGGGCTGTGTCCAGTGCAAACAACTCCAATGTAATTGCCAGATGATGAGAAGAGATTTAGAAAGTGGTAAATAGAAGGTAATTAGATAGGTTAACTGCCTGGGAGAGAGGGTTTGCTTGTATTTCTTCAGCAGGAGAAGGAATCAGATGGGTGCCAACAAGTCATATTCGCCTTGTCCATCAGAGAAAGACAGAAAAAGAGAAAGGCCTCAAAATAAAGGAGAAGATTTAAGAAACATCTGACACTGAAAGAGCATGGATAATAAGAAGACTGTTAAAGAACTTTAAAACCAGCAGGAATCATTGGACTTCCTCACACAAGATGAGACTAATGGACAATGGACTTATGGACATTTATAAATTTTCAATTTATGATTATGTTATATACTTCTAGCATGTGTTATGTTACTATGTTACTATATGCTTATGTAATTTATGTAATTATCTGTAATACTTCCCATATTGATGGATTTATGTTTCAAGGTCATTTATGTAATTATCTGTAATACTTCCCATATTGATGGATTTATGTTTCAAGGTCATGACTGTCCTATGTTCTAAATCAAAAGAAAGGGGGAGATGTTAGGATTACTAAGTGAGAACTGAGGTTTTCTGGACAATTACAAGGTGAGAACTCAGGTTGACTTGATAGAGGGGGCAAGCTCATTGGCTGGGGTGGTTCTTCCCAGAAGCCCTTGCATTATCCCACGCCCATTCTCTGGGAGAATAAAAGAGAGGACTCTCAGAGAAAGAAGAAGACTTTGCATTACATCTGGCTTGACGGGGCTCTCTGCAGGAAGGGAAGTCACTTCTAAGGACAAGAGTTAACAGCAACTGCCTGGAGACAACGGTTCACTACAGGAAGAAGAATCTGTCTGAGAGATTTGAGTACACACAGCAGATCTCTTCCCAGAGAGTAATCCGGCAGCTTCTAGAGACGACAGCTCGTTACATATCTTTTTGATAAACTACCTTACATATAGTATATTTTTTAGTGAAAGTATCCAAATATGTTGGTGACAGGAGAAAGCAATTTAATTCTAACATTTTTCAAAATATTTCACCTTTGCTTTAGACATGGATTCTCATGCTAATAATAGGTCATTCTGTTAATGAGAAACAACTGTGTTAGTGATGTCAATAAAAAAAAAAAAAAATTTGAAGGCTGTCACTTGTGCTCTTTTTTTTGCTATGTCAAGAAAACTAAGCTAGAGTAAAAATACTCTGTTTTTTTAATATATTGACAATACATAAATGTTTTTTGGGTTTTTTTAGGTAACAGCTTCTCAGCTTTCAGCATCAAGTAACAAATGTTCAGTCCTGATGTTAGCAGATAGTGAGAACGAGAAGAGCAAATGGGTGTGCTTACTGAATGAACTGCACAGGATTTTGAAGAAGAATAAACTTAAAGACCGTTCAGTCTACATTCCTAAAGAGGCCTATGACAGCACTCTCCCCCTTATTAAAACAACCCAAGCAGCAGCCATCATAGGTAGGAAATATCTGATCAAAATTCAATTCTTTTTTTTATCAGCAAAAATACTTTACTTTTCAAGATTTGGAAAGCTGTATAACAGTATCATGGACAGTGATGATGTTGGTCTTTTTCTGTAGTTTCCATTTTTAATCATGTATATCTTTCATATCCCTACCTCATAACTAGGCTATTTGGTTACCTTGCTTAAATAAGGTCTGAAAAATTCAATTAAATCTCAGACACTTAGTTACATGACTCCAGGCAAATCACTTAACTTCTTTTAGCCTGTTTCCTTATCTGTAAAATGGGATAAAATATAGCATTTAACTTACAGGTTTGTTGGGAGGATCAAATGAAACTATATATGAAGTGCTTATCTTAAAATCTTAATCGACTATATGAATGCTAGTTGTTATTATCATCTATCCAATCAATATCAACTAGATAAAATTGTTTGTTTCCCTCTAGAATTTTATCAAGTTTTTCCTCTCATATTGTGTTCCCATCATGCCAAAAAATGAAACTGAACTCATATCTCTTTTTCTTCTTTTTCTACTTATAAATTTTATTATGGCTCACATATCATTATTTTAGTTCCTAATTGTTTGAAAAAGTATTAATAAAGATTGTTTAGCACTGATCAAGTTTTTGATCTTTCAGTCATTGTCTTTTGAGGCAGGTAATCCTGTTTTTTCTTGAAAGTAAAATGAATTGTGTAAATGAATTATCATCATTAATTTCTTTTCTGTTTTATTGACTGTATCTGCAATTCTTGCTAATCTTTATTTAAATTGATTTCTGGTGACTTGCTACTTATATTAAAACACTTATCTAATTTACCCTGTTGGCTTCATGTAATATTTGCTAAGTAAAAATTATTGACCTTTTTATTTATGTGTCATAGATCATGAAAGGATAGCTCTGGGAAATGAAGAAGGGTTATTTGTTGTGCATGTCACAAAAGATGGTAAGGAAAAATTTCATTATTTTGGAATAACTTTAAGCTATGTATCAGGGGAAAAAAAGGAGAATTTTGTATTTTATTTATTTTATAACTGTAATTTTACAACAGTTTTGATGTATTTACAGTTTAAAATGTTCTTATTTTCAGCATTCCATAATCCCTTTGGGGTTTAAAACTGCAGTTCTTTTTTCTTATTTTATCATCAAGAATAATTAGAATTAAATACTCAGATGGCAATCTTAAAGGTGATGCAAAGCTGGGAATATAATTTTGCTTGAATTTTTCATCATTGTATTCTATAAGAAGTAACAATCTTAAAAATATTATTTCGGATAAATAAGAAAATGTTTATATATAATTACAATGAAATGTAATATGCTTTCATATAGGACCACTATATAGTATTGTCTTTTTTAAGTAATTTATTCTGACTTTATGTAGAGATTATACGTGTTGGTGACAATAAGAAAGTACATCAGATTGAACTCATCCCAAATGAACAACTCATTGCTGTGATCTCAGGACGAAACCGGCATGTGAGACTTTTCCCCATGTCAGCTTTGGATGGACGAGAAACCGAATTTTTTAAATTGGCAGAGACAAAAGGTTGCCAAACGATAGCTTCTGGACAGGTGCGCCATGGAGCTCTTACGTGCCTGTGTGTGGCTATGAAAAGGCAGGTCCTTTGTTATGAATTAAATCAAAGCAAGACTCGTCATAAAAAGATGAAAGAAATCCAAGTCCTGGGTAACGTACAATGGATGTCAGTCTTCAGTGAACGACTCTGTGTGGGATTCCAGTCAGGATTCCTCAGATATCCCTTGCCTGGAGAAGGGAATCCACACAGCTTGCTCCATCCAGATGACCATACACTGTCATTTATTGCACAACAGCCAACCGATGCAATATGTGCAGTCGAGATTTCCAATAAAGAGTATCTGCTGTGTTTTAGCAGCGTTGGAATATATATTGACTGCCAGGGCAGAAGATCAAGACAGCAAGAACTGATGTGGCCTGCAGTACCTTCCTCTTGCTGTAAGAGTTGCTTACCTGTACTTACCTTTATTTCTTTGTTAACTGCCTTATTCTACCAAAACTGATAAGAAGTTTCAGGTTTTGTTTTTTTTACACTGTCAAAATTTTTCTAAAATATTTACTATACTTCTTCAGGGAACGTTAATAGTAAGTGCAATAAAATTAACTCTAGGTCAATAGAATTAATATTTAAGGCTATAATGATATAAGTTAAAGACCTATAATTAATATGTTTATGTTGTATTAGGTAATTACCTTGGACTCATTATGAATCCTTTTTATAGTTAGATATCATTTGTTGTTCAATCATTTCAGTTGTGTCTAATTCTCCATGATCCCACTTGGGGTTTTTCTTGGCAAAAATATTGTCATAGTATTTTATACACTTTATAGATGAGGTATGGTATTTTACATTTTACAGGTGAGTAAACTGAGGCAAAGAAATTTAAGTGACTTGCCGAGGGTCACACAACTATTATTAAGTTTCTGAAGCTAAATTTGAGCTCAGGAAAATGTGTCTTCCTACCTCCAGGCCCAGTACTCTATTCTCTGTGTCCTAGATATCAGTATAGCTCATGAAATCTTGTTAAATATAATAGAAAATTAACAAATTAAATAATTAATTTACTATTAACACCAACAAACATTAAACACCTACTGCATATAGAGCAGTAGGAGGGATACATAATTATGTAACATTGGTCCCTGTCTTCAAAGAGTTTAGATTTTAGACTTTTAAGAAGTATAGTATGTGTTTGCTAACACTGAATGAAATAATTAACAAGTAGCTTATTCTCATATCTTGTAAAATTAATTATATATTATATACTTTAAATATATAATACATCTAATATTTTTAAAATAGTGCAATTAATTAAACTTCATTAATCTTTAATTCTAAATGCTGTATTGCTTCTTATTCTCCTTAGGTTATAATGCGCCATATCTCTCAGTGTACAGTGAAAATGCAGTTGATATATTTGATGTCAATTCCATGGAATGGATTCAGACAATCCCCCTCAAGAAGGTAATTCTGGAAATGTAATTAAGTGTAGTTAAGCAACAAAGTACTACACTCTTAAAGATATGTGCTTCATAAATTACTGATGGAAAATTGAAATGTAGGGAACTCACTTTAGGAAAAGATAAAGAGTTGAAAGATGGAAAAAAATCATTGATAATTTGGAGTCTTCTTTACAAGTTAAGGAAAACTTAGTACAAAAGAAATAAAAGAGAAATTTTACTATCAGTATATCAATACATACCATATAATCTGTTATATTTGGTTTCATAGTATAAATATGACAATAGCTGCTTAAAAACTATATTATGCTATCTCTAAGATAAATATAATTCTCCTTCCTCCATTCTTAGTTTAAAAAAAATGATCTAGAGCTAATATAACTTTGAATTGACTGGTTTCTGTATGTTCTATATCTTTACAAAGAGCTCAAAATTTATAAATTTTGTGACTAAAACACAGTTTTAAAAATTAGGATTTTACAGGTTCAGATTTTTTAAAAAAACAAAACTTTTGTCATCTTACATCATAATTTTGGCAAATAGAAAATTGCCAGCTAAGAAGTGCCAGTTGATGAATGAATAGAATCATCTTCATCAAGATATGTTTGTACACCATGCTATCCAGGAAACAATAAAAACATTGGCCTTTAGACATTATAAACTTGCTCAAAAGATATATTATTATTTTGTCAGCATAATAGCTGTCACAAATGCCTCCTAACAAGTAAATAAAATACTACATTTAAAGGAAATTAGCACTTCTAAGTAAGATACATTTTAAATGGGATTCTTTTTAAATCTTTGTAAGCTAGTATTTCAAGTTCCTTATTTTATGCCTTCAGAGTCAGAATTAATAATATCATTCTATACTTCTCTAAAGTTATATTTGAGACAGCAATGTTTATAAGTAAGGATGAAGAGTTCTTAAAGAAATATTCATTAGTTAATGCTTTCACAGTTCGATGTTGCATTAATTTGTTGAAATAATTATTTTCTTCTTTTGTTATTTTAGGTGCGACCCTTGAACACAGAAGGATCATTAAACCTTTTAGGGTTGGAGACAATTAGATTAATATATTTCAAAAATAAGATGGCAGGTAAGGGGAAAATGTACTCTTAATTAGAATACCTATAGAAAAATAATCTCTCTTTGTGACTTTTATTTTTGTGATTGGATACTATGCCATATCAGAATCAGCTGAAAAATATGAGATAAAAAAGTAGCCTGAAGAAAATGTTTTCAGTGGTAGAGAGAGAAAAAAAATATATAATAGCTTTCTTCAAGTTCCTGAAGGACTACAATCCAAGAAAGGTATTAGATTTATTTACTTGGCCCCAAAATGAGAATTGGGAGCAAAATATGAAAGTTGCTGAGAAACAGATTCAGCCCAAGCTTCTTGAAAGCAAAGAAGTTTTCATTTTTTGTCTTTCTTTCTCCACCATTTAGCACAGCAATTGGCACACTTAACTAAATATCCACTTATTGAACATCTCCAAGAAGAGGCTTGGGATGATGAACAAAAATTCTTGGTCAGGAACCAGAGCAAACTAACGGGTCTCTGGTTTTCCATGATTCTTTGGGGCTATTGTAATAATTTTTTTTTAATTTTTTTAAATGGCCATAAATTAATGGACTTTCCAAAGGGTCTACTTTATTACTTATTCTTTGTCATGTTGCATATGACATGAATCTGTCATAAAAGCCCTCTGATTCCTAAATTCCCAAAGGAAAAATATTAAATCATCTATGTAGAGCCAGAAGATTATGTTGAATGGAAATTTATGATTTCGTATTATAAACTAGTCCTAGGAATTCATTTCAAATGACAGATTTATTTCTGGAAAATACAGTAGAATTAATATAATCCTCTATTCTGAAAATGAAGTAGCTGAGGGTTGAAGAAACAATATGGCTTATCCACAGTTTCACAGGTGGTGATTAAACTAGGAATGGAATCCATATGCCCTAAACAGACTCATTGCTTTTCCTATCATAATCATTACTTTCCTGCTAAAACACAACATAGACATGTATAACTAGGGGATAATTACTCATCTCATCATCAGCAATTGAAAGCAACAAGAACTACTGAACAGAATATATAATTAACTACCACTTAGAGAAAACACCAAAATGCAAGAAAACAGAAGTCAAATTCAGTGGACAGTGTCAGTACTAAACTACCAAAATTAAATCATATAATCTTCATTCCTCTTTAGAATTGGTAATCAAAATTGAGTAAAGAATAGTATTTTTTAATCAGCTATAAATCATGATATTAGACAGTTTTGCTGAACTGTTTTCAGTGAGTTATTTGAGAGTTTGGATATCTATTGGAAGTTGTTGGTTGTGTCAAAATGTAGAATATCAGTACAAAATTACATTAATATGCATGAAAATTATTCAAGCTTAAAGAAAAGCATACTGCCTAAATTATTGGTCATTTTATTTTTCACAACACTTAGGCCATTCAGTTAGACATTCTAGTAGCTACTTTTACCATTTAAAAAAAAAAAAAAGTCCAGGAGACAATGCAAGCAATCCCAATGGTTGAGTTTATAAATTATTAATTTGTTGTTTCAAGTACAAATTTCCATAGAAATAGTGGCCAGTGAGAAAATTCGTAGAAAAACCATTTTACCCATGCTATAACTGAACAGTAATTGTAATGATGTTAATAATACTATTTCTAGCATTGAGTTGTTTTTTTCAATCATGTTTGACTTTTTGTGACCTCTTTTGAGGGTTGTTGTTTGTTTGTTTGTTTTTGGCAAAGATATTTAAAGTGGTTTTCCAGCTCATTTTATAGATGAGGAAACAGGCAAATAAAAGTTAAGTCATTTTCCTAGGGTCATATAACCAGTCAGTGTCTGAGGCTGAATGTGAACTCAGTTCTTCCTGACTTCAGACCTAGCAATCTATCTACTGTGCCACTTAGTTTAGCTATAATACAGATAAAATAAATTTAGGGAACTATCCCAGGCATACCTAGGAATGGTAGAGAGGTAAATCTGGCCAAGGGATTGATTGCCATTTTAAAGGAATTCCTAAATTTAGAATCTGGAAGTCAGACATTGTCATGACCACTTTTATCGAATGAAACTGCTTCTATGATTTAACCTAAAACTACAGTTACATGTTTTTATCAACATATTTTTCAGATAATGCTCTTTTTATACCCACAACTTCTCTGACATCTGACCCTTCTTTTCTCACACAGCCATCATATTAGTTCAGGCTTTTAACACTTCTCACCTAAATTATAGCAGTTGTCTCCTTAAAAAGAAGGCTGTAGGACCCAACCCAAGAAAAGTATCCCTTTTCATTAAAAGGGAAATACCTTCTTTACTTCCTATTCAAAGTAAGGAAGAGGAACTCCATTAATTCCTCAAGACGAATGGTCTAGGAGGATATGGTCCAATGGGATGGTATCCTAGTTTCTCTACTTAGCTGGAATGTTAACCCAAACCATATTTTTAACTATTATGGTTTTCTTTTTAGGGATTCTTATGTTACCTGAAATAATGCTTATTTCATTATTATCATATTATTATTGAATATTTATCATTATTATTATTATTAAAGAACATTAGTGGTGATGCCATTTTAGATATTACTGTACAAGCTAGAAATGCATATTAATGTTATATTAAATAGCATTGTTTCTAGCAGATTTGAGCTCAATATTTTCTTCAAAAACACACAGCCTTGCCATCAAGGAATTTATAATCTAATACCTGCACCTCATCTTTATTATATTAATTTCTTGGTGTCTTTCAAGACCTATATCCTTCATGAAGCTTCTGCCTGAAATTCTAACCAACACATAGGGTCCCTTTTTTGACCACTTCCTAGTATTTTTATCAGTTGTGGCAATTTGTTATAGTTAGCTGAGGACGTAGTTGCATATTTCATTTTTTGTTTCATGTCTTGCCTTCCCAACAAGATTGTAAGTAAGCTCTTTGAAAAACAAATTATAGCTAATTGATCTAAATTGATAAAAATTGCTATTTCACATCCTATTACTTTAAAGCAGAATTTTACTCCTATTATTAAAACTGATTTTGAAATGTACACTAACTACTCTAAGTGCATAGAATATACTTGGATAGGATGAGATTATGTATGCATGAGTTGAAAATTACAAATTCTGCCACAAGCCAATATAATATTCTATTATTATTTAAATATTAGAGAATGGTTTCATTTTGAAAATCATTCATCTTTCTTAATATTTATTCTTTATAATATTTTGAAAGTTATATATAATTTGTTAGTAGCTGTTTTGTATCATCTGAATATCATCATGAGGGCATCTTGATTCCTCAGCATAACTTCTAGAAATGGTCTGGCTCTGTCATGAATACATCACATTTCATAAATGTCATTATTTCTAGTTTGTTTTTTTGTTTTTAATAGTAGTTTTATTATAGTGCAGCTTATGGCATAGAGCAATGAATCAAGTACTAAACTTGGAATAAGGAAAATCTAGGTTTGAATCCCCTTTTTGACACTTATTGGCTGAGTCAACATAGGCAAATCACCTGACCTCTCTGAGCCTCTGTTTTCTCATCTAAAAAATGAATATAATACATGGAGCACTCACTTGACAGGAATGTCATAAAGCTCAAATGAGACAGTGTTTGCAAAGTGCTTTCCAAACCTTAAAACACCATATATAAATAGCAGTTATGATGATGTTGACTTTGAAGTTAATGAATAAAAGATATTAGCAGATTACAAAGTAGTGTTGATGAATTTTCCCCTCAGGTTATTTGCTAATAAAATTCAAACTCATTTTGTTTTAATAGAGGGGGATGAGCTAGTAGTCCCTGAAACATCAGATAATAGCCGGAAACAAATGGTTCGAAACATCAATAATAAACGGCGTTATTCCTTCAGAGTCCCAGAAGAGGAAAGGATGCAACAGAGGAGGTCGGTATTTAACTTATATTTGTCTTCTGTCCATGCCTGTAGACCCTGAAGGACCATTTGTTTGGTGACAGTGCTGTATTATTTGTGTGAAAGCAAAAGTCAGTCTCTGAAACTCTGTCAGACACCTGTGTGTGTGTCAGTTCGGCAATGTGTTTTATCTTGTCTGTATAATTTGAACTAATCCTTCTGTGGTTGTAAAGATGCACTGGATTCGAGTATATTATTTGGACTTTTTAATAAATGTGTGCAATAGCTGTAATTTGGAATGCATGCCTCCACAAATTGGGTACAATATAGTACATATGTGTGTATATACTCTAAACTGTACATATGAAGAGCTCTAATAAACATTTTATAAAATAAGAAATGGCACTAAATGTAAATATGGATTAAATACTTTTAGACTCTGGTTCCGCTTTCCTTATTTAAGGGTATTCTCTTGTACAATCTGTGAATTTACTATAAGATTTTTCATTAATGGTGTATTACCTGGCTAACAATTTTGCTGGAATTTTCACAAATGTATAGGCAAAAGGCAGGTAATGATTTCACTTATATAGAGAAATATCTCAAATGTTATAATTTTAAAAGATAAACAATAAAATAATCCAGAATTGTCTGGGGCAGAGATTTTTTTTTTTATGTCTTTGACTGCATGAGGTCCTGTTTTCCACCAGAAATTGAGTTATTTTAAATTCCTCTCAAAAAGTGAATATCTTCTCTACTCACTAAGTTTCCATTGGAAAGATCCTAGATCCTTTTCTATAGTTTCTGTGTTGCCTTTAGAAAAGCACCAACTATGATTTAAAAAAAAAAAGCAGAAATGTTAACTTTTAAACTCTAAATATCAAGGTAAATTTGGGGGGTATTTTATTTACTTTGATGTTGTTATCTTATTGAATGCCTAAATGATAATTTCCAAAATACTGGTAAGGTAATTCTAATTCCAAACATGAACAGTAGTGCAGTATTCTTCTAATTATATTTTTTTCTGTCCTTTGGCTTCTCCACCTTCGAAGAAGAACCAGGTCACCATTGCATCCCCCTTCTGCATCTTTTCTTGAATGTGATCTCAACTCACTCTGACTGTTAATTCTCTGCCTCAGTCACGATTCGGAATTTTTATGGGTGCATTTATTGGCTTGCAAGACAGAACTTCCCCTCTTCCCTTTCTGCAAGTTTGAGGCTGACATAGAAGAACAACTGCACTAAAGGGTTATCCTTCTTATTAACATGAGCAATTTCTTAGATGGTTTCAGATTTGTCTTCCAAAAACAGAAAATGTACTTATTTCTTTAAATGTCCAGTTTAACTTATAGAAAGAGTGTCTAAATTAGGCATTTTCTCTTACAGGGAGATGCTACGAGATCCAGAAATGCGAAATAAATTAATTTCTAACCCAACTAATTTTAACCACATAGCACACATGGGTCCAGGAGATGGAATACAAATCCTGAAAGACTTGCCCATGGTAAGAAAAAGGAAGAATAAATAAGACTCAAGTGAGTTTGAGAAAAAATAAGAAATTGGTTTTAGAACTGTCTTGGTAGAATGGTTTTACCTAAATAAATTTTAATACAAGTAATACACTTGGCAAGATAGATTTAAATGTGGTTCTGCTATAGTTGAAAACAAAATATATGACCAAGTTTTCATTTGGTTTCCAGTTTGGAGCTGGTTTTGGCTTCAGAGAATCCTCTCCTAGGACATGCTGTAAGCTGAGAATCTACATCATATTATCTAGCCAAACTCAATATTTAGTTACTAACCTAGTCTGAGTACCAAAACTAAATTATCACCAAAATTAAATATAGGAAGTTGGTGTCTTTACCTAAGTCAGGTAATCAAGTTATCTAGGTGGGAATTAATAACTAAATTAAATCTTTTCCCCTGTCAATTTATTGCTCACAAACTACATTAAAAACAGTTAAATTTTTAAAAATTGGCATTTTAAAAATTAATATAGGATAGAGAAAACCATGATGAATTTAAAATCCAGATCACTAGATTCCAATCCCACTCCACAATTTTGTAGCACTAGTACGGTGGGCAAGTCACTTTGCTCCTGCTTCTGTAAAATGTGATAATGAAATTTGCACTTCTCATCTTGAAATGTTGTTGTCCTGTCTTTATCCATGCTTAAAACACTCTTGTACCATTTCTCTCATTACTGACCACCCTAGCCTCCTTTTAGTCTCAAATAAATCCTATAAGAAGCCTCCACCAACCCCTCTAATTTTAGACCTTTCCTTTGTTCATTATCTCCTATTTATTATATATGTGTGTGATATACATGTATATGTGCACGTTTTTATAGGTTTATAAATACATGCACATGTATATATTTATTTACATATT
Source organism: Sminthopsis crassicaudata (assembly GCF_048593235.1). Taxonomy (NCBI): domain Eukaryota; kingdom Metazoa; phylum Chordata; class Mammalia; order Dasyuromorphia; family Dasyuridae; genus Sminthopsis; species Sminthopsis crassicaudata. The sequence continues at coordinate 400,389,124 of NC_133620.1, forward strand.
ATCTCCCCATTGGATTATAAGCAGCTTAAAATGACTTTTTCTGACTTCTTTTTATATCCTTAGCATTTAGTTCAGTATATGACATGCAATGGGGCCATGTAGTAAGTGCTCAATTAGTCAATTGACTGATCGATCAATTAGTCGATTAATTGATTGACAGATTAATTTAAGAAAATCAAGTTAAAAGTGAGTGAATTTTCAATTTATAATTCATAGGCTTCATAGCTTGATGAATATTAATTTTTAGCTAAACTTTTTGAAATTTAGTTAATAGATATTTATTGCACACTTATGTGCACACCATAGTACTAGGCTTTAAACTTGGTATATAAGACATAAAAAGAGTGCTTGCTGAAGGATATAAAATCTAATTAGAGACACAGTATGAAATCACTTAAGAATAATTATGTCAGTATGTGAAAAAAAAAACCTACTTCATTTATCATAATTTTTTTAGGGGTGGGAGACAGACCTGTAATTTCATTAATATAGGGAACTCTCAATGAAGAAACTAGCCTCACTTTTTGGATTGGATTCAAGACAGTGGAGTAAAGAAGCACTCAGTAAAGCTCTCCTAGCATTCACCTCCAAACAACTTTACTGCCTCAAACTGAATTCTGAAGTGGCTGAGCTAAGGAAAGGTTCTCAGAGGGAAACATTCTTTCAGCTCGAGACAACTTAGGAATTAGGAAAGAGAGAGATATGACATGGAGGTGGAGGTTAGCTCATAGCTCAAATGTATGAAATAGCAGTGGTGAGACTAGGTGGTGGCAACAGAAGCAGCAGCAGCTTCAGTGGTTTTCAAGCCAATGATGGAAAGGATGTATTCAGAAAAGGATTAGAGGGTACACTTGTGCTAGCACTGTACAGAGGACCAGACATTGTTTGACAACTTCTTTGCCTTTGCCCTCTTCTGACTCACAATTAAGGGCAGAGAAGAGGAGCACTTTAGTCAAGAGGAAGTGGAAACCTTGAAGATCAGTGTCACTTCTAGCCCAAAGGAATGAGGGATTCTGAAGAAGGATATCATTTCTGATGCAAGGAAGGAAAGTTCTGAGAAGCTGAGTTAATTGCTATACCAAGGGATCAGTGGTTCTTGGCTAAAGATCAGAGTGCAGACTTAACAAGCAATGAGGTGTAAACCTCTCCCTAGATCACACCATTTGTGTAGCACTAAAAATTTCCAAACCCCCAGAACTAACTCTAAAAATAGAAGTGCAAAAAAATCTTGAAGTTTGAGACAGAGCCCTGCTGCCTACCACCCAAGGACAAAGTCTAATATTAATACAAAGTTCCAAATCAAGAAATAGAATGGAAAAATGAACAAGCCAAAGAAAAAAAAAGAACCATGACCATAAAAATATTACCATGGTGACAGGGAAAAGGAAGACACAAACTTAGGAGACAATGAAATCAAACAGCTACAAGAAAAACTTCAAAGAAAAAATGTGAATTGGATGTAAGCCCAATAAGAATTCCTAGAAGAGATATAAAATTATTGTCTAAATCACCTAAAAGTAGTAGAGGAAAAATTAAGTAAAGAAATTAAAGCAATGAAAGAACACTATGGAATGACAATTAACATCTTAATAAAAGTTACATTAAAAATGCTGAAAAAAAAATAACACTAAAAAATAAATAGCCAAATGGAAGAAGAGGTACAAAACATAACTTATCTTCTTGGGTTTAAATCTTGCCTCAAAAACTGACTTATGTGACCTTGGGCAAGTTATTTTATGTTATGTTATGTTATGTTAATCCTATTGGTCTCAGTTTCTTCATCTGTAAAAATGAGCTGCAGAAAGAAATGGCAAACAATTTTAATGTCTTTGCTAAGAAAACTTCCAATTATGTCACAAAGAGTCATATATGACTAAACAGAATTTAAGAATTATTGGATTACCTGAAAGCCATGAACAAAGAAAGAGCCTGTATATAATATTTCAAGAAACTGTCAAGGCAAACTGCTCCAGTGTCCTAGAACCAGAAAGCAAAAGAGAAATAGAAAGATTCTACCAATTACTTGAAAGAAATCCCAAAATGAAAACTCCCAGAAATATTATAGCCAAATTCTAGAGCTCCCAGTTCAAAGAAAAAATATTTCAGTCAGCCTGAAAGAAACCCTTCAAATACAATGAAATCATAGTCAGGCTGCGGTAAGATTTAGAAACTAAATTAGAGGTACAGGAAACTTAGCATATGATAATGTTCCAGAAGGCAAAAGAGCTGGATTACCTACCTAGCAAAATTGAATATAATCCTAAATGGATATTAAGTGAAATTTTTTCTGGTGAAAAGACCAAAACTGAAAAGAAATTTTGACTTTCAAATACAGGACTTAAGAGAAGGTAAACATGAGAAAAACCATAAGGAACTCAATAAGATTATAAACTGTTTAACTTTCAGTGTGAAAAGGTGATAAATGTATTTTCTAAGAACTTCTCATCATTATTAGGGCAGTTAGAAATATTCTACCTAAAAAAAGTTGGTTATGTTGGAGTGACTTAAAAGAAATGGAAAGGCAAGAAAGAAGAGAAGGAGAAAGGTGAGGAAAAATAGGGGAAATTTTCTCAAAAAAAAAAAAAAAGCATACAAGGAAGAACTACTGCTATGGACAAGAAGATGGTGGGGGCAGGGCAGGCAGTTCTTGAACTTCACTCAAAAATAAATTAACTCAAAAAGGGAATATACACACACAAATATATGTATTATGTGTGTGTATATACATATATATACATTAATATAACATATACATACATACTATATGTTTTATATATATATATTACACATCATACATGCATATACACATACATACATGCATGATTGGTGATAGAAATATATCTTATCCAGCAGGGAAGTAAAAGGGGAAAGGGATAAGAAAAATGAGGTATGATAAAAATGAAGGATAGATTAGAGAAGGCAGTGGCCAGAAACAAAACAGACTTCAAAGGAGGGACCAGATTAAAAAGAAAGAAGGGCAAACAAGAAAGTAGGATAAAAGGAAATACACAATTAGTAATCATAACTGAATATGAATGAGATGAATTCACTCATGGGGTATCTAGATGATGCAGGAGCAGCTAGGTGGCTCAGTGGAATAGAGCCCTGAAGTCAGGAGGATCTGAGTTCAAATTTGGTTTTAGACACTTCACACTTCCTAGTTATGTGAACTTGGGCAACTTACTTAACCCCAATTGCCTCAGCAAAAAAAAAAACAAAACATGAAATGGAAACAGATAGCATAATGGATTAGAAACACACTTGAAATTAGGTTTCAAGAGTTAAAATAACAGGCTGAGAAAATCTATTATGAAGTTTAAAAAAGGCAGGGGTAGCAATCATAATCTCAGATGAAGCAAAAACAAACCTAATTAAAAGGTATTAGAATGGAAATTGCATCTTACTAAAAGAAACCATATATGTACCAAATGGCATTTTTGTTGTTAAGTCATTTGAGTTCTATCTGAGTTTTTGTTGAGCCCATTGGGCCAAATGGCAAATTCTTTTTTTTTTTTTTTTTTTTTTTTTGTCTATGCAATTGTTATAAAGATATTCTTTTTATTTCTTTTTTTTTTAGCATTTTTTTATTATATATATATATATATATTTTATAATATTATCCCTTGTATTCATTTTTCCAAATTACCCCCCTCCCTCTATTCCCTCCCCCCGACGACAGGCAATACCATACATTTTACATGTGTTACAATATAGTCTAGGTACAATACATGTGTGCGAATATCATTTTCTTGTTGCACAATAAACATTAGAATCCGAAGGTACATGCAACCTGGGCAGACAGATATTAGTGCTAACAATTTTCATTCCCCTCCCAGTGTTTCTTCTCTGGGTGCAGCTACCCCTATCCATCATTGATCAACTGGAAGTGAGTTGGATCTTCTTTATGTTGAAGATTTCCACTTCCATCAGAATACATCCTCATACAGTATTGTTGTTGAAGTGTACAGTGATCTTCTGGTTCTGCTCATTTCACTCAGCATCAGTTGATTTAAGTCTCTCCAGGCCTCTCTGTATTCCTCCTGCTGGTCATTTCTTACCGAGCAATAATATTCCATAACCTTCATATACCACAATTTACCCAACCATTCTCCAACTGATGGACATCCATTCATCTTCCAGTTTCTAGCTACAACAAAAAGAGCTGTAAATGGCAAATTCTTAAAGGAAAAGTTAAATTAATTACATGAGAAATCAATAATAAAATTATACTATTGGAGGACCTCAATTTTCCTCTCTCCAAGTTAGATAAATTTAACCATGAAAGAAGTGAATAGAATCTTAGAAAAACTAGACATGATAGATCTCTGGAGAAAATAGAATTGGAATAGGAAAAAAAAATTCTTTTTTTCCCCAGTGGTATATGGTACCTAAACAAAAAGTGACCATGTATTAGGCGTAAAACTTCACAACCATATGCAGAAAAAGTAGAAATTAAATACACCCTCTTCAGATCATAATGCCACAAAAAATATAGTTCACAAATAGCCATCAAAGTAAAGATTAAAAACTAAATAGAAACTAAATTTAATCCTAAAGAGTGAATGGTTAAAAGAACAAATCATATAAATAGTCAATCATTTCATTAAAATGTTTAAATTTAATTTATTTTTCCCTCATGTAACAGTAAAGTAATACATTTATCTTCCTTAAAATTCAATTTATTTAAGTTGGCCCTTAGTTCTAATCTATCATTTTGGGGGAGTGGAGGTAGGGTTAACCTATTTCACCATCCATTTTGTTAGTTATCCTTCCCAACTAGCAATAGTTGTTGCAGTGCTATGTTTTGCACTTCTCCCTTGCTCTCAAAAAAAAAAAAATACTCAAAATATTGATGAGATCAAAACATTGACAAAGATTTTTAAAGTATCCATTCTGCCTATGAAATAGAGATAAGTCCATGTATTACACATTACAATAAGACAACTTTCCAAAATTTGCAGGATGCACAAAAACTAGGAACTGGTTTTATGAAAATAAACAAATGGTTAATTTTTTTTAAAGAAGAAAAATAAATCACTAGTATGGAAAAAAAGAGTGAATATACCACCAATGAAGAAGAAATTAAAGCAATTATTAGGAATTATTTTTGCTCAACTAATTAGATCATAAAATTGACAATCTAAGTGAAATTGATTACCATTTACAAGATCATAAATTCCCCAATTAACAGAAAAGGAAATTGTATACTTAATGATATTTAAGAAAAAGAAATTGAACATATAATCAATGAATTTGTATATAAAAATCCCCAGGACCAGATGAATTCATAAATGAATTGTACCAAATATTCAGGGAACAATTAATCTCGATGCTGTCTAAACAAACCTATTTTTAAAATAGGAAATGAAATAATGTTATAAAATTTCTTTTATAATAAAAATATACCTTTGCTATCTCAGTGAGGAAAAGCAAAAACAGAGAAAGAAAACTATAGACCAATTTCCTTAATGAGTATCAAGTGTAAAACTTTTTAATGAAGTACTAGCAAGGTGATTATACCATTATGTCACAAAGATCATATGTTATTGCCAGATGTGATTTCTACCAGGAATGGAAGGCTGGTTCAATATTAGGAAAACTATAAACATAATTGATCATTTGATTAATAAAACATAGAGTTGTATCAGTAGGTTCAGAAAAAGCCTTTGACAAAATACATTATCTATTCTGTTAGAAACATTAGAAAGCATAGAAATCAGTGAAATATTTCTTAAAATAATGAGTAGTATTGATTTAAAGTCAAGAACAAGCATTACCTGTAACAAGGATAAACTTGAAGCTTTCCCAGTAGGGTGAGGAGTGAAGCAAGGTTGTCTATCATCATTATTCAACATCATGGTAATAGTAAGTCAAGAAAAAGAAATTGAAGGAATTAGAGTAGGCAATGAGAAAACAAAACTATCACTTTTTGCAGATGATATAATGACATAGAGAATCCTAGAAAAATAATTTTTAAAATAGTTGAAACAATTATCAACTTCAGCCAAGTTGCAGGATACAAAATAAGGCCACATAAATCATCAAGATTTCTATCTATTACTAATAAAGTCCAGCAGCAAGAGATATTGAGAGAAATTTCATTTAAAATAAATAATATTACTTTATTAATTACTAATAATAAAAATTTTAAATTTAAAAATGTAAAATTAATAAAAAATTTAAATAAATATAAAATTAAATTAAAAAGTGGGACAGCTAGATTATGCACTGAATAGAGCACTGACCTTGAAATCAAAAGGACCTGAGTTCAGATTCAGCCTCAGGCACTTTAACACAAGCTGTGTGACCCTGGACAAATCATTTAACCCCCCCCCCCATTGCCCAATAACAAAAACAAGTAAACAAATAAAAAAAAAAAAGAATGAAGTAACTGCAGACAGTATAAAATATTTGGGAGTTTACCTGCTGAGATAAACCCATGGATTATATGAACATAATTAAATACTTTTTATATAAATAAAGAGATTTAAACAATTGGAGAAATAATAATTGTTTGTAGAGAGGCTGAGAAAATATGATAAAAATTACAATTCTACCTGAAAGATAAGGTCAAAGAGGATAAATGATTTAGACATAAAGGGTCATATAAATAAATTGGGGACCATGGGAAAATGTATCTTTCAGGTCTATGGGAAGAGTTTATGACCAAAGATAAAGGGAAATCAGGAAAGTAAAATAGATAAGTATGATTAAAGTGATTAAGTGAAATTTAAAAGTTTTTGCATTAAAAAAATACAAATACAGCCAAAAGTAGAAAGAACAGGAAACTGGGGAAGGGTGAGTTTTACAGCAAATTTCTTTGATAAAGGCTTCCTTTTTTAAAAAGGTAAAGAACTAAGTAAAATTTATAAGAATATGCATCATTCCTTATTTGATAAATGATTAAAATATTTCAACAGGAAGTTTTCAGAAGAAGAATGAAAAAATGTCCTAAATCATTACTGATTAGAGAAGTGCAAATTAAAAAAATTCTGAGACACCATCTCACATCAATTTGATTAGCTAACATGACAGAAAAGGTAAATAATAAATGCTGAGGGGATGTGGAAGAATTGGGACACTAATGCATCATTAGTGAAGTTTTTTAATAGTCTAATTTTTCTGAAGAACAATTTGGAACTCTATCCAAAAGGCTATAAAACTGTGCATACTCTTTGATCCAACAATACCACTACTAGATCTAGAGATCAAAAATAAGGGAATAAGACCTATTTGTTTGTGTACACACACACACACACACACATCAACTTTTTAAAGTGGCAAATGATTATAATTGAGGTGATACCTATCAATTGAGGAATGACTATGATCGTAATGGAATATTGTGCTACAAGAAATGCTAAACAGAATGATTTTAGAAAAACCTGGAAAGACATAATGTGAATTTATGCAAAATGAAGTGAACAAAATATTGTACACAATAATAGCAATACTATAAGCATGATCAAATATGAAAGACTTAATTTGATCAAGACAATGATCCACAACAATTCCAAAGGACTCATGATGAAAAATGCTTTCTACTTCCAGAGAAAGAACTAATGAACTCAATGAAGAGTGAAGCTTACTTTTTTAAACTTTATTTTTACTGTTTTATTTGTTTTTGTTTTCTTTTGCATCATGGCTGATGTATAAATATGTTTTTATGACCTCACATGTATAATTGAAATCAAATGGCTTTCCTTCTCAAGGAGAGAAGAGGGATGGGAAGAAGATAGAGGATTTGGACCTCAAAAATTTTTTAAGTAACTTAATTTTTTTAACCTGTGATTGGGAAACATTTAATGAAATAAATAAAAACAATTTAAAAAGAAAAGAAAATAGACTCTACTTGTAAAAATGAGTACCTGTTCTTCAACTTAACAATCTTCTGAGCAGGGAGAGATCAAGGAACTTGCCCACAGTCACACCGCCAGTATATTTTCAGAGGATTTTATTAAAAGGTGCCTATATTTTCAGAATGAAAATGTTATCCTTTTATTCTTTTTTAGCTTATACAAAAATAATATTTTTTTATCAGCAGAAAAATGTTTCCAGAAACTTTACTCTAATAGATATATGTTTGTATATGTATATAGTTTCCCTTCAACTATAAATAGAAAGAAACAAACTTAAACATGATTCCGATTGCAGGATTTTTCTTAAGAAGAATTGTATTAAAGAAGAAAAAATATGTTGTCTTATGATATTCAGTACTTTCTGAATTTGCCACCAAGGAATGCCTTTTTCTAAGTGTATTTTTGAGGGAAGAGGAGAGACAGGAAGGATGAGTGGGGAAGGACATGTACTGACCTGTAACTTCTTCAGAGTATGGTGATAAAAGTATGTGCAGTCAGGGGAAATCGATTCAAATCCCATCCTTGCCTTGGGCAAGTCCCTCTTCTCTCTGCCCCAGTCTCTGTAAAAAGAAAGGAGCTGTATTAGATGACTTTGGTCCCTCCCAGCTCTCAGTCTGTGATCCTAGACAAGTGGATAATGTTAGAGTCTCCACAGACACTGGGAGTATCAGTGGCTAGTCTTAGGCTCACACCACAAGGGTTGCTCGGAGCTCGGCCTGAAGGCAGGGGCTGTTCCTGCTCTTGGTCCTGCCCAAAGGCCTTGACTGATATTCTTACAGCCACCCCATTGATGTGTGGTGTGGTAGCCCGAGGGGGAGAGCAAGGGTGGGAATAAGCAGCGCCTGGTGCTGGCACTGGGCTCAGCCCTTTACACCGTGATACCAGGAGGGAGGAAGGGAGTGAGCATTGGACCTTAAGCCAAGGAGACCCAAGTCCATATCTGATCTTTAACAGTTAGGTCCGTGATCCTAGGCAACTTGCTTGGCCGCTGTCCGTCTCAGCCACAGTTAAATGTAAAATGAGGCTAGCTGCACCACCATCTCACAGTTTTTGTGAGGATAAAATGGGGTAATATAGGATAATGCTTGTAAAGTGGCTTGAATTCTTAAAGCATGGTATAGAAATGCTAGCTAATAGTATTTGTTTACTCAACCAGCCATTTTTTTTTTTTTTTTTTTTTTTTTTTTTTTAGGAAACTAACTGCTCTTTGTAATGTAGTTTCACCATTTCACTTAGTATCATGTTTTTAGAACTGGTTATAGCAATAAATGAGATATTCAGTAAGAATATACAGTAAAGAGTATAAAGGTTAAATGTACTTACATTTTGTTTCAAGAATATTCATTTAATTATGAAATATAACTGCTGTATACAATCATTCCTAAGGTAGTCAAAAGAATGATTTTTTAAAATTTTTCCATCATGTTAAAAAAAAAAAACCTATCTTATTATGAAAGAATACAGCTTTGATGTCATTTCTCAGCAGGTTCCTTAAGCATTATCTTTCTTCTATGAATTAGCAGCTACTAATTTGCCTCAGATTAAACTGGAAACTACTAAACTGTACCATCTTCTTCCTTGTTAAATGAGCTTAATAGTTAATGAATTAATGCTGATTGTCCTTTAAAGAATATTGTTTGCTTTCCTCTCCTCCCCCCAAATAGACAAATATCATGCTTAATTTGCAGTGGAGGCAAGAATTAGTGTAGTAGAAAATCCTGGGCTTATGAATGTAGCCTTGTCACTGTTGACCAGTTGGCCTTGGGTAAACTACTTAGTCTTTCTGGGCCTTGGTTTCCTCATTTGTAAAAGGTAGACCATGTGACTTTTTAAATCTATTATAAACATTCTGTAGTTCTAAACATGAGCATTAATTTATGTTTGTGTATTTGAGAATTTCAAATTCTATTGGGGTGAAGAATAGTAGAAAGTAATCCATATTTTTGCATATATGCTGATGGATATTTGAGAAAAAATAAGTTTTCTTCTTTCATTTGTCATTTTTCACATTTTTTTTTACTCCAGTGATCAGTTGGTTTGACCAGTGGTGTAGGTTTGCTTTGTGATTTTGGAGGAATCCGTTTTGTTTTTAAGTTTTTGAATCTTTACGTAATTTTTCTTTTTTGAACCTATATTGATAGAGACACAGATGGTAGAGTTGGGGGGAAAAGAATTAACAAAAAAGTGCATTTTATACTCTACCAATTGATAAAAATTTCAAAACTTTTAATGCATTTTTTTGCTTCTTTAAGACAGAAGCTCCTATCTTGTATATTCAAGGATTTTGTGAATATCTCCAACTTATACTTTTGCTTGTATATGTGGCAAGTAACAGAATCGTATATATTCTTATTCTTCACAATTTCAGGTTTCATTTTCATGGTATGTGTTCATCATTTTACTTCAATGCAATGATTGCAAAATTAAGTACTTTTTAGAAACTAAACCATCTGACTGAGGCTTTAGTGACTTTCTAATATTTGAGTGATAATATTCTTAAGCTTTTAATTTTCTTTTCCCATTAGTGGAATTACCTGCATTTAATAGAACACTACAAAAAAATTGTAGATGAAGAGAATTCCCACAAACTATATTCATTTTTTCAAGGCACATGCTTAAAGATATATTGGATTAAATATTAAATTATATTTAAAACAATAAATCTTGACAGAAGTAAGATTGAACTGCAAGAAATTTTATTTATATTGGATTTTGTAACCACCATAACTTTATTTTCTTGGTTCCAAAATGATTTAAAGATTGTTTTGTGTGTGCGTGTGTGTGTGTGTGTGTGTGTGTGTATATATACATATACAAGTGAATCTGAAGAGATGTTTTTCCCCTCACTTCTTAAATCATATGGAAAGCTTTCTAGTCAGTAAGTCACCATTTACCAAGTATTTTCTTTATGCCTAACACTGAGCTAAACCCTAAGAGAAAGACAAAACTCTTTCTTCACATCTAAAGGGACCCATAAGAATTTAAGTGGTTGTTGTATGGTAAAGTTGGACAGTTAGGTGGAACCATAGGACAGCATGGGCTTTGAGTAAGAAAGACCCAAATTTATACCTTGTCTCAAACACTTGCTGTTAACTCTGGTCATATCACTTCTATTTCTACTTCATTTCCCTCAATTGTTGAATAGGAATAATAGCACCTACCTCCTAAGGGTTGTTGGTATTTGCAAAATGTTTAGCGCAATGCCTGGCACATAGTAGGAGCTATATAAATGTTAGCTATCATTATTGTTTTTACAATTATTTACATAATTTCAGATGTGATTACTGATTTTATTGATTTTCCTTTGTCATTTACTTTTCACACATAGGGAAACTATCAGCACATCAAAAGACCATTCAAGGGCAAATATTTGCTCTCCAAGAATTTTAACTTTTAGTATGTTTGCATATTTTCTGGCTATGTGTCAGGAAAGTTGTCCTAGATGCAATGACCTGTGAGTTCTCTGAGCAAGTATTAACTAAACTACTCTTTTGAGTAATTTTGTTTCTTAAGCAAAACCACAATATTCTAACTTTTTTCTTCTTAGGGTCAGCCTTGAAAATGTACTATTTCTTTAGTCCTGATGTAATGCTTTTCTTGTATAAAAGCTTTGTAGTCTAATTTAGTTTATAAGATCACATTTTTTATTTAAATTAAAAAAAAGGAAATTCTATTCTCCAAGCATCAGCACATAAAGCACATACTGGATGTAGTCAGTGGAACTATACAGCTTCTCTCTCTGTGATTAAAGCAATAAGACATTGCTTAAAAATATGTGACCTTGACCTTTTGAGATATGTCCCTTCAATACTCTGTAATTCTCTGTTTGAAGGAATGTAACTTGAATAATATAATAATCCCTCAAATTTTTTATCATTGTAACAAAAGCATAAGGATCCTTTGACATGAAATCTTTAAATTTAAAAAGCATTTAAAAATTTTAATTATTTCTCAGGTATTTAAAAAAGAATTGTCTGTAATATGTCTGGACATTCAGAGGGAAAAAAGCCAATATTTATCCTTATTGGGAGAGAGTGTATCTTGTGGGAGAAACAAAGGGAAAATAACTTACTCATTTACTTGCTGTGTTTTTTATTTGTAGTGAAAATTAAACTGTTAAAAATTAAATTCATGCTACAAGCCCTTTAAAATCAAAACATGATTTTAAGTAGTATTATGTGCCAAGAGAAATCCATTTTACAAAAATGTCATTTCATCAGTCTCAGAATTGGAAGAGATCTAAAGGACATCCAGTCCATCATGCACTTGAACAAGCACTCTTTACAGAACCACTCTTAAAAAAAGACCCTCCTCCTTTTGCTTAAAAACCCGGTAAGACCTTCATCCTATCCCACTATGGGCCTGCTCTAAATGACAGGGAACTTTTAAACATTCCTATTTTGTTCAGCCAATCCTCATAAAGAGACCACCTTCACCTTACCTCGTTATATATTCTAGCATCATTATTGGAGTGTTTAATTTGCTTTGCAATTTATAATGATAAAAGAATGAAAATCTGGGGTAATATTTTTAAATGTGAATTTTCCTCTATTAGTGGATTATGTATGTATGTATGTATGTATGTATGTATGTATGTGTGATGTTAGGACTGTAGTAAAAGATGAATTAACTAATAGAAGGATTTGCTTGAAATGTAAAGTGAGTTTTCAGTCTTCCCTTTTTCCTACAGGGGCATGCTTGTCTGAAATTTCACATATAACTACTGATTCCGTTTTCATTACCTTATTACCTTTCTTTCTTTCTGTTGTTGTCTTTGATAGCCGGGTTTCCCTCATTCATCCCCTCATCATCACTCCGGCCTGATCTCCTCTCCGATCAACTTTGAGCACGTCTATCACATGACTGTTAATTCTGCTGAAAAATTCCTCTCTCCTGATTCCATAAACCCTGAATATTCCCCGTCTCTGCGTTCTGTCCCTGGTACACCAAGCTTTATGACTCTAAGGGTATGAACAGCTGAGTCAGGTGTTTTACTAACTTAAATAAAGTTTACTAACTTTATTATAGATTTCCTAATGCCTGGCTTAACAAATAATATAGCAAGCTGTTAGCATTTTGTGAATGTTTCCTTCTGACCTCACTCCTTTCTACCCAGATTTTCCTTTATTTTTAAATCTTTTCATTCCTTTATATGTTTACTTTTATTTATGGCTTGGTGCTAGAAGGTTTTTTGGTATGGCAGTGATTTGGGGATTTTTTTTTTTTAGTTTAAGGGATAAAACTCCCAGTTTCCTCAAAAGTTGATCACATTTTAAAGAATAAGTATTAATCTCTTTTAAAATATAAAAACCAAAAGTACCTATTTTCAAATAAAGACTCATCATTCTTAGAAAAGAGCTCTTATTCATTCTAAAATTTTATTTGAAATAATTCAAAAATCAATTCATTATAGAAAAATATGTTATTAGACTAAGACCCAAGCTAAGGCACATACAATTATATTTATTTTTATCTTTCCCTACACTCTTTCTTAAGAATTGCAAAATCTCCAATGTACAATCTAATAAATATTAACTACTAATGACTAATAAGAAAAATTATCCTTTCCTCATTAAAAAAAAAAAAAAAGTTGACCTCACAAATTAGAGAAGCCATTAGCAAAACTAGGGTGCTGAATTGCTAATGTGTATTTAATTGTACCCAAGCCCCCGGCTATGAAAACTAAACCCCTATGAGAAACAAAATGAGGCAGATCACATTCTGGAGAACTGTGACACCTGCTGTCATTTTGCTTTTGTTTGATCTTTCTGCATTTGTTTACATTAGGTTTTGTGTGGAATGGAGAATGTGTATCCACCTTTCAAGTAGAATTTCCATTTTAATGAAAATATGCTGCTTATACTAACCTTCTCTGTCTCAAAGGGGAATTTTCTTAAAATAAGCAAATATGGACTATTTCACAGGAACTTGTTTTCCACTATTCCTCATAGTAGCTTGTGAGGAAATAGTCACATTGTCTTTATTTATATGTGTAATAAAGTAGTTCTTCATTTGGAATATTGGCTGCAGAAGATGGCAAAAAAATTTATAATTGTTCCTTTAAATTGTACTAAAATTTTCTTAACTCTACATGAATTTAAAAGAAATTACTATTTTACAATATTTGTAATGTCATTTGCACGGTAAGAAAATGTCATTGAACTAGATTAAGATTTGCAATAGTAGTAAGAACAAGTAAACAATGAAAACATGATTTCAGCAATGGTAACCTAATGGTAAGTGAAAAGAGTTGAATTTCAAAGAAGTATTGGCACATACAAGTGAAGCATTTATAATGAGAAATATTATAAAAATTTCATGCAAGAGAGCCATTTATTTATGGAAGCAATCTATTGTGAGACAAACTTTCACTATATTTTTAAAAAGATTTGCATGGGGAAAAAATTGGAAGACTAGATATTCAGTGCTACTTTGGTAATAGACTTTTTGTTCTTATCTTACTGGAAACTGCTTTTTTTTTGAGGGTTTTTCCTTAACATTACTTCTTTTCTTCTGATTACTTCAAATTTGCCAAACAACCAGTGGATATTATGACTGAATGTTTAAAAATATTAATTTTACATTAGAAATTATCAAAATATTAATGCTTGAAGTTTTTTAAGCTTCCTTTCCTTTCTAGTAATGTATTTCTAGTAATGTAATAACAATAACTTACTTGTCAGAGCTTGGAATTCATCCATTGCTCTATCAAGATTTCTTGTACCACATTATATGCACGTTGCTTCTGTATCATAAAGTTAGTTGCATATGAATGCTTGTCTATTGAGCTGCTAGAATGATTTTTATTTTTATTTTATTTTCTTAGAGAAAAGAACAGTGAAGCATTTGCTTTGGGGGAAAAATATCCACACAAAGAATTACATGGACTTTGCAAACAGAAAAATAAATCAAAATTGTAGTGGTTGCATTTGATGCCTTAAAGGAAGGCAGATTTTCAATATGCTTTTTCTTCCAAATAAATATGTTTTTCTTACACATCATCATTTACCTTACTTGACTGTAATTTTGATCCTCATGTGATGGCTTTTCGCCACAACCTCTTTTTGTGATATACTTAGAAAAGCCATGCTCCTTCCTTAAGTATACTAAAAACATATAGAATTGAGGCATTTATAGAATTAAGGAGTTAGAAGCAGCCAGTGGCACAGTAAATGAAAATGGGACCTAGAGTCTGGAGAATCTGAATCTATATCCTGCCTCAAACTCTTTCTAACAATGTTACCTTAGGCAAAGGCATTTAAACTATCTGTTTTGGTTACCTCAACTGTAAAATGGGGTTAATAGTAGCACCTTCCTCTCAATATTGTTGTGAGGACCAATTGAGTTAAGATTTGTAAAGTGCCTAACACATAGGCTGTTAATAAATGCCTTTTCCCTTCCTGTTGAAGCAATAATCACATCACATCAGTCAACCAAGATCTTTCTGTATCTTGGTTTTATTTCATCATGGCTGAAAATGTATCATGCAGCTAACCACCATGGAACTTTCCATTTCCTTCTTTCTTGTGGTTTTGGTTAAATTCTAAAATTTCATGCTAGTTATATTCATATAGTTTGTGATACATTCAGTTATGTTTGTGACACGTTACAAATAGAGATCTTTTTTGTCTAGTGTTATGTATCAGATTATTTGTAAAAGTGCTAATAATTCATTTGCTTCCTGTGGAAAAAAAAGATTTTTTGTATTCAGCAATAGAAATGAAATAAATGTTAATTACATAGCAATTTCCACTGAAAAAAAAGTGAAAGATAAATGTACCATTCTCTGAAGAAAAAAATTAGTCAGGGAATTTTCTAGTTCCCATTTCCAACTGACAATTACACCATCAAAGTGAAGGGTTGTAATTTTGTCAGTATAATTTTGATGGTATAATCTTGGCATTAGAGACAGAAGCATCTGAAAAAATGAAATTAGGAGTAGCTACTGAATACATGTACTTAATAATAAAAACAAGGTGGGATCTCACATGTTTATTTCTTTGTTGCATATTGTTGATAAGGGAATCTGGAGTTATTTATACATGACTTTAACAGTGACTGAAAGAAATAAAAGGGGTAAGAATATAAAAACATTTAGGACTTTGTACTAAGGCTTTTAAATCTGATTTTATATACCTGTATTATTGTTAAATAATTTAAGATAAGGCAATGTAATGTTTTTAAATAAAAAAATTAAATAAATATGTGTGGCAATAGGTGTGTGTATAGATTTTTCTAATTTATCTTGCTATAAGCTACCAAAAGATTAAATATATATATGTATACATATATATATATATCTTCTTAGCCCTTTGAAACAGTGATCCTTTCTCCAAATAGTTTACAAAAAAAAAAAAAAAAGATTAGTAATTTTGAAACACAGTAGAAAAGGGACAGAAGAGTATTTACCAATCATCATCATCCAACTTCTTGAGCCTTTAAGAACTAATGGTGAAATGAATAAAATCATTTGCTTTATATCTGAGTGGCCTAGGCAGAATGCTCAGAGAACCTGTGAAGGTAGTCAGAAGCATCACAATCAAATAATCAGGTAGCATTTAGTAAGCACCTACTGAGTTCCAGGTACTGAGCTAAACATTGAGGATACAAAGAAAGGCAAAGAACAGTCTCTCTTCCTAAGAAGCTCACTGGAAGAGGGGAAGGGGGGAGGAGACACATTAAACAATTATGTTTAAACAAAACTGTATCCAGGATAAATTTGAATGTTTGTTGTACTGATGGCACAAGGCTTCTTGCAGAAGAGTACCAGTGTTATTAGATTACAGAAAATGTGGAGGGGAGTAAGGTGTAAGAAAATTGGAAGTGAATGCAAGGTTCAGGTTATGAAGGGATTTAAAAGCCAAACAGAATTTTATTGGTTCTCATAGTCACTATGACTTATTCTTAGATCCTGATCCAGGAAGCCTAAATTTCACTCGGCACATTGTAGCAGAACTGAGTTAAGAAGAACAGTTTTTATTCCATTGTCCAGCAGGTTGTTAACAACCTTTTTGGGGATCTCTGAATATAGAATAGAATATGAGACTACATAATTTCTTATTTATTATTAAGTTATTTTCCTGCTTTTAAGAAGCTAATGAAATATGTGAATTTCTGTTTCTAGAAGGTCTATTCTAATTCGTCTAAAAATCAATTTGGGAGACATCTTGGAGATTGTTGCTTCCCCAATATCATAAGGATTTATTGCTGGATCATTATTAAAGGATAATAATTTTATGTAACCATTTGTGAAACACTCTGACCAAAGGGAGTTAGAAAGACTTAAAAGAGAGAAGGGCAAATTAAGACAATACTGTGGGCTAGTAAAATATTCATAGCCCTTTTTTTCCCTTTTATTAATATTGAATACAAATGGGAAGGTAGGGATTAAAAATAAATATATACTTGCATCATAATATTTTATTAACTATATACAGAAATTAAGGAACTATTGATCAAATAATTTTTCAAGTAAATATTAAAAATGAATATTCTCAAGAAAGAAAAATGGATCATCATGTTTAATAATAACAATGACACATATATAGTTCTGCCCATCTTAGAAAAAAATCTTATCTGAAGCCTAGTCCCCAGCAGGCTCTTGGCTTTAATGTTCCATTCTGGTTCAGTCCTGGGAAACCTGACCCCAGATTAGTTTCTTTCTTTGACTCCATATCAAAAAGTAAAATTCAAGGGGAATCTCTTGGTAAGCCAAGGTATGATCTGTGCCAAAGCTTTTCCTATATATCAATAACAGGGTGTCTTCTTGCAGAAGTACTTAATGTGCAATATGGCTATCAGGTATAGGACAGCTTTATATTTCCTCCACCACAAAAAATGCATAAGATGCAATGTTCTTATCAGTGTACAAAAATAGACTCAGGAAACTCTCAACCCATTAACTCCTCAGATACCCTCAGAAAGACTACTTGGGGCACCAGTTCTTTGGCTGGCTGTAGCATGGCTTTGATCCTATATTGACAAAACAGTCCCCCCACAAATGTCAAGCTAGTGAGGAGCTCTCTTATCTGGAGCCCATGCCCCACCTGCAGATTTTCAAATTGAGGAACTCTTCAACTCAGGAGTTTCCATCCTATAACTTCCAAAACTGGAAGCATCCATTCTCAGGACTGCTAATGCCTGAGCTCTGAAAATAAAATCCAAAAGCAAAAGAAATCCAGAAACTTCAGTCTCATTCTCATCTGGGCAAATGTAGACCACTTTCCACATGCCCTTTTACAGGTGGTCATTTTCTACTCTTAAAGGAAAAAGTGGCAGAAAGGAAAAATATCTCTCTTCCCCGCATCGCCACCACCATTACCCACTCCTTGCTGCAGTCTGATGTGAAAGTCCAAAGGAAAGAAAGCTCTGGGTAAAAGGGGTGAGATAATTTCACAATTCTCTCTTCTAGACCACAGAGGAGGCAGTTCCACTGACCAGATTTGGTCTCTCCTGAGCCCCAGTCACTGGAACTGTCTACAAGAGCTTCTTTTGACCTCCCACTGAGTGATCTGGACTCGCATCCATCTTCCTATGAAATGTCCCATTACCCTAAAATCATAGTAAACCAATCAGGAGAAATTTGCTCAAGATTTCTTCTGATCATCCCATTATGTAAGGCAATATATTAAAATTCTTGTTTAGAATATGTGTTTTGTAGTCTGCCCAGAATAATTGCAGTCTTTCCCCCTCTCCCCAAATAACACTACTGTTTGGGGGTCTATAATTTTGGGGAAATGCTATGGCCATTTCGCTCTCCATTGTATGCCAGAGTGATTTAAGATTGATGGAAAACTGCTCAAACTAATAACCTAAATGAACATTTTAACCAGATTATTGTCCTCATTTTAAGAATGTCATCAATGTCTTTGACACCGTGTTAAGTTGTGTGGGTTCTTAAAATGACTCCTCCTATAGGAGCAAATAGTTATATGTGAAAAACTACATATATATATATATATATAAATATGTTATATAATCTATTATATATACATACAGTATGGTTTAACATAATAGTGTAAATTTGGGACATTTATTGGAGTGTTTAATTTGTTAGTACATTAAGATCTTAGCAAGATGGGGTACTTCATATTGTTTCTGCCTTTGTCCATGTAATTCAACATTTGACCATTAGTGCCAATTCAGTATTTCAAGCCACTGTTCTTGCTACAAAATTCTTATTATATTTAAAAAAAAAAAAAAAAAAAAAGCTCTCCCTCCCAGGATTCAGTTTTGCTTTGTTTGGGGCTTATTATGTTGGGCAGTTGGTGGCGTTTAATTTGCACTCCTTGCTCTTTCTAATAGGAAGGAAAATTCTATTATCAGTTATACTGAAAAGCATGTCTTTGCCACAAATTCTTTCCCTCAGGCTGAAATATTTATTTTTCTATCACTCCTTTAGAACCTCAGGCCTCAAGAAAGTCGGACAGTGTTCAGTGGCTCTGTCAGTATTCCATCCATCACTAAATCACGCCCTGAACCAGGACGTTCCATGAGTGCTAGCAGTGGACTGGCAGCGAGTAAGTATCAAGGTCCGTGGAAGTATTCATCATAGCCCTGGGCTGACTGCATTTAATTTTAGAGGTGCTGTCATTACCTTTATTCATCCCAATTCTTGCTTTCTACATAGGAGAATATTGACATACTTAACTCACATTGAAGTGAAGGCAAACCATTGAGTGTGTATAAAATGTCCTGGAGAAAGGAGTGATTTTTTTATACTCTAGAATGACATTTTGTTGTTACAAAATTGGAAGCAGATCTTACAAGATATAGGTATATGGCCTTCGCCCATCTTCAGATCCTAATTATCCAACAGTGTTTGAAGATAAATATAGAGCAGTCTTAAGAAATAGCTTCATTCTGCAACTAAGATTAGAAACCAGAAGCAGAAATTGGAGAATTACTTAAACCTGAAAATGGAAAAGATGAAGAACCAGAACTCATTGAAAATCTATATTTAATGAAAATTCCAGAAGTACTACCCAATAATGAAATAGATGATAAGAATAATGCAAATGCATTATTAATTATTATTAATCACTTAGGCAGTCAAGTGGCACAATGGGTAGAGTGCTGGATTTGGGATCAGAAAGATGTGACTTTGTCTCCAGTCTCAGATACTAGCTATGTGACCTTGGGCAAATTATTTAACCTGTCTACTTCAGTTTTCCTGTCTAAAAAAATTTAAAATAATAGCAATACCTTCACAGCATACAAAACTTCGCAAATCTTAAAATGATGTTAAATGCTAACTATTATTACCAAAACTTTGTAAAAAGATGAGCATACTTAGAATATAGTTTCCAAAACCTTTTTTGAGTTTCACAGCATAAATCTAACTAATAAAAAAATTCCCCCAAAGTTGGTATCTCCTAGAATTATCATCATGAAAGAATGCATCATCCCACAATATTTGACAGAGTATAAAAATATTTCAGGACTTGCACACAACAATATGCTCTGTGATCATTGCCACAAGTATGGAGCATAGAAGGAAAGGTGGAGCTATCTAGGAACATTCTCTTAAAAACAAGTATTAAAAATGTGTGAGTATTTGCAGAAGTGAGCTGAGAACACTGTTGAAGACCTATGGAAAGATATTGGAAAATTACAGCAATACAGGAATTTTGAATATTATGTTGCTTTAAGGCAACAACAGAATGCAAATTGGAACCAAAAAAATGAAAATGTTTGATAAAGTTAATCAAAAATTGAAAGCGAAAGTAAAAAATTTAAGGGAATACAAGGAATCATAGCAGCTTCAGAAAATAAACAACTTGTTATTATCCTGGAGAGGTTTAAGAAACAAAGAAATTATCAGAGAGTGTGAGAACCCTTAAAAAAAAGTTCTGAAACCTATCCAGATGAGGCTAAAAGAAATCCATCACAACAAAAGCACCGATTGGATCAGATAGGAGATTGAAAGCATGTATGCCGTTGATATAATGAGCGATGACAGTTACCTCAAGGGAGATTGCTTGAACCTCAGTACCTTTGGAAAGTGAGAGGTCCAAATAAAATCCACAATCACTGATTGGGAGTTTAATGTAGAGATGCATGAATTACTAGCAAAGCCCTTGTCAGCATCCTCCCTTGTGCAAGCTTGAAACCATTGTATTTAATGGAAGGCATCAGATATTGATTACTCTCATTCTAGTGTGAATAGCATTCAAAGTGTGAGCCAGTAACATGTTTATGGACATTATACTAAGCCTTCACAGTTTGGATCAATCCAAAAGTGCATAAGCAGGTAGAAAAAATAGTTGAGAAAAAAAGATTTTCAGAACATTCAAGGGAATGTAAAGAGCAACACATCAATTTAACCATTATTGAACAAGCCACCCTAAACTCCCAGACATTTATGTCATCTTAAATGATTATCACAAAGCTTTTGACTTTTATTACACACTCATACTTGGTCATGTATCTCTAGTATATAAAACAAACCAGCCATATTGAGAATAGTAGAATATTTGATATACTCATGGATGACTGTTCTCTATTTCAAAAATAACTACCAAAACAATAATATCAAGAAGAATTTACATCAAATTCAAGATGATAAATTAAGGCCACTGTTATTCTGCTTAGCCTTAAATCCCACTATCATTACTCAAGTAAAATTGATAGTTTTTAAATCAAAGAGAGAATTGTATTAAAATTTCTATGACTTTGATTTGCATGGAAACTATCAAGTTCTGTGGCCTCCCTGAAAAGCACATTAAATAGCCATTTCATCTCATAAAGATGAAGCCATTTTTGTCAGTTAGGTAGATAGTATTATGGGTACAGCTCTGGACCTAAAGTCGTGAAGATCTGAGTTTATATCCAAGCTCAGATACTTACCAGTTCTAGGAAGCCAGGCAAGTTCTCACTTCTCTATGACTGTCTTCATCTATAAAATAAGGATAGTAAGAGGATTTGTCTCCCACAGTTATGAGAATAAAATGAACTTTTGCAAACTTTAAAGTGATATATAAATAGAAGCTATTACTGCTTTGATAAATGTGAAGTCCTTAATGTATGTCAAGTAACAATAGAGAATGATGGCTTTAAGCCTGAATAAAAAGTTTTAAATTAACCAGTGGATAAAAGTAATACTTATAAATATGTTGATCCTTCCCAGGAAAGACACATCTAGTATAAGAATTAACAAAAAGAAAGTTCAAACAGATTACATGCTGAAATAAACTGGCATCCTAAAGAAGGCTTAATGAGAAAAACACCTTTAGAACAATTGACACTTAGCACATCAATTCAAATGTATACTTTTGGCACAGTTGAATGAATGAGAACAGATCTAAAAGATGACCAAATTGAAAACCTGCACAAAATTAAGGAAATATAGGACTTATCACTCCAAAGCAAGATTAATACCCCAAAAAAGGAAAAGAATTGAGAGGTATTCTCAAAGAACATGATAAATAAATTTAAATTTTATGGAAGTGCTTTGGGAACAAACAGAATTAGATAGTTAGCCTGGAGAAGAAGAGGCTTGTGGGGGAAGGTGAACATGATAGCTTTATAAAATGTTAAACTTGCCTCAGAGGCCAGAGCTAGGAACACTGATAATCTGGGCCACATCTATCTTAAATTAGTCCAGTGCTTCAAACTCAGGATTAGAATGCAATGAATCCTTCATAGAGCATTAAAATAACTGTTGTTAAGACAACATTCAGATTCAGTAACTAGTTAAATTAAGACAAAAATGCTACCTTCCTTTGCTTTTGCATTCAACAATGTTAGGTGAAAAAGAAGTCCTCACAAGGCAATAGGAATTCCGTTAAAACCTCCAGAATCCTGACTTAATATAAGTGTAACTTTTTGGATTTCTAGTTCTCCAGATCATCCAAGCCCCGAGAATGGCCTCCTTTCTTAAAGGGAAATCATTGCCACCTAAATAAAATAAATATTGTTTCTTTTTTATCCCAAAATCATCTAAGGGACTATTACTAAAATTAACTTTAAAAAAAAAGCTGATTTCTAACATATTATTATTAATATTAACTTAATATTAATATTAAAATAATATTTAAGGAATATATTGAGACAATAAAAACTTGAAAACAAAAAATGCAAAAATTCCTTTGCAAAATACAAACTGAACAATGAGAGTACTATTGTGGGCAATTTAGAGTGGGTCTTTCCATCCTCAGTTAAGGATGGACCGAGCCTACCACAACATAGCATCATGGCCCCATGATGGACCTATACCATAGTCTCTCCTTAAAAATATAAAAACTGATTATTTACTTTTTCAGAAGGTGTGTAATATCATTTATGGGTATTAATGTACCCCACGAACAGCTGTATGTGGTAAGAGTCATTAGCAAAATGACGGCTGGTCCTGACTCCAAAGAGAAGATCATTCAATTGTCCAGTCTATTTTTTTCAGACTCCACACATGGGGTCCCCCATGCCACTACGAGGAACTAGATAAAGATCTTTACTGCGCCACCCTCTGGGCATTCTTATATGCCAGCCTTAGGACTTTCAGTTCAGTCCCCTGAGGAATGTGCCAGAATTCCCGTCTCATATCCCATTATTGCATTAATGGCCTCCAGGGCCTAATCTCACATATCTTTTCATAATAGAAATAGCTATCGGTGAACCAGGCAAAAAGGAGTTCTTCAAGATCAGTCACGTCCAGCTCTCTGTGACCCCAATTGGGGTTTTCTTGGCAACAATCTTAGCGCAATTTTCCATTGCCTTTTCCAGTTCATTTACAGGTGAGGAGTGGCAGTAAACAGGGTTAAGAGACTTACCCAGGGTCACCCAGCTAATGTCTCCTGACTTCCAGGTCGATAGTATTACTGGGCCACCTAAATGAAGTTGAATGATCATATCATGCAGTTACTCGTTAGTCTCTGCCAAAGCCTCCCCTCATCCTGGTCCCTATGGTCAAACCTTTCCAAAACCTGTAATGTTCTTTTCTCCAAATTATCATCCTTCTCTGGGAGCAGGTTTCTTGGGGAGCTTCTGGAGGCAGCCTTCCTTTCAATTCAGTTTCAATAATCTCAAAATGCAGCCAGGAGTTAAAGTCCTTTACTGTCTCTTTCCAAATCTTATCTCCTTCACTTGGCGCTCGGTTAGTTTTCTGGAGGCCTTCCGGAATTGGTTTCAGTGCTCTCCTGCCACCACTTCTCTGTCTTCCTTCTTTCTGCCCGACTTGTGAATCTCCTCAACTGAATCCTGGCTCTGAATCTCCTGAAATCCTCTTTGGCCCTGGGAGCTTCTTGCTTATATGCTGCACACTGAGTGCACACCAATCATTATATCACTAGGAAACCATTATTTGTTGTAGGATTAAATAAATGCTAAATTAGACTTAACCATTGTCTCCTCAGTTCCACTCAGTACCTTGTTTCAAGTTCTGGCCCATAATATCTCCTTGTAGGATCAGATCAATAATACTGAACCATGCTAAATTAGATAATTATTGTCTCTATCCATTCCAGTGACTTAGCACCTTGTAAGAATTCTAACAAAAACCTTTCCAAAAGAAATGATTAATGTGTCCGTGAAGGGGCGTTTAACCCTAAGCCCACATAAATGGATGCAGAATGCATAGTCAAGAAAATAATACATGTTGTGACTGCAATGATGTACATGAAAAGAGCAACCATAAAAAAGTAAAAAATGAATATGACAAAATTATAAAGAACGAGTAGGTTTCAAAAGAAAAGATATAAGAAAGTAGTCTTACCTCATCCTTCTGCAGAGGTAGGAGGTCTACAAATATTGCACATGTTTTCAGGAGGGTTTTCAGAATGCTATTTTTCCCCCTTTTCTGGGTTTGTTTAGTTTTTTTAAACAAATATCAAGGGTTGGCTCTCTCAAGGAAGAGGTGAAGTATGTTTTTTTAAGATGTCTATAAAACTTAATTTTCAAGAAACCTGTACCTTTTATAAAAAAAAAAAAAAAAAACAAAAAAAAAAACAAAAAACTTAATCCCCCTCCCCATCCTTTTCTATCAGTGAACCAGTTGCAGAACAAGTTCATCTTTGGTTAATCTTTTGGGGGTTTCGTTTGAGTCCTAACTAAAATCCATCTTCTACAAGAAACCTTTTCCAGCCCTTGTTAATACTAATGCCTTCTCTCAATTTCCCATTTATCCTCTACATAACTTGTTTCCTCTATTATATTGTAAGCTCTTTAAGAGCAGAGACTTTTTTGTCTCTTTTTTTATACCTTAGTGTTTAGCCCTGTGCCTGGCACATAAGTGCTTAATAAATATCTACTGACACTAAGTATACAGAATTTCCTTTTTTAGCACTGTAGGAGAAACAAAGGAATTCTCTACAAAAACCTACTTTGCTAGAGCAAATTCTCAATAAGCTCTCATTGCCCTCTTCTTCTCCCCTTCCCTCCCCATTAGACCACACCTACAGAGTTTCTAAACAATGCTTTTAAACATCTCTGGCTACCTCAAAGAGTCCTTGATGGTGAAACCCAGCTCTGACTCCCTTGTGGAAGAAGTCACTGCTTGGGAGGTAGTAATAATGAGATAAAACTGAAGCTTTCATCAGAGTTCCAGTTCCATCTTTATCAAGCATTCCAGCTCTCAAGTACAAGCACCTTTTAGACTTTGTTCTTCTCTAGCTATATTGTCCTCCTTTTCCAAGAGTAACCACTTAATGAACCAAGTTAACTCCACACCCATCTATACCTCCAAAAACTTCAAAGAAAGAATAGAACTCATGTTTAAAAGCAATGTACACAATACCAACAACTTTTGTAATAGCAAAAAACTGAAAACTAAAAGGGAATGGCTGAAAAAAAAACCCTGATACATGTTTATAAGGAGCTAGAGGTTGTAAGAACTAATGCAGGTGGAGGTTAAATTTATGCAGTAACAGCAACAAAAAAAGAACTAAGAGATGGAAGGCCTCTGATCAGTTCAGTGACCGTATACAATTCAAGTGATGAAGTGTCCTGCCCACCTCCTGACAGAGAGGTGAGAGACTTGTGGTGAAAAGTAAAATTTTGGACATAGCCAATATTAGACAAAGAGTAGATTTAGGAGGGATCAGACATAGGGCAAGATGGGGTGATAAGAGTTTATGATTAGTAAAGAGATTTTATTGTTCTTGGAAATAGAAATATAGGAGAAGAGAGAGAAGGAATGGGAAGGAAGAAGGGAACATTAGTTAAACATCTTTGTACAAGGCATTGTGCTAATCATTTTCCAAATATTATCTCATTTGATCTCATATGAGTAATAACAAGGGATATTGCCTAAGGGCAAATGTCCTCATGTGTACTTGAGGTAATAACTTTATATAGTGCTTTAAGATTTACAAAGTGTTGGGAAAAAATCTCATTTTATCTTCATGATAATTCTGATAGAGATGCTATTATTCCCATTTTACAGATAAGGAAATGGGGACAGATAGAGGTTGTGACTTTTCCAGTGTTGCTCAGCTAAACAAAAGTCTGAGGCAGGATTTGAACTCAGGTCTCCCCAACTCAGCCTTCCTTCTAACTGTCCTGATAGAGTGGAGAAGCAGGTCAGGGAATGCAGTTTTGTTTGTGTTTTCTACAGTCATTTCCTTGTTGTCTCCCCTAAGGACAGCTCCTTGAGCTCCTTGAATTCAGAGACTGCTTTTGCCTTAGTTTTTGTCCCTAGTGATTGGCATAGTGTCTTGTACATAGTAAGTGCTTAATAAATACTTATTGAGTATTGACTCGATTAGACTCAGCTAGACACAGCTTTTAGCAAAGGAGCATTTACTAAGGAAGGAATAATGGGAACGGTTGGTACAAAAGTTTATGCTGCACTCTTTCACCAGTATCTATAGATATAGATCCCAGGGAAAGTGGGCTCAAGCTTATTTTAAATAATATTTAAATACTTATGATCAATGGAAGTAACTAACAGCTCCTAGAAGTGTTTTTGCTAAAATTCTGTTTGTGCTATACCCCTTTATAGAGCATAGAGCTTCTTTCTTCTTCTCACCCAAATCTGTCAGCTTTATGTACAGGGAATTGTGCTTCAGGTTCTGCTCATTTTACATCTTTTCCTGTTTCTCTGAAGCCATCCCTTAGCTTTTCTTATAGCCTAATTATATCCCATCCCTTTCAGATGCCATAAGTTGTTCAGTCCTTTTCCAATTGATGAATATCTCCCCAGTTTCCAATTCATTGCCACCACAAAAAGAAGCTTTCTTATTTTTAAGGAGAGACCCAAATACCTGACCTTCAGAACCAACACTGGAGATTGCCTTCTTTTGTTAGTACACTTAGAGGAAGTGTGAAGCTTGAAATTTTTGAAAAAGGCTCAGATCAACTCATACTTCTTACCTATCCAAAAATCTGAATTGTTTTTTCACTCCCATCCTCCCTCAGGATTGACTCCTCCTTTTCTCTGTAACTTAAACATTAAAGGGAAAAACCTCAGACCTAGGGTAGGTGGTCTCTCTTCTGCCTCCTTGCTTGGAGGCTAGTTTCTCATTTTAGGAAATCTTCAAAAATTTTTGTTATGATTGGAAAGCTGCCTAGATTCTGCTTCTTGATCCTGACAGTTTTATTAATCATGATATTTTTCTCTCCAATTTTATGACTCCTTTGTTCTTTCTATTACTCAGCTTATTGTTTACCAAAATCTAATCTGAATCTAGTACTTTAAAATTAAAGTTAAAATGGAATTGTGGGTAAAGTAAAAAAGAGAAGTCACATATCATCACAGGATTCAGAATTAAAAGAAGGTTGAGAGACCATCTAGTCCAACTCGTACTTAAAAAAAAGTATGTCCTTTACCATCTTCCCAATTCATCCTGCTTTTCTTTGAAAGATGTCAAGTGAAGACAAGGACTTAATAACTAATAAAGCAACTTTTCAACTTCGTAATAACCCTAAATGTTAGGAACTTTTTACTTCCAGTGAAGCTAAATCTTCCTCTCCTTAATATCCACAAAATGCTCCTCCTTCCATTGTTCAGCTAAGCTGAATAAGACCAATCCTTTTATGGAGTGAAGATCCTTAAAATATTTGAGAACTGTCATCCCACCCCACCCCCATTTTCATGTCATTTTCTCCAAACTAAATTTTATTATATTTTTTCAGATATTCAGACAGAATAATTTCTAATCTAATAATATTTTGAGCTTAAAGTCTACTAAAAGCTCCAGGGTTTTTTTTTGTTTGTTTGTTTTGTTTTGTTTTTTTCTCATATTTCATAATTTAGCCATGCCTTTATGACTTTATCCTTGTGCAAATGATTTTTCAATGTCTGAATTTACATTGATTTATTCATCCAACAAACATATAAATATTTATTAAGCACTTTCTGCATGCTGAGCACTGTTATTTGTGCTGTAGGCAATATCAAGTTTAGACTTATTCTTACCTTCATGGAACTTTGTAACCTAGTATATTTAATCTTCATTAAATTTAAACTTATTAGACTTGACCCATAGTTCTAACCCGTCGTTTTTGGAGAGTGGAGGGTTAACCTATATCATCATCCACTTTGTTAGCTATACCTCTCGACTGGCTATAGTTGCTTGCAGTACTATCTTTTGCATCTCCCCTTGCTCTCAAAAAAAATTTACATAAACATCAACAAAAAGATTTTGAAAGTGTTCATTCCACTTCTTTTTCTGCCTATAAATTACAAATAAGTCTGTTTCTTATTAAATCAGGTATAAAAAAGATATAATGATATTAACTAATTAAGATTCTACTACCTTATCCCAATTGATGAAGTCCCACCAAACTTTGATTTCACACAAGTAACACAAGTAATTTGCACAATATTTTAGGATCATCTTCACAAAATGGTAGTGCATTAAGGAGAGAATTCTCAGGAGGAAGCTACGGGACAAAACGGCAGCCTATGACCTCTCCCTCAGATGGTTCGTTGTCCTCGGGAGGTATGGACCAAGGAAGTGATGTGCCAGCAAGGGACTATGACCGAGAGGTGAGTGTGACAGAAACTAAAGACTATGGATGGAAATTTGGGGAACCGCAAGAATTGGGATCTGGTATTAGCAGTTCATAAATGTATATTAGAATTCAGTATTCAGTCTGATAAAGTTTGAAGTAGAGACGAAATGTATGGATGGGGAGAAGTTGCAATACAGAGTTTACTTAAATTATTCCATCTTGAGATCAGCCTTTAGCAGTTTCAGTGAATCACTAGTCACTCTTACTCTGTGAACAATGAGACCAAGTAACTTGGGTTTATAAGCTAGAATTTTATAGGATCCCATACCTTGAAAAGGAGTTTTTCAGCTAAGTCAGTAGTCTGGCCTGTATGAAAAGAGCACACATTTCTAAAGTGCTTCCATGAATAGTTACCTCCATGTACTCTTCTTTCATGTACATACAATAATGCCTCCAGAATAAAGATATTGGAAAAAGTAAACAAAATTATCAAAGTGGAGGGAGAGCAGTAAGGGAGGGGAGTCTCCGGTGGAGGCTCGTGCATATCCCACAACAATGTTGTGATTTGGAGTCAGAAAAACATGGTTTTCCTGCTGTTTCCTCATATGTAAAAAGAGATAATGCCTTTACTCCCTCATAGTGCTATTGTGAGAATCAAATGAGATCATGTTAAGCACTTTGTAAACCATAATGTTCTATATAAATGTCAGCTATAATTATTGCTCATCAATAATGTCCTAATTTTTGGGGCTGCAGGACTCTGACTCTCCAAGGCATTCTACAGCTTCCAACAGCTCCAACCTCAGCAGCCCTCCCAGCCCCATTTCTCCTCACAAGACCAAGAGCCTCTCTCTGGAGAGCACTGACCACGTGAGTTGGGACTCATGAACTGCTTCAGCATTCAAATCAGACATCAGACCGGCTTTTCTCCCACGGCTACCCTCCACTCACCCTATTCTCTCGCTTTCATCTCTTCCCCTCACTTCTGCCTGAAAATTATCTGGGGACTGGTATCAGAAGGGAGGTGGGAGTAGGAAAGATAAGGTTTACCTTCTGATGTGATTCAAAGATGAATTTTGCCCCCAGATTTAACAACAGCTGCAAAAAAAGGGCAAACTTTTGTCAAATAGCTGCCACAGATTTCTATTTGTATTGATTTCATTTCATACAATTACAACTGCTTTCATTATCTTTCACTCCCTTCAAAAAAGGTAGTATAAATAGATCAGATAACTAAAAATGAGTAAGATTTAAATGAGCACTAGAGTCTCATACTGTAAGATAGCACAGTGAACCCATAACTTTGTGGGGAGAATCAGTACATCCAAGAGCATCATAAAGCTTTCATTCAGCCATCACAATTGAATGTTAATCTGATTGTTACCAGTGAATCCTTATTAATTAAAACAATACATATTTTACTACAATACAGAGTTTAAATACACAGATTTAAGAGTTAAATACTGATTGTATATATTAAGAGAGAAGCATCATGTATTCAGTAAAAGATGGATGCATATTTAAGAGAAAGAAATCCTTTAATTTAAAAGAATTGTGTTGTTTCCATATGTTTTCATGCTAAATAATTTTAAATGTTGAAAAAACCATTTGATATTTGTTTGAAAGAGAGAGCTAGAGAAAGCAACATTCCTTTTGGAAGATTGTGTCAGAAGAACATTTTAATTTCTCTTGTCATCAAAGACATGTCTTTCCTATTTTTCCATACTAGAATTAAAGCCATTATCTTCATTTTAAAGATTACGCTTCCCATCTGTTATATGAATGAAGAGATAAGATTTCTTGCCAACCTCTAAACTCCTCCATCCCAAAACCTACAGGGCAGTCCTTAAGGATCACAAAAGTGCTTCTTTTTCTTTTTTTCTGGAATACATTATGTCCTTCCCCCCCACCCCCACCCCCTGCATTACTGTAGTTTACAGCAGAAAACAATTTCTCTAGAAGGAACTCATTTTACTTTGAAGGGGAATATTCTTCCTCTAAACTGAAAGCAGTTTACCAAATAACTAAAACTTCAGTCAACTAAATGCATACATTTTAAGCAGCCTCAACCAAAACTTTTCTTAATTTCATCTGAGGATAATTTTTAAAATGTTTAACACAAAAGATGTTCATGTTTAGTCAGTTAGTCATCCCAGAATTGTCAGTTCTGCCAAAATATCTTTCAAGCTTCCTTCCAAGCAGATTTCTTGCTTGATTGGGTTGATTGTGCTGTTACTTGCATTTTTAATTTGCTTCTTCACTATTTGGGGGCACCCCAGAAAAGTCAACTGAGAATAGACCAAAGTCCATTTTCTCACAATCCAAGTTAATCTGGAGTTTTGTACTTTTGTCATGAGATGGAGGTCTGAAACCATTTCCTCCATCAGATGACATAAGTAGAAAAGGGAGGGAGGAAAAGAAAGAGAAATCAGCTCCTTGGATTCTCCTTACATGAGCTTCACTAAAAATTAGAGATTTACAAAATTGCTCTCCTTCCAGGGACATACACTAATACTCCACTGTATTAAAAGAATTTTTTTCCTGCATCATAAATTGGGATTCCAGCATTTGTGCTGATCATTTGACCACTGATAACTATGTGTTCATTATATATTCCTGTGGTAAGAAAAGTGTCAGTTTTATCAGTCTGTCCAAGTTTATACCACTCTGAGGGAAAACGTGCAGAGCTTTTTAGGGAAAGAAGAATTGGGCTAGGGTTATTTTATAGGCAAACAAATTGAAGAGTTTTTTAAAATTGCAGTCAGTGCCATTGGGCATGCTGGAGTCTATACCTGATATAAAATTATTGTATTTTATTTTATCACAGGCACACTTGTTCCAAAGTACTAGTCACCTCCAAGTTATTTTACATTTGGAAAAATATATAAAGTTTTTGCATTCTAAGAATTATTTAATATGCTGTCTATACAATTTGACTTGTTCAGATATTAAGTTTGTACCTTATAGTTCACTGTCATTTGAATCTCACATTTTTCTAAATGTGGCATTTAGCATTAGAAATGATGGAAAACCAGCAAATGTTTTAATGTTGTTGCCCAGTTCTGCTGCACTTCATCACCATTGTGATATAAGGAAGACAAAACAGACGGAAAGAAGCCCCCAGGGAGCACCTTATTTTCAGTCTTGCCTTTCCTACTTCAACTCTTCTTAGGGATTTCCCTTCCTTAAAGGATGTCTCATATCATACCAGTGAACTCTTAGGTTCTGGGCCAGCTTGTGCCCCTCCTGGAAGACTGGGCTCCGATCACCCTGCGAGATCTCCCCCAAAAGGAGAAATTAATAGAATGCCCCTCAGAGCCTGGGCAGAGATCTGCAGGTCATAGCTTGTCCTGCTTGTCCTGGACCAGGGAGATCACTTATACTTTCTAATAAAGAATTGTTTGTAGAAGGATAATTTCAATAGGAAATTGATTGAAATTCCCCGCCCCAGGCTCGTTGGGCAAGAAGAGACTCTCCTCCTTAGTTAATCTATTGGTGGCATTTATCCTGGGCCCATATTTGATCATCATCTCCCCTAGTAGCCTAGTGTAATACATTCAGGACTATCTGAGCAGGTACCCAAAAAACCACCAAAGAATCTCTGGGAAAAAAGGACCCAAAGAAAGAAAAATAACCTTGTTGACCATTAGAGGAGGCCAGGGGACACGAATGAAAAGATGTGGCCCACACGGAATCTCTCCTTTGCTGCGGGTGGCTTGGGGGCTTGTGGAAGGAGCACGTTCTCCTCTTGACAGACAGGAGAGCCATGGCTTAAAGGGGCTCTGCCCGGCATCTGTCTAAGGTTGGGAGCAGTGGAGCATGGTTCTAGGCCGGGGCATCTGCACAGCTCAACTATGAGCCTGCCTGGTCATTGTCTGCCCTTGAATTTAGAGACATTTTATCATGTGCTTTTGGTGGACCCATAATTTATTCAGTTTTTGCCCAAACTAAAAACCTCAGAAGTTGCTAAAGTAAGTTGCATTTGTCTAATTATTTAAAAACCCAGCTATTGCCTGTGATTTGGGCACTTTTCCTTCAGAATATGGCGTTATAAACTGTTGTCATTTGGCTTCCAAAAAAAATTCCTCATTCCCACATTTAAGCGTTGGAGTTTGAAATCTCTATTCTTATACACATCCTCAAAGCCCTTGAATTTAAAACAGTTTTTGTAACAAAAGTTTATCACCATTCTTACTAGGCCTTTCAGCTCTCCTCTGCCTTTCTTGTGGTCAGAAATGTATCTTATCACTTAATGACTGAATATTGCTGAATTATGTATTTGAAAAAAAAAAAAAAGATTTTGAGTCTGATAGAACCATGATTGATTGAATTTATATTGAACTCTCAGGTATTGCCTGTAAATTGATGGGGGGCTGAGGGCAGTCTTCCCTGACTCCAGCAGGAAAAGCACTTAAAGCTGTAACTGAGCTGAATTCGGTGGCTTTTGAAATCATCAAAACATTCTGATCTTGAAACGCAGGTGTGCTTGGATAACACACTTTATGTCAATTCTCCAGATGTGGAAGCATCTGAAAAAAATCAGTTTAGCTTTAATTTTTATGTCTAGGAACTTCTGCTAAGCCAGACTTTATAAGTGACAATGGTGGCCAAATGCATGGGAGAGAATCAGGTATTCTTCTCATTCTTTTCTGTTCCTACTCTTCTCCTTCCTCCCATTTCCGTCTTCTCTGAACTATATAAAGAAGTGTTTGACATTTCATTTTACCCATTTTAGAACAACATTCCCTGTTGTGACTTCAGTGACTTAATCCAGGCCAAAGTTCTTAGACTAATTCTGCTTGTTGAGATGATGGATTGGGGGAAGGGGGTGGAATGTTCAGCATTCAGTTCAGCAGGCCCAGGACTCTCAAACGTGAAACCGCCAGAGAGGCTTTGTTTTCCATTTCTCTGGCAATCCATCACGGAATCTGTGACTCTTCTCTTCCTTTCCATCCACATTTGAAAATATGAAACAAAAATAGATCTTCTGTTACATGTAAGAAATAGCCTGAGTTATGGGGGGAAATATGATAAAAACCCAAACCATTCTTGGCATTTCAGTGGGAAAGAAAGTGACCTGCCTTTTTATGTCTGACAGTTTCATATCATTTATTTTTTAAAAAATATTTTTAGGGTTTTTTCATTGTAATATTATTGTACAGTTTTGCATGATCTAGATGTAATCACTTTTTTGTTTAGAATATAAAAGCTGACAAATCTGTGTGGAGGGGAAAAGACACTGCTTTGGCCTCTTATCATTTTTTATTTTATTTTGTTTGGGTTGATGCCCTTGATGTTGTAGGGGACTTTGTAAGAGATTCTCTGCTACCAAACAAACAATGATGTGGATTCTTTTGCACAGAAATATTTAAGGTGAGACAGTCAGAAATGTAATGAATGACTTCCTCACCAGTACTTTATGTTGGTGACACACTCGATATTAACCTGACTTTGATGTATTGCAATAAAACAGGGAACTGTTAGAAATGTGGGTGTTTTGTCTTTTTTCCCTCACTTAACATTTTTAAGACGAGTAACGGAGAAAGGAAAAGGGACAGATCTTTTCATCTTAGTTTCATCACGTGACGGCCTTCTCACCCGACACTGCCGGGGCTAGACCGCAGGCCCGGGGTCAGAAACGCCGGCGTTCTAGCCTCAAACACCTGCTGTGGGATCTTACGCCAGTCATTTTTGCCCCGTTTGCCTCAGTCTTATAGCCAGAGTGGGGGTGGTCCCAGCGCCTGCCTCCCAGGCTCCTTGCGAGTGTGCAACGAGCACCCGGTGCAGCTCCCGCCCCTCGAAGACACAATACAAAGGCTGGCTGTCGGCACGCCGCCGGGACAACTCAGTCACTGTTCCTCGTTGTCAGGCTGGGTTTTACATGTGTATGGACAGTCTTGTCTTCCTGCTGCCCAGTACCAGCCTTGACAGAGACCCCAGTCCTGCCTGGCCCCTTACAGAGAGACTCCCCAAGTGGGCTGGGACATGTTTCTCCTGTTTCCTGAATGACAGAAAGCCTGGCCTGCTTTCAGAGGGACCAAACCTTTTGAGTAGGAAGCTCTGCCTCCCTGGGGCGGCGTCTCTGAAGAGGGCCCCGGCTTGGGCGCCATGCCCACTACTCACCTTCGTGTGCTGCTGCCCGGCGGCCGTCACGGTTTGGGAAGCAAAGGGACGCGGAGAGTCCTGAGGCTGCGAGGGAAGGTCAGACCGCGGGGGGCCAGAGTCACACCCGAGTCCTGATCTCGCCCCAGACAAGCGCGGGCATCTCAGGGCAGCCCCCGTGGTTTGTGAAGGGACCCTGGAAAGCAGGGAATGGTCAACATCGAGGGCGGTGGGTGATGGCCTAAGTGGCCCGAGATTAGCTGCTCCTGGTTCTTCCAGAGGAGAGCTCCTAAAGGTAAATGGGAACCCTCCTCTTTCCTCAGCCTAGAGACACATCTCACACTGATCCTGAATCCTAGAAACTGTATCTCCATTAAAGGAGACTGGACAGTATGGCTCCTACAGTCCAGTTAATTAAGTGGTTGTCTACATACGTAGGTTCAAAACTCATCACTTCCGGGAAATAAATATCAGTGTTTAGAAATGCTGCTTTTTATTGAACAAAAATGATTTCCTAAGTAGTTCTCTTTTCTGATCTCCGTCGGCCTTCTCTGCCTTCTTTGAAGGAGTCTTCCTCCTTAATGCAAGAACTTAACCCAGCGAGGCTGTGATGCTTTAACCCAGCAACTAAGCAGCATGCAAAACGTTGCTGTGATGCTGTCCGGAAAAGTCCATCGGGTCAGCTCTCTTCGTGTAAATTCAAGTTTCAAGAGTCAGTGTGACAAAAAGGACAAAGCCCTGGACCTGGCGTCTTGGAGACCTGGATTCACATTGTGCCCCAGACACTTAGTAGCTGTGTGACAGTGGACAAAGTTCCTTAACTGCTCTCTACCTCAGTCTCCTCATCTGTAAAATGGCATTTGTGGCCTCTAACGTTCTTTCCAGCTCTAAACCTCTGATCCTGTGATCAAGAAATAAGCAAATGGGCAAGGCACCTGCTGGATGCTCGGGATACGAGATCTCCAGGAGCTCTCCAACTTGGGAGTGGAGAGGAATAAGACAATATGCAGTTACTTATTACCATGAGGCAGAATGTGCTAAATATACAAGAGTGATAGTCTAGATAAAGTGGGATACGAAATAGGAGGAGGAGATCCCTGCCGTGTTGCCTCTCCAGACTTACAGCAGGAGATCGGGGAGGGCATTCTGGAAGGGGCAGTAGCTGAGCTGGACACTGGAAGAACAGAAGAGTTTCATCAGGCAGAAATGTGGGAAAGAATTCATCCCCAGCATGGACAATGACCTGCGTGAATCCTGGACGTGGTAGAGGGCAGAAGGAGATCCAGGATCAGCAATGAGTCCAGTTTTACTAAAATGTAAAGTCTGAAAGAAAAGAGAGTGAGATGAAATCTGCTGACAAAAAGGGTTTCTTCTTTTGTGCGATGCTAAAGAATTTATATAGAGAGAAATGACCTGGCCATACATTTAAGAAAATTTTTGTAGTAGTTGTGTGAAACGAGAGGAGACTGGAGGCAAGAAAAGCTATAAACATATAACAATCTATGCAATTGGTAATGAAGATCTAAGCTGGGCGGGGGTGGGGAATGGTATGCGGGTGACAGAGACAGAGAAAGAGAGTTATTACTCAAAATTTTCAGTCCCAACTGATCAGGAAGTTGGTAGCCCTATAGAACAAAAAACAGAACAGGGAAGCTAGGAAGATGATAGGTGCGTTTAGTCTCAAACACGTTGCGTTTGAGATCCTAGGGGGTTAAGATGCAGATGTCAAGCAATCAGATATAAGGAATTGGAGCTAAAAGAAGCTATCAGGATACATAGATTTGGGTACCGTGATGCATCAGAGCTGATGACAAACCATGGGAGAAAAATTAGTAACTGACAAAGAGTGCAAAGGGAGAAAAAAGGGTCAGTAGCAGGTTCTTGGAGAAACACCAACATTTGGGAGAAAAGAGCTGGTGAAGGACTGAGAAGAGAGGAGGAGTGCTCCAAATGGAGTAAGAATCAGGAGAGTAGGAGCAAGAAGAAAAAGAAGGGAAGACTATTTGGTTAGGCGGGGGGTTGGAGAGGGGAACAATTGTATAAAATGCTGCAGAAAGGTTAGAGGAGGAAGCTTGAGAAAAGGCAACTGAATTTGTCCATCTCTTAATCCAAGTTGTCAGTCTCCCCAGAACCAAAGTTAGGAGACACCTTTAAGACTATCTCTTTTACAGGGGATCAAAAAAAAAAGTCATCTTTGAGAACTAGCTACAGTTTTAACCATAGACTGTGAGCAAAAACTTTTCATTTTTCACATGAGAGTCAAGTTGCTTGGCACAGGGATTGGTATAAGTTAAATTCATGTGCATGTGTAAATAGTGTGCCCATGGACACACGAAAGTACCAAACTCCATAGACAAACTACTTTAGCAATCATCTAGACTTAATCTCTGCTTGGAAAAAAGGATCCTTATATAACCAACAAATGGTCCTCCAGCCTCTAATACCTTTGGGGAAGAGGAGCCCACTCTCCTCTAAGTCTTCCCATTCCTCTTTGGGACAGTTGAGGTTGCTGAGGAATTTTTTCCTGACATCCAGCCTAAATCTGCCCTTTCTTCAGACAAACAAATAAAAACCACTTTTGCCACAACTTGCTCCTTGCCCTATTCTTTAAGATCACTGGGACAAATCTAATCTCTCTTCTGCCTCAGAACCCTTCAGGACAACTATTGAATCTTCTCCCCACTTCCCACCCAGCCCCCCCCAAGTTTCTTTCAAGTTTCTTTAATCCATCCTTATATGCCTAAACTCAAGGTCCTTTATCATTGTTTACCTTAATTAGAATCCCCCCCTTTTATCTTTTGTTATCCCTAAACTGTGGTGTCACAAACTAAGCAATGTTTGAGGCACTGTCATACCAAGGCCAAATCCTTCTAGGATGCTCTGCCTCTCTTAATGCAGCTCGCCCACTTTATCTCATATTAACCTTGTAGTCCACTAAACCCCCCAAATCTTCTTCAAACTACTAACGAAGTCCTGTATCCCATATTTGTGAAGTTAATTTTTGGGGACCTAGATATAAAGCTCCATATTTATTTATTACTATTTTAACTAAAGTATTAACATTTTAATATAATGATTAAACTGGTCCCACAAAGCATGCTGGACAAATTTTCATTTCAAGTGTAAGACGGGATTTCAGGAGCAAAATTCACTATTGCTTATTTCACACTTCTAAAATATAAAAGTACAAAAAAAGTATTATTTCAGAGAACCAAGTAGCATAACCTAATTATTATCATAACTTCATAGCACTGAATCTTGTTCTTTTACTTTTCTTAAAACTGTTAAAAAAAATCAGTTCATTGTTTTCAAATAAAAGTATAATGTTGTCATGGAAAATAACACTGGTTCTAGAACCAGAAACCTGGGACGGGAATCCCAGCTCTGTTCTTTATCTTGGGCTTAACCTTATCAAGGCTCACTTTTCATATATGTAAAATGAGGTTAATATCACCCGCTCCATCTTTCTCCCAGTTTTGTTTTCTTTTTAAGGGATGGTGTGTTGTAAATGGTAAAGTTCAATGACAGTATAAGTCGTTATTCCGGATTTATATGTCAGAGTGAATCAGGACTATACACTTAAAACTGACAGTCAGAAGTCCAGAGTCTCGTGTCCGTGTAAGTTTGACAAATTGCTCAAAGTTGGGACACGCTTTTCTGCAGTCGCTTCACCCTGTCTGTCGGCTCTGTCCGTGATGCTTTGTCACGGGAAGCTTTTATGTCTGCGGACGTTTCCTCTCTGCTCCGTGAGCATATGCAACCGTAGAACTGTTGGAAGAGCCTTGTATAGTCTCATAACCCTTGAATACAGATTGCTGTCAGAGAACGAAGATTAGAGTGGAAAGAGATTTGGATTTCGCACCCAAAGACCTGAATCCCAGCTCTGCTCTTTAGTAGCTGGGTGACCATCTCTGGTCTCCCTGCCTGCTCGTGGGGGAATCGGACAAGATGTTCTCTGTAGTCCTTGGCGGCTACAAAATCCCATTTCCAACATTAAGTAACTTTCTCCTTCTTTATAATCTAAATTAAGAGTTTATCCTGAGAAGTCATCACTAGTCGTGATCTTCTGTTACCTGTCGATCAGAGCCATCCCAGTTGGGAGCCGAAAGACGAAATCTCGCAATTTCAGCAATCTCTCTAAGAGGTTGAGCGGAGGCCAGTAGCCTCCACACCCGGATTTCTCTTCAGGAACATCTAGTTCCAACCCAAGTCCCCCAATCATTCTTAGTTAGGTCCAGGCTTTGGAAGAATGAGTTTGGCCCGACACGGAGCTAAGGCAGGGGGTTTCTGCTGCACAAGTTCAGGGTGGCTCTCGTATCTCCCCAACGTTGACTGCTCATGTGCCGAGCACTTTGTAATGAGCTGGTGTCTAAATAATGAAACACTGCTTGACCAAATAACACGGACAACAAGCCACCGTTAATGGTCCAGTGACCCCTTAAAGTCTTCACACTCGTGAAATTTGTGGTTGGTCCAAAAACAGGCCGGATGACAAATCCTAAGGATCCAAAAAGATGTTGAAATGCTAAAATGCTAGTAAGATTTGGATATTGGGACGTAGTTTAACATGGCTGGAGACGAGAGGGACAGTGTCGTCAGAGTCCACCACAGGTCACGGAGAGAATGCGGAAGCAGATGAACTTGGGGAGTGGATCCGCTGGCGGGCTGTCATACTGGCGGGGACCTCCGTTTTCTGGATAACTTCTAGAACCCTCTTGGTCTCTCTGAAACGGCAATCAGTAACCCCCCCAACGTGCCGGGACGAGTGCTGTCTACATGCTCTGTTCTGATTCCATTTCTGACCAACATGAATGAATTCACTGCTAGGATGAAATGATGAACGGGGTCACTCCGCCATTTTTTCTCATCTTGGAGCTTGTGGGAGAGGAGAGGGGCGGCTAGAGTCTGAGAAGCGGGGAGAGCAAGTTTCAGGGTTCCCAGGCGGGAGGGAGGGATGAAGTGCCAAATACAAAGGCATGCTGAATGTGGAAAGGGGGCGGCTGCCAGGAGGGGAAGCAGCAGTGTAAAGGCTCTCTTGGCTCGCGGCAGACAAGATGATAATTAACTGAGGAAGAAGGCAGAAGAAGTTTTCCACTTTCCTCCTGTTCTCCTTGCCGAGGAGGAGGATTATCTAGATTGGGTGGAGAGAACAAATATGGTAACAGATTATACCCAAAATGGATAAGGAAATAATGATGAGTCACCTGGACTAGGTGAACTAAAGCCTTGACTCCAGGTATGATTACTGAGCCAGTTGTGACTAACGGGGCGATGTCACCTTAAAGGCGTCCCCTGAGGTCCCCCAGGACTGAACAGCATTTTTCTGTCAGACCCGAGCCCAGAGCTCTCGGCCTCGGCCGCTTCCTCCGGGACAACGTCATCGTTCAGAGCACCCCGGCGGTGAGATCAGATCGCTCCCTGAAAAAGGTCTCTCAACGGGAGTCTGCAGTGAGGGACAAGTAAACCCTGCTTGGTTTCAGGAAAAAGTCTTTAAAAAGAAAATTTCCCCAAAGTTGAGTGGGTTGTCTGGGGAATTAGTGGGTTGCCTGTCAAGGTGATCCACCCTTTGTCTGAAAATCTCTCTGAAGGACTGGGTGGAGTCCAGGCAAGTTACCTGGTGTCTGCTGAGCTACCTTTTGTATTTATTCTAGAAATACTTAAATATGTTCGTGTCTCCTCCTCAAATGCAAGGGGCTTGAAAACAAGTATTACTTAAATTTAATCTTAATTTTTTTGGGTCTTTCTATCTCCAGTAGCTAGCACAGTGTCTGGAACAGGGTAGGCTTGTAATGTTTATGGGTCCAACTCTACACTCTGATCCTGTGAGGGCAAACTTTAAATAGGGATTAAAACACCACCACCACAAGTGCAAGAGGGGGAGACAGAGCCATGTGTCTGGCAGAGGTCTCAGGGTCTTAAAGCATAACCACCGGCATTTACACGGTGCTTTCAAGTTTGCAGAGCACAAGCCCATTTTGTGGAGAAAACTGAGGCACAGAAAAGAGAAACGACCCGTGTAGGGTCACCCAACGGGCATGGGGGTGCCACGGGTTCTGACAGAACCAGCACTCCATGCACAAGAAGCCCTATGTTCCTAGGCGCCGGTAAATCGAGAAGTGAGTGCAATTGGACCATGTTGAGAGGAACAGAATCCTGAAACGGGCAAGTGAGGAATGGGGAGGGCCTCCACTCTGGGACTCCGTACTGGGAGAGCAGACTGGCCCATGCACAGGACCAGACCAAGACTCCCCTTAGGCCCAGCTGTTTGCCAGGCAGGGCCCGGCCCAAGCAGGCCCCTCGCCGGCCTCCCTGCACCCCACGCCTCCGGCCTCCCTTTTCACTTACTGCTCTTGCTCTGTAAACAGGAACTGCTCCTGGAAAGGATGTGACAGCCCCCAGCCCTTCTCCCTCCTACAAATTGGGCAGGACAGCCTTAAAGGCTCATTCTGATTGTGAGTCTGCAGTTTGGGAAGCCCTTGGGGGGGAGAGGGAAGGAGGCGCTGCTCCCTTCTAGAAACCAACCCAGCAGAGCAAACACTCTGGTAACGCCACGGCGGTTTCCTGGGCTCTGATTCTCTGACTTGGGTCTTTTGGGGGATGTGATGAGACCGCGACACTGGTTTCAGAGAAAACACCCAGGTCTTTGCTTCGGGAAATTATGCTTAAGTGAAT
This sequence comes from Sminthopsis crassicaudata, assembly GCF_048593235.1. Taxonomy (NCBI): domain Eukaryota; kingdom Metazoa; phylum Chordata; class Mammalia; order Dasyuromorphia; family Dasyuridae; genus Sminthopsis; species Sminthopsis crassicaudata. Next base: position 400,430,646 of record NC_133620.1, read on the forward strand.
GGATAGTGGGATTTGTGAGCAGCTCATCAGCAACTACTTGATGCTACAAACAAGTCTTCAAATGAAACACTGCTCGCTTCTGTCAACTTTGTTGGCTGCTGCCTCAAATAAAAATACCTCCTTGCAAGTTTTAATGGAGCCCCAGATCTGTGGAGGTTAAAATAGAGGGCATCTGTCCCATGGACCATTGAATGGAGGGCCCCAGACCCCACGTCAACAACTTCTCGCTTCAAGCCCTCATTTCAGGATTCTCCCAACTTTAGCATTCTGATCAGTGTGGGAGTGATAAAGCAATTCATTTCTTTGACAGGCTTACTGTACCCAGAAAGATAGGTGTCACTGGGAAAGAGTTTCTAAGGTGGCTTGGGGTAGAAAGAACAGCAAAGGATTTGGCTAAAATTGGCAGAAAAAGATTTGAATTCATTTCCACTGCTTGATGGTTTGGTGACTTCACCTGCTGAGAATTCTATTTTAGAAAATGCCAAAAAAAAAAAAATATATATATATATATATATATACATATATATATATACACACACACATACACACACACACACACACACAGAGACAGAGTGTGTGTGAGTGTGTCCTTTCCCTCTGACATCTCTCCAGGGTACCATCTGCTCCTCTGCCCCCATCTCTGGGAAAAAGCCAAGTGTAGACACACTTCTCGAGGCACAAAATCTTGGTTCAAAATGACCTTAAGCGTCCGCCGAGGCTGCTGCTTACACCCGTGGCACACACACCAGTAGGCTGGAGCCTGAGGGACTGGACTATTTGTAGTCTTAAAGTGTCACTGATCCTGGGGTGTCTTACATGAACAGTTGTCTTATTTACAAAGCTGAAAGTTCAACCATTCCCTGTGCTCACAATTTCCCACTTTTCATGCATTTCCTGTAGCAACTGGAAAAAAGCCTTATTTCTTGTGGCAGGCCTGGCTTCCAGGACTCGTGAAGGGGCTCTGGCGGTGCTGGGGCGAGGAAAATTCATTACCCTACCTCATCAGTGCCTGCCATGTGCTGTGCTCATTTACTAATTAATTTTCCCCAAGTTACACTTCCATATTTGTGAATACTCTCAATCCCCAAAAATGTCAAAAAGATTTTGGTTTTTATCACGGCCTGTAGGAGCCTCCTATCCATTGCAGCCAGAGGCAACTGCTCTGGGATTGAGGGGTCCTAGATTACCTTTAGGAGCAGCCTTGTCAGAGTTTTCCTTGTTTCCTCCCCCACCCCCATCATTTGATCTCTGAAACCCACCTTCTGTGCCCTCCAGCCCCTTTAGAGGCTTTGTCCTCTCTAGGACCAGGGCCTCCCGGGGAGAGCTCCGATCCACAGTTACATTTGTGGGTTCACGCCGAGGGATGACTAGATTCCATTTCATCTCTTCCTGGTTCACGAGTCAGGCCCCTCTGGTCAGACGTGGTCATGGATAGAGACCAAGGTAGGTGATGGGGCCGGCAGCCTCCTGTGGTCGGCTTCTGCCGGTCCCTGATCTGGCAGGTGGAGGCAGAGGCTCCGTCTGGCCTGGTCCCCATCACTAAATCCCTCCGAGGCTGCAGCTGCAGGCGCATCATGGTCGGAGTGACAGGCTCAGAGGCAAAGGAAGACAAGCACATGGCGGCCCGCCGAACTCCACAATCAGTGTTTTATTGAAACGCGTAAGTAGTGGGACAGTTACACGGAGGTACAAAACTAGCATTCCCAGCCTCGGGCTGTACCTGCACAAGGCGCCCCTTCTCTCACAAAGACTTCACTACCTGAGGGTGAGGATGGCAGTCGGGGTCTCCTCTCCCCCTGCCGTTTCCTGTGTCTTTTCTTCCCCTCTCACCATCCCGAACCAGAGGGTGAGAAGCCCACTGGTGTACATTCAGCGGTCAGAATCTCCTAAGAGCCAGCTTGCTGGCAGGACGGTGATTGGGTTAAGTAGCTTTTTGGCACTGTCCTGCACAGAATTCCCTCTCCAGCTGCAGCCAGAGCGGAGAAAGGAGGCAAGGAACATGGGCGCGTCGGGCGCGCACAGACACCCCCCCACATGTTGCACTACAAGGTCCAGAAAGTCCTGAAAGGCTTTTTCTCTCTGTGGTTTATGGGGGGGGGGGGTGCACTCCCTCTTCTACAGTTAACATTCACATAAGGAAAACCCCTATTTAAACAACACACACAAGAAAACAAAAATCAAATCTCTTTTCCTCCTCATCTTTGTCCAAAGCTAATTCCTAGAAAGAATAACAGTAGTGGGTTTCAAGAGACTTGCCATGGTTCAGTTTCCTTCCTCCTCCTCCTCCTCCTCACCCCCCCCACTCAGCACAGAGCCAACCCAGCAGCACCCACCCCTCGCCCCAATTCCCTCCAAGCTTGTTCCTACAAGAGAAAACACCTTTTCAGTAAGTAGAAGGTTATGGGTTTGGTCAGCACCAACACCCACTGGCTATGGACTTTTAGCTTCTGGGACAATGATTCTCGCAGTGATTTGCGGGAGCCGGAGGCGACCTCTCCTCTGCTGGACATGAGGGCGGGCCTTGCGACGAGGCGCTTACTGCTTCTCTGCCTTCCTCTTGCAGTAGTTGCTGTAAGTCTCCTCAAACATGGCTTTACAGGGGAAACAGGCCTTCAGCTTGGAGCAAATGAGGAACGAGCCCCCCATCTTTCGGTGGAGGGAGTAAGTCTCCTCTGGCGGGGGGATGAGCCGGTGCTTCAGCATGATGGGGATCAGGCCGTGGATCTTCTCCGTGGTGCTCTGACTCCCAAAATCAAAGGGTGAGTCGGAGGCAAAGGCCTCCCCCAGGATCAGGATGGCGTCTAGATGGGCATCTTCCATGGCCTGGGGCAGAGGGAAGAAAAGAGAAAAAGCTGAGTGGGCTTTCAGGATGCGACTGGTCCACAGAAGTGGGGAGGCATTTCTAGCCTTGCTTATCCTCGCCAAGGATGCTGCAGTTTACTACTGACCTCACCTCAACCATTTAACTCTAAATTAACTAAATCAAAATGTAAGGAAATGCAGCTGGGGCCTATGGCCGGACACTTCTGAGGTGACGGGTACCCGAGGAGCCTCCAGGTCGCTGCTGCTGGTGCAAATGCGGGGCCTGGGTTTACTTGGGGCCTGGTCTGGCCTGGGGAGGCCCTCGGCTCACCTTCACTTCGTAGCCTGTGAGGAACTTCATCTCTATCGACTTTTTCAGCACGGTCTCTCGGTCCCGGTCGGCCGCAGCCCTGATTATCTAGACACACGCAGGTAAGGGCCTGGCTCGTGGCCCGCTCCAGCATTCGAGTCCCCCTGCCTCATTCCCCTTCCCCCCGGGGTTAGTAAGTGATGGAGGGTGGGGATGGGGTCTTGATACTCCCCCCCATTTCATCTAGCAGCCTTCTGAATGCCCAGACCCACATCAAAAGCGGGGGGGGGGGGAGACAGAGGGGTTGTCTCACAGAATGTGAGGCTGGTCTGGGGGAGCCACAGGCCAGCGCCAGTCTCCTGCAGTGGCAGCCACAGCCAGGACTTCTCAAAGATGGCTCGTTTCCTGGCGGGGGAACGGGCTGGGGGGACGCCCTTTAACCAGAATCGCACCAAGGAGCTTCACGTACGTGGGGATTTCTCAAGCCTCAACCACCAGCCAAGTTCCCACATTTGTCATGGGAAGGAGCTACGCTACAGGTGCAGGCCCAGACAGAGCCTGGAGGCCAGGCTGCACTGAGATCCGGGGTCAGCTCTGCTCACGGGCCCTTGTCTCTGTGAGCAGCCTTCCATACCTGGATGTAAAGGTCAGTGAACGACTCGTCATACTCCCGGGTTGCTCCAAAATCGAGGAGAGCTACCTGGAGAGGACCAGAAAAAGTCGGCAAAGTGAGAGGAGAGGCTGCAAAAGGGCTCGCCAACTCCCACCCCAGCATCCCATGGTGACAGGCGATGGCTGCTCTAAGGGACTGTGCCCCATTCACCATCCTCCTGCCTCCCAAGGCTTGTCAACTACAACTTTGTGCCACTTGCGAATGAGCAAAGGGCAGAGCACACCGGGGCCAGGCTCTTGGGCCCCTTTATTCTGGGACAGCAGAGCCTTGGGGTCCTTACCTTGTGCTGCTGGGGATCATAAAAGAAATTAGACCAGTTGGGGTCAGTCTGCATGACATGAAACTCAAACAGCTCCCTCAGACACAGGACCAGGATATTGTAGCAAATCTGGGGGAGAGAAGGGCAGGAATGGGGAGCAGATGGCACCCGCCAGCATGGATCTTGGGATGCAGGGAGTGCTGTCAGTCACCCCCTGATGGGTGAGACCTGCCTCCACTCCCTGCTCCTCAGACTTATCTCAGAGCCTCTTGGGGGCCAAAGCAGCCAGATGTTTGCCTCAGGGTGACATCTGACTCAAAAGGGAAAAGACGCAGCATTGCAGGAGACCCCACGGGTGTGCTAACAGGCCCATCCCTCTATTCGCCCACCCAAGGCTCTATCTGCTTCATGCTGCCGCTCTCCCTCGTCCTTCTCTCTGTCCCAAACGCATGCTTTCCATGGTCACAGAAATCATTTTTAAGATTCTGAACTCTGCAATGCTCTTTAGAGCACAGGTTTGGACTGGGGCTGTCCAAAGGCAGTCACCATTCGAGTCTCCAAAGGCATGAAGGCACCTTGAGGACCTCATTCCACCTGAGCAGCCGGCAACTGTGCTCCCCTTTGATTGACCTGACGTGAGTCCCTGCCCCGATGCCCGGCCACACGGCCAACACCCAGCTCGGGGCCTGTGTGTGTGTGTTGGGCAAAACATGTCACGCTGGGTCATTGCACCCAAAGACTGGGCCTTCACTTCAACCAATGCATCTTGACCCACAGCATGCCAGGGAGTCAGGGAGAACTTTGACATACAACATGCACATCATCCCTAAGGGGCTTCCCCTAGTGCCCCCTGTTGCCCTCCAACGGATTATGTGCTCTTTTCTCCTAATGGTCACCATGGCCCTGGGTTCAGTAACTCTTAGCACACACTGCCTGAGCCATGCAAGCTAATGCCCCCCCCGCCTTGGCCCCTGCAGATGTTCTGCTCTTCAAGATGGAGCTGGGGGCAGCTCCCACCCCATCCCCTCACTCCCATCACACATCCGGGAGCTTCCCCAGTGAAATACCTCGTTTCTAATTTCCTGGCTCAGCCCTTCAGCCTGGTCCAGGGGAAAGCCAGTCACCAACTCGGTGGTCAGCACGTGAGGACTACACAGCTCATCTATGACTTCCGGCACATAGAAGAAGGGGTGATCCTTTAGCAGCTCCCTAGCAATCAGAGGCACGGCGGGGAAGAAGGGTAAAGTCACTCCCCAGCCGGGCTCTCCAAGGAGAAGGTGACATTTCACAAAATAGAGCTGGTTTAGGCCTCTTCCTCATAGAGAAGGTGAGCATTTGAGGGCACTTGGGGACAATCCCCGTCTGTCTGCCTGCCCCCTCCCCCGTCAGGGTCTCCTTCGTGGCCCCCCCTTTGTGCCTCCTCTCTAGGGAAGTCTATGGTCAGGGGACCACGGTGGGGGATCCCTTAGGGACACACTTGAACTTCTTGGCACAGGCAGCTTCTCTCTTATAGTCACACTCGAGGGCCAGCTCCCGTCTCAACACGTCAATCAGATGTTCTGGGAACAGGCCTGGGCAGGGCAAGAGCAAGTGGAAAATGGGAAGGTCTGAGCCCCAGTCCGGGAGACGGGCCGCCCCCCTCCCCATGTCTGCTCCTACCTTCCGGGAGCACGTTGCTCATGCTGAGAACAGCCATCAGGTTGTTGACGTCACTGTTGATGCTCTGGGCCACCCCAGGGTACTGTGAGGGAGAGACAGACAGACAGGCAGAGATGGCACAGGGCCTCCCAGCATGTTAACACCACACGCTGCCCCCAGACGCTGTCCATCAGAAAGTCCCAGCTCCCCGTCCGGCCCCCTCCCACCAGGCCGCAGAGATGCGCTGGTCACGGCTTCAGGGGCAGCCCCAGGGACAACTCAGAGAAGTTCGGAGAAGCAGCGCTGTCCAAGCCCCGTCCCCAACACCTCACCCGGCCTACCTGGATCTTCATGGCCACCTCTCGCCCATTCTTCATCCGGGCCAGGTGGACCTGCCCGATGGAAGCGGCGGCGAAGGGCCGCTCCTCAAAGTACTCCAGTTTGTCCCTCCAATTGGGCCCAAGGTCGTTGTTCAGAGTTTTCTGGAGGGAAAAAGGGTCCGAAAGAGAGGAGACCCAATGGGACTAAGGTCTAAAGCCCCCTCCCCTTAGTCAGAAGCTCATGAAGAGAGGAGCAGGGCACTCGGGAGGAGTTGTGTTTTCCAACCAACTTCCAACCCGGTATTTGGGGTGCTTTCTTTTCTTCCCTGCTCCAGGAGAAGCTTAGAGCCCCCCCAGGGCCTCTCTGCTGGCCGGTCTCAGGACACCCCAATCTCACCGTCATCTGTTTCAAGGGCATAAAGTCCGCACTCTGCCTCACGCGATCAAAGATCTTGGCCAGTTGGGGGTTGATGAAAGCATCATCTGAGGGGAAAGAGTCAAGGGATGAGCAGAATGATTTGGGGAAGGAATGGACACGCATGGATAATGAGGGGGTGTGAGATTGTGGGTTCAGCAGCCACACCCCCAACGTAAGAGCTGGGGGGAGGGGGAGGGGCTTGGGACCAGCTTCAAAAGCCTCTTAGGAAAACGCAACAAAGTTTTCTGTAAGAGCTGTGAGGTTGGATGGGCCTGGAGCATCCTGCAGTCCCAGCTGGGTGCCGGGGACCCAGAGACAGACGGCACCAAGACAGTCCCTGCCGTCAGGAAGCCTACTTCTCTGAGCCCAGCGAGCTCCCAAAGAAATACGAGGCCACAAGTTCACGTGCCATGAAACTCCGGGCAGGGACGCCACCTGCGGGCCCCCTCCTCGGCTTCTGCTCTGGGAACCCGGGAATGGGTGGGGAGGAGAAAGAGGGAGTCCGGCCCCCCACCGACAGACTCGTCCCCAGCAGGGCCTGAGGCCCCACGCTTACCCTGGATGCTCAGCATCTGGCCCAGCTTCAAGGCAGCTCCTCTCACCTTGCACAAGGTGCTCACGATTCTCTCCGCATTGGCCTCAGAAAGAAAGGGACTCGAGTCCAGGATGGCCTTCTTCCCTGTCTCAGGGGAAAAGAGGGAGCTTAGTGGGGGCCGGGGGCCCTTCTCAAGCGCCAGGCTCTGCAGCTGTTTTAAGGAACACAAGAAGTTCCCCTTTCTGTTCCCTTCTGGTGGGAGAGGAGGAGGAGGACGGTCTGAGAGAGTGTGTGACCCAGAGGGGGTCACAGTGGGGAGGGGGGGCATCTCCTGCCTCCTTTCTCCTCCAGTGCCATCTGGGTCCTGTGCACAGCCTGAGATGGCCCCGGAGGCAGTGGGAGACCTTGGCCTTTAACGCATTCTGAAAACCCAGATGATCTGCTGTGTTTCCCAAGTCCTCCTTGGGGATGAAATGCAAACCTTTAAGCCCTTACAGGCCCTCAGAATGGAGCCCTGCCCGGACTCGCCAGCTTCAGGGCCCCCCTCACCGCGGCCGGGAGCCTGGTCCATCCGCCCTCCCGTGATCTAGGCCTGGGGGGAAGGGCCCACAACAGAAAGGAGCCTATCTGAGGGGGCGGAGCACAAGCCACAGATCTGTCCAAGCCACAGGATCATTGGGAAATTATCAGAGAGGAGGCTGGAAGAGCTTCCTAGCATTCAGGGAGACCATCCCCAAGGTCTAGGGCATCCTGCTCCTCCTCCCAAAGGATCCTGGGAGAGCTGGGCAGAAATCTGACCTGTGTGTGAGCGCATGTCCGTATGTATGCGCGTGTATTTTCCATTTTTCTTGACTTTTCAGTGGGTGGGGGACAAGGAAACAATTTGAAAATAAAATCGTGTTGAAAGCTAGGCACAACCTTCAAGGCCACTTAGCCCTACCCTCCATTCTACAGATAAGGACACTCAGGCCCAGAGGCTGGCTTGGCCTAACCTCACAAAGGCAGCAAGTGGTAGAATTGGGACCCAAACCCAACTCCTGGGGGTCCGGCACACGGCACCTGGAGCTTTTCCCCTGCCAGGTTTTCCGCCCCGTATCTGAGCCTCCTCTCCTGCAGGCCATCCCATAGGTACTTGGGCACAGGGGACTCCCAGGGCGAGGCTGCCTTCACCAAGACCCAGGAAGCCCCCTCCACTACAGAACCTGAGCAAAGGCTGACCGGGCCGGGGGTGGGGGGGTGGGGGGGTGGGGGAAGGGGTTGGTGGCCTTTGTCCTCCAGCACTTAGCCTAGAGCCAGCAGAGGGGCCCAGAGAAAAAGGAGAAAGAGGGAGAAAGCAGGTGGGGAAGCAGAGGCGTGTATGTAACTCACTGCATTCAAACCCCGACTACGAAGGACACAATAGCTGCAGGACATTGGAGGGAGGGTCTGGCTCTTCATCAGTTGTGGGGCTCAATCAGGTCTGACCCTTCCTGACCCCCTTTGGAGTTTTCTTAGCAGGGACACTGGAGGGCGGGCCATTTCCTTCTGCTCATTTTACAGATGGGAAAACTGTGGCTAATAGTGTGGCACCAGGCAGTTCTTCCCCTGGCACAGCAGAAGGCTCAGACCGGGGCTCCCGTCAGCCACCATAGAGCCCAGCCGAGGGGTGCACACACCGTGTGAGTTCTAAAGTGTGCGTGGGTGTAGATGCTGTCACTGAGAAGGGCAAGAGGCAGCAGGGCGCCCTGACCCACAAGGACAAGCTAGAGAAGAATCTGCCTCCAGAGGCCGAGAACCTCCCCCTCCCCTCCCATGTCTGGCCAGCCTCACAAACTGACCCCCAATGAAAGGGGCTGGGGAAGGTCCAGCAAAGCTGCCCCATTAGGTGAGGTGCCCAGCACCCATCAGGGCACAAGGACAGACTGTTGTTCCCCTTGAATGATTCACTGACCAGACCTGAGAAAAAAGCAGGGGGAAGAGGGAGGGCAAAGAGCTCAGACCTAATTGGATAGCTCCAGGTGTGGGGTCCCATGAGTGACCCACAAGCCCCACCCTCCCTGCGGCCCTCTGGGGAATGAGGTGACAGAGGCAGAGCCCTGACTGGACAGCCGCTCCCAGCTTGGAAACTGAATTCTGATCCAGCAGGAGCGCTGACGCCACACGGCCATGGCCATGCACAGAACCGCCCTCACACCGTCTCAAGGCCATGGCCACTCCACCTGGCCCCAGCTACGCCACCCTGTTTTGGCTTCAGTCACTCTGGACATGGAGGTCAGAGGTGTTGGTCCCCCCCACCCCCATCTGACTGGAGTCAGAGCAATGACAGCTGGGAGGTGGGGAGGCACCCCCAAAGTGCGTGTGGGGAGCAGTGATTCTGGGGGGGGGATCAGAGGTAACTCCTGATTCTAAGATCCAGAGCCGCGAACATTTAATAGTCAAGTTCTTTTCCCCTGCTGGGCACACCCAGGTAAATGGACTGGACTCACAAGACCAGGGTTCAATTCCCAGCTTGGCCACTTACTGAATACACAATGACTGGTGGGTCACCTCTGCTGGGGGTGAGGCCCTAAGTCCAGTCCTAGGCCCAGCAAAGGGGATCAAATCTGACTATCACCTCCCGGGGCACCCCAAGCTCCAAACACAAAGGGTGGTTCTGGCTGGGTTCCTGAGGCAAGGTTCTACTTGTGCACAAGCAGAGTACAGAACCCCCTTCCTACCTCCCTCCCTCCCTCCCGCAACAAAACTTCCTCCCCATTTACAAGATTGACTTTCCTCTGCCCTGAAGCCCCCATAGTTCGTGGTGTGACCACCCCACTGATGACTGCCAGCCCTTGCCCCTGTCTTTGTCCCTGCCCCTGCCCCTGTCCTCACTTCTAAGCAGCCCTGGGCAGAGCAGGTTTAAGGAAGGAACACACGGGGGAAGCTGCGGTCATTTGGTGGCCCATGAGAAACATGAACGGGGGAGCCAACACCCACAGCCCGAGTAACCTGTGATTTGTACAAGACTAAAGGAGCTGAAGGGGGGAGGGGCTTCCACAAAGGACACAAATGATTCCAAGCACTTTCAAGAGGACCAGCTCAACTCTACAAACACTCAAACACATTCAATACAGTGGGCCCCCTAAACTTGGCAGCACTTTGTGAGCTACTGGATTGGATGGTTGTAAGTCCCTGAAAGTAATAATGTTTCCTTTTCAAATACTCTATAATCAGGATTTGTCACTAATTCAGACAGAAGCTCCTCCTTATACCCAGTGACGGAGATTTTACTATACAAGTCTTGCCCTGAACCCAATGATAATGTGCCAGGGCCATAGGGCACTTGCATCTCAGCCCAGTGGCACCGTCCTGTCATATGGCCCTGGTTCCCCCCCCCCTCCATTGTCCTAAAGAAGGAAAGGAACATCTTTCCATCCAAAGGGAGGCTCCTTCCCCCAGGGAGAGGAAGACGAGCCCCTTTCCTGCCTCTGGTCCTGCCACAAAGTCACCTCAGATGGGCTCCCATCACACCTCACAGTCCCCTCTGGAGCAGGACTCCATCTGGAGGGGAGACTTTTTCAGGTCCTAGAGTGTGACTCACCTGTGCTACTCTCGGGCCGCAGGCTCTTCTTGGCCACTTCAGCCAGGGCCCCAAAGCCCAGACCAACGGCTAGCCCTGAAACAAGAACAAAAACCCAGTTGTCATGGCAGCAAGGACAAATAACAATCACCACCAGGATTCATCTTTGTAGCACACTTCAAAGCTTGCAAAGCGTGTCTCCCTCACACAGATACGGGATGTTATTATTCCCACTTTATAGGTGGGAAAGCTGAGGTTCTGAGCAATAAGATTTGTCCATGGACCACATAAGCCGCTGGTGCCACATCCCTTGGCACTGAGACTCACAACCCGCCATTCCTCCTCCTCCGGCCAGACCAAGGCATCCAACAAGGAAGCTCCGCTTTAGGGATCCCCGAGTTAGCCCATCAGTCCAAATACTTTGGAGAAATAGAGATCCACTTTCTGTAGCAGCAGCCCCACCCCTTCATGGTCTCAGACAAATACATTTTGATTATTTGCCTCTAACCTTCACCTGCCTTCCAGTTGTCTTCATACGGCTGCAGGAGTTTCAGACCTCATACAAACAAAAAATCAGATGCAACTACTCCTGACAGCCCAGGTATCAGTGAGAAGGAAGCTGAAGAGTGACCAAGTAAAACACCCACACACACACACACACACACACACTAATTAACCTTTTGATATCACTGGGCCCTTTGATAAAGTCAGGTGAAAACTGCGGACCCTTCTCAGAGTCACACTTTTGGAAGCATGAAATACAATATGTAGCATTACAAAGGAAATCAAATATATTGAAAGATGCTTATCAAAATGTTTTTAAAAACCAAGTTCATGCACCTCAAGTTAAGATACTTTAAGCAAAGGAGGCCAGGGGAATCAAAAGGAGAAAAAATGAAAATGATAATGCTCCATGACTGGGTAGACCCCCCAAAAAAATTGTCTCCACTCATTCCAGTCTACAGAGCTTAAAAATTTGTTCAAACTTTCTCCACAGCAACTTTCCCATAAAGCTCTCTCTGCCCAGTTCCTTGCCCCAACTAAGCTTTTTAAAAGATAGTTTGATATTAAAATGAACTAGATAGATTTTTCTTTCCCACTGAAGCTGTCATTAAGCAGTCCTAAAAATCTCCAAGGATGAATGAAGGTATGGATTCCAAATCCTTTTCCTGTAATACCTTTCAATATTGCTTCCCTTTAACCCTTTAACTCAAGAAGTAAGCTGAAAGTCTTAAATAGCTTTCTGAAAAAAAGACTAATCAACAAAGACAGCAAGGTGGTGTAGTAGATAGTGTCAGAGCCTGGAGTCGGGAAAAGACATCTTCATAAGTTCAAATCTGAACCTCTGACACAACCGGGGAGATCTTGGGCAAGTCACTTCACCCTGTTAAGATTGTAACAGCACATCTGTAAAAATGTAAATAGCTCATCTGTAAAATGAGCTAGAGAAGAAAATGACAGACCACTGCAGAATCTTTGCCAAGAAAACCCCAAATAGGGTCATTAAAAGCCAGAAAAGAAAAGAATTGAACAACAAAAAACAATTTCTATAAAATAAAGGGGATTCAGTTCATTAAAATAAGACAGATGCAACCATGCACCTATAAAATCCACATTAGGAAAAGAAAAAAAAAAAAAAAAGGAAGTCAGGGATGGGAGGAAAAGTTTGTGTCAAAGACTTTTAAAGATTTTCTCAGAAAGTCTCATAGAGGACAAGGCCAGAGATGGAAGGAACCTTTAGGTGTTCCCTCCTCCTTGGCACTCCAAAGCCCAAACCAGGCAGTCAGTTTTGGAACAATGGGACCAGAAACATTCTTCCAGATAAAAAAGGGCAGTCCATCCCTCAATTCTATTTCTTTTCTATACTCCACTTAGCCTGGAAGTGGTTATCCAGTGGTTTTCTCTACTCCATTACTGGGGAAAAAAAAAAAAAGAGGCAATAATGAAAAAAGTCTGGTGGATCAGTGGAATAGAACAGGTGCCTGATAAATGACTATTGTTATCTAGTGTTTGATAAACACAAAGATCCAAGATTTTGGGGCAACAACTCACTATTTGACAAAAATTGTCGAGAAAATTGGAAAGCAGTTTGGCAGAAATGAGGTATAGACCAATATCTCACACTGTATATCAAAATAAGATCAAAATGGGTACACGATTTAGACATAAAGAGTAATATAAGTCTACCTTTTAGATATGTGGAAAAAGAAGGAATTCATGGCCAAAGAAGAACTAGAGAATAGTATAAAATGCAAAATGGATAATTTTGATTATGTTACATTAAAAAGGCTTTGTACAAAAACAAAAAATGCAACCAAGATGAAAAGGGAAGCAGAAATCTGGGGAAAAATTTTATATTTGAGTTCTGATAAAGTCCTCATTTCTAAAATATGTAATTGATTCAAATTTATAATACAAGCTATTCTCCAATTGATAGTCAAACAATATGAACAGACAATTTTCAGATTAAAAAAATTAAAGCCACTTCTAATTATATGAAAAAATGCTCTGAATCACTATTGATTAGAGGAAATGCAAATGACAACTCTGAGGTACCACTACACACCTCTCAGACTGGCTAAAAGACAATGATAAATGTTAAAGGGGTTGTGGGAAAACTGAAAGACCAATATATTGTTGGTGGAGATGTTAAATGACCCAACCATTCTGGAGAGCAATTTGGAACCATGCCCAAAGTACTATCAAATTCTGCATCCTCTTTGATCTTTAAAAGAGGGAAAGGGACCCACAACATGTGCAAAAATGGTTGTGGCAAGCTCTCTTTGTAGTGACCAGAAACTGGAAACTGAATGAATGCTCATCAGTTGGAGAATGACTGAATATGTAATGGCATATGAATGTAATGGAGTATTATTGTTGTGTAAGAAATAATTAGCAGACTGATTTCAGAAAATCTTGAAGACTTACATGAACTGATGCTAAGTGACATGAATAGAACCAAGAGAACAATGTACATGGCAACAAGATTAGGTGGTGATTCAGGTCAATTCTAACAGACTTGTGATGGAGAGAGCCATCTGGCTCCAGAAAGAGGGTTATGGGAACTGAATGTGGATCACAACATAATATTTTCACCTTTTTTGTTGTTTGTTTCCTTTTGTTCTTCCTCATTTTTTCCTTTTTGATCTGATTTTTCTTGTGCAGTGTGATATTTATGGTCATATGTTTAGAGGAATTGCACATTGAGACTATATTGGATTTCTGTCTAGGGGAGGGTAGGGGGAAAGGAAAAAAAATTGGAACACACGGTTTTAAAGGGTAAATGCTGAAAACTGTTTTTGCATGTATTTTGAAAATAAAATTATTAAATTTTTTTAAAATACCAATTACAAACTCAACAAAAAAAGTAATATCATAAGCAAATTAGAAGAGCATGGAACAATTTTCCTTTCAGATCTATGGATAAGGGAAAAACTTATGACCAAACAAGATACAGAGAACACTAAAATACAAAATGGATAATTTTAATTACATTAAATTTAAAATCTGTAAAATCTATAAAAACAAAATCAAAGTAGCCAACATTAGAAGAAGAAAGCTAGAGAAAAATTTTACAGAAAGTTTATCTGATAAAGGTTTCATTTCCCAAATATGTAGAGAAATAAGTCAAAAATTTTAAGAATAAGTCATTTCCTTGAAACTATTTCCACTCATATGAAAGAGTGTTCCAAATCACTACTGATCAGAGAAATACAAATTAAGACAACTCTGAGATACCACTACACACCTGTCAGATTGGCTAAGATGACAGGAAAAAATATTGATGAATGTTGGAGGGGATGTGGGAAAACTGGGACACTGATACATTGTTAGTGAAGTTGTGAAAGAATCCAGCCATTCTGGAGAGCAATTTGGAACTATGCCCAAAAAGTTGTCAAACTGTGCATACCCTTTGACCCAGCAGCGCTACTACTGGGACTATATCCCAAAGAAATACTAAAGAGCGGAAAGGGACCTGTATGTGCCAAAATGTTTGTGGCAGCTCTTTTTGTTGTAGCTAGAAACTGGAAGTTGAATGGATGTCCATCAATTGGAGAATGGTTGGGTAAATTGTGGTATATGAAGGTTATGGAATATTATTGCTCTGTAAGAAATGACCAGCAGGAGGAATACAGAGAGGCCTGGAGAGACTTATATCAACTGTTGCTGAGTGAAATGAGCAGAACCACAAGATCACTGTACACTTCAACAACAATACTGTATGAGGATGTATTCTGATGGAAGTGGAAATCTTCAACATAAAGAAGATCCAACTCACTTGATCAATGATGGACAGAGGTAGCTACACCCAGAGAAGGAACACTGGGAAGTGAATGTAAATTGTTAGCACTACTGTCTATCTACCCAGGTTACTTATACCTTCGGAAGCTAATAATTAATGTGCAACAAGAAAATGGTATTTACACACATATATTGTATCTAGGTTATATTGTAACACATGTAAAATGTATGGGATTACCTGCCATTGGGGGGAAGGAGTGGAGGGAGGGAGGGGATAATTTGGAAAAATGAATAAAAAAAAAAAAAAAGAATAAGTCATTTCCTCAAAGGAATGTTAAGAATTAGTTTTCAGAAGAAGAAATCAAAGCTGTCTGTAGACACATGGAAAAATGCTTTCAATCCCTATTGACTAAAGAAATGCAAATTAAAACAACTCTGAGGAACCACCTCACACAAGATTCGCTAATATGACAAAAAAGGAAAATAATAAATGTTGGAGGGGTTGTGATTGGGACACTAATGGATTGTTGGTTGAAATTCTGAACCATTAAGGATAATAGGGCAATAAAATTATGAATACCCTTGGACCCAGTAATAGCATCTATATCCTAAAGAACTTAAAAAAATAAAAATTATTATATGTACAAAAATCTTTCTGTGATGGAAGAATTGGAAATTGAATCACCCATTAACTGGGAAATAGCTAAATAAATTGTGGTATATGATTATGATGGAATGCTATGAAAAATGATGAATAGAATGGTTTCAGAAAAACCTGGGAAGGCTAATATGAACTGATGCACAGTGAACTGAGTGGAGTTATGAGATCATTGTACACAGTAACAAGCAACAACTTTGAATGCCTTAGTTATTCTCAGCTATAGTGGCCTAAGACAATTCCAAAGAACATATCATGAAAAATGCTATCCTCAGATCAGAGAAAGAGCTGATAGAATGTGAATGCAGATTGAAGCATACCTTTTTTTTTTTTTACCTTTTTAAATAGGTTTTTATTTTCAAAATACATGGAAAGACAGTTTTCAACATTTACCCTTGCAAAAACCTTGTGTTCCAAATTTTTCTCTCTCCTTTTCCCATTTCCTCTCCTAGACAGTAATTCAATATATGTTGAAGATGTGCAATTTGAAACCTACTTCTTTATTATTCTTTTTTATGTCTGTATTTTCTTTTACAACATCCCTACAAATGTACGAGCTACATCAAAGTGCTTATTTTCACCCTGTTGACATCTCTGCAAGCCCAGCACTACTGAGGGCTCATTCAAGGAATTCCTCTTCCTGGGTCCAAACCAAATGTGGGGAGAGACCTGCCCATGGGGGCAGGGGAAAGGATGGGAGAGAGGCAGGAGAGAAGTCTAGGCACCTGAGGACAAGGGGTTGGGGCATACCAAGCAACAAAAGAGTGAAACTACCTTATTCTAATCCCCCAAGCCAGAGAATTCCTCCCCCAGAAAATAAATTTTTTAACCTTATATTATGGCTTGGGGAAAATCTAAATATACGTACACACATATGTAAGTGTGTATTCTATAGAGGATACATTTTATATACACATTATTATATGTATATAATATCCATATTTATATACATATTATGAAAGGTAAATTTAATATCACTTTATAAGTTAATGTATGCATAAATATATATACATATATATGCATATATACGAGGGATACACACACCCACATGGAGGCAGGCAGGGATTACACTTCATTGTTGGCTCCTCTCTCAAGTACCAAGTAGGTGCTTAAATGCTTGTTGACTAAGAACTTATATTCTGGGTCTAGCTTGGCCGCTAATTAGCTGAGCATCCCTTGGCAAGTGACTCAGTTTCCTTAGTGTAAAAGGAAGGTGATTTCTAAGGTCATCCCTTAGAAACAGTCTTTCTCAAGTGCTTGTTACATGATGGATGCTGTACACAGAAAGGGAACAAAAATTCCCACCTCTGGGAGCCCACATTCTAACTGAGGCAAGTTTGTGAGGAGGGATGTAAAAAAGTGAGGATAAGCTAATCTGGAAAGGGAAAGCGTTCACAGCTGAGGGAAGAGAAAGCCATCCTGCAGAGCCGGATTGAGAGACAAGGCCCACCATGGCTCGTGTGCCGGCCAGCGCACACCCACACTGAGGTGTGAGGCAGGCTGCTACCGTCCTCTTCAGTGGAATACGGCTACTGTCAGATGGTTTCACTTCAGTTGGGGGAATATTCCCAACTACTTGGCCTGGGCAACAGCTTCAAATGGAGTAAGTTGGCAGGAAAGGAAAGAGAAGGAAGGGAGAGGAATTAGAGCGGAACATCTAACTGGATTTTAAATGACAAAGGACACGATGAGAATCAGCCTCTGTGAACTCCTGGACACAGCTAACAAAAGGCCTGGGGTTGGTCCTGGTCCTATTGCTTTCAAAGGCGGTCACACTGTGACCTATTAAAGGACACCACTGATAGCCACCCATAGAAGTAGCCTGTCCACTTCTGATTGTACCTCCTTCAGTCATTCCCCTCCTGAGGGCAAGGACAGGGCCAAAACTCACCAGGATTTAATTCCTATTCAGATCAATTCTAATTACCCAGAAAAGTCACTAGGACTTTCCCCTTCCCAAATAGATCTCAAAACATGAGCCTCTTCCAACAATTCTGAAAAGTCTGTCATTTAAATTAAACTTATTAAAGAAGATGCAGGAAGTCCTGGTAGGCCATAGGAGAGTGGGAGAGAAGGTCAGGAGCTAGGAAGGAGGATTACAAAGGAAAAGATACAGCCTCTGCTCTCCGAGGCTCACAACCTAATGGAAGATAAGAGAAGTGAAAATACAAAGAGAGGAAGGGGAACTGGACCTATGGCAGAGGGAACTCCAAGAGGAGAAAATGCTCTTAGCAGTGCAGTCAGCAGAGCCTGCAGGGCCTGGGCCAGGATCACGGAGCCCTCCAGCACCCAAACCCCCCCCCTACACACACATTCACATCTTGGGAGAATCTGAGGAGATGACAGAGAGAGGAAAGGGGAGGCTGCAGGCATGGGGGGGGGGGGGAATCCCACTCCAGCCATTCAGAGCTCACTGGAGAATCCCTTCCACTTCTCTCAGTCTCCTCCCTGGTAAGATCAGGAAAACAAACCTTAGAGAGAGTGTGGACCATGAAGCGCTAAGTCACTGTAGGCAGGGACATAGTGCGAGGGAAGGGGAAGAAGGGGGTGCCGGACACGCCCAGGGAGCCCTCATGGCCCTGAGCAGGGAGGTTAGCGGATCACCCACAGGCCTGTCCTAGGCAGAGCACTTGGCCTGCTGCTGCTCCCCAAAGGAGGTGGGCAGGGGGTGGGCAGCCAGGGGGGAAGGGGCTTCCCCTCGTCCCAGGCTCAGCACCCCCTCTGCTGCACTCTCCTCAGACCCCACCTCCTGCCCTGGGACAGCAGTGGCTGGCGCATGGTGAATGCTGAGTAAACCTTAAGGAGCATCTAACAACCTGCGGCCCTATTCCTGGGTGTGCAGGAGTGCAGGGGGCAGCACAGGAGCAGAAATCTCAGAGGCAGGAGGATGCCTCGGGCCACTTACCTCCAAAGTTAGCTAGCCTCCCGATCCGAGTGACCGGCACCTTCCGTTCCCGGGCCCGCTCACTTAACTGGAAGGAGGAAAAAGAAACTCATGGGATGGCTGAGCATGGGCCACAAGGATGGGGGGGGGGGAGGGTGGCAGCCAGTGGGGGTTACGAGGAGGACACCAGCCCCATCCCGAAGAGTCTCTACCATGTCCTCTATAGAGTATCAGGGACTCCAGAAGACCCACAAGTACAGACTATGGCTGGCCAGGGAAGGAGCCCCAGGCCCCAGAAGGCCCCAAATTAATCTAGGGTCAGTCAACTGTCATTGACCACAAGACCCAAGCCAAGAGCCACCTAGCAGTCTGCAGTTTGATAGGAGGCAGTAGAAAAGTGCTGGGTCTGGAGCAGGAAAGACCCCTGACCCTTCCCACTCAAGTGATCTTGGGTAAGTCATATGATCTCTCTCTCTAGGCTTCAGCTCCCTCATCGTAGGTCCCCTCCGTATGCCCTAGCCCCATGAAGCCAGCCGGGGCTCATGAGGGTCCACCTTCCTGACCCCACCAAGAGGGAAGCAACCATGACACACCATGGGTAGATGAGCTGGGGAGCCTTGGGATTTCTGCTGGAGAAGCCTGCCAGATCACAGGCCCTCAAAGGAGAACAGCCCCAGGTATAAAGCACAGAGCAAAGACCCAGAGGCCAGAGGCCAGCCCAGAATGTTAATGAGCCCCCTTCCCTTTGGGATGTAGCTCTTTCTACCCTTAAGCCAGGGCAGGGGGGTGGGGAGTAAGGGGAGTAAGGGTGGGAAAGGAGGGGAGGCAGAGTACTGGGCTCATCCAATCCACAGCTACATGGACCCTCCAGCCAACTCTTCCAGGGTGCAGGAGAGCAATGGGTTAAAAACTACAAAGAGCTTATAAAAGACCAATGGGTTTCTTGCCTTTGAAACAGGGTCTCTAGTAGGACTAGCGCAGGGGTAGCTGCATTTCTACCATGCACTTTCTCAGTCCTCTCTCTTGAGCATCACAAGCACCTGGGCACCTCGGGCACCACTGTTAGCCTCTTTTACAGGTGAGGAAGCTGAAGCGGACAGAGATGGAGCGAGTTGCCCAGGGTCACACGGCTAGCATCTGGGACAGGACTGGCATTTAAGTCTCCCTCTCAGCCCAGTACTCCACCCATCTGGACCACCTAACTGCCTCTCTAAATATGATGTGTGTGTAGCCCCTCCTCCCCCATCTGATCTCTGGCCAGAGCACAGCAGCTCCACTCAGCCAGCACCAGGACACATCAGCCTGGGAGGTACAGTCTGCAGCCCAGTCCCCCCCCAGAAGCCCCTCCACCCCCACACCTGGGATGACAGATTTAAGAGAAACAGCCAGTTGAGCCTGGCTCACAGCAGCAGGAAGGCCTGAGTTTAAGAGAGTAACCGGGCAGAGCCCAGCTGTGTCAGGGTTACCATTACCAGCCTGCCCGGCCACACTTAGCCTGAGAAAGTTGTCTTCCCAGAGTGTGGAGGGGGGAGAAAAGGATGGGACAGGGGAGGGCTTGCTGAGACCTATTACCATCAATGCAGCCTGAGAGAGTGGCCTACTCACCTAGGTCTGAGGGGAGGGAGGATAAGGAAGAAAATGAGACCTCCAACTTAAGACCTTTTTTTAAGATCGGACTCTGGGTTCCTACCCTCCACACTAATCGCTATTCCATCAACACAGTCTATACTTTTTGAAGTTAAAATTAGATTTATAAGTTACATTATTACTACTACTAACATTGGTGACGATGATAATGATGATAAAATGACCATAGTAACAGTACCACCTTTCTCCTAAGAAGAGGCTGAAGTGTTTCCTATAGATGGTCACATTTATCCTCATTCTGGACCAGAGAACTAGGCTCTCCTGCTCAGCTCCTGGCTCAGCTGCTAGGTCCCTGTGTGGACTTGCACAAGCTGCCTCCCCTCAGGGGGGCCAGTTCTTTCCCCTGTAAACTGAACCAGCTGGGCTGGAAGATTTTAAAGGTCCCTTCTAAGTTCCAGGGCTTCTTAGCTGATCAGCTTACAGCCATCTTCCCTGGTAGGCCAGAGGCAAGGAAACAGCCATCAAAGGAAGTTAGGGAAGACCATAAAGCCTTCATGAAAACCCTTGGGTCCCCCCTCCCTTTCTGCTCCATGTTGCATACACCTCAGAAATTGCCACTTGAACATGGGATACCAGCCTTGTCACTGCTGCACTCCGAGGGTAACCAAGGATCCTGCAGTCCATGAAGGTAAATACAGGGCAGAGAGGAGATGGGCCTCCAAAGGAAAACCCCTCTCCTTTCATCCTATGCAATGGGACTAAAACTGAACCCTCCACCTGCCCCCTTCCTTCCCTGTCCCTTTCACCATTTCCCAGACCCCTAAAAGGCCTGCACCTCCCAGGCAGATGCCCCTCCAGATGCCAGAGGGAAGCAGCTCGCTGGGGAATGGATGCCACACCAGACCTCCCCCCTCAGCTCCACTTCCTCCCCTGCGATTGGCCCCTTCCCATACCATCTGTTTGTGAGGCTTGTTTCCAGCCTGAGCCTTGCTCTGCCGCGCTTTCTCAATATCCTCTGCAGTGAGGCCCCCCACTGAAGATTGGTCCTGGTGGAAAAACCTCCGTGGCACACCTGAGGCAGCAAACGGGTCCCTAGAGTCTCCAAAAAGTTTCCCATGGATTTTCCCTGAGGCAGGACCAAAGGGCTGGCCTGAAGCCCCCGCTTCCCCAAAAGGTCCACTAGAAGCATAAGCAGGAGCAGGGCCCTCTCTGTGGAGCTGGCCAGGAAACGGAGGAAGAGGAGTGGAAGCAGAAAAGTCCGAAGCCCCCTCTGCCTCTGGCTCCGAGGAGTGGAATTCAGAGCCTAGATCGTCCCCGGTGTCCGGATAGTGCTCTTGGGCCTGATGGGTACCCTGCACAAAAAAAAAAAAAAAAAAAGTAAATCAAGGTTTCAGAGGAAATAAAGAGGAAGGCCCGGCTGGATAACAACTCTCGCCCAAGAAGTCCTCCTCCAGAGCCCCACCTGAAGACAGCACTTCCCGTGACTATCCTGGATTTCTTCTACTCTCAGAGACTTCTAAGGAAGCAAAACCTACCTTCTCCCTCAATTCCCCATCCATTACACAGAAGCCAGGGAAACTGAATTTTTATTCTGGCTTTGCTGCAAATCTGCCAGGATGCCTTAGAAAAGTCAACCAAACTTTGGATTCCCCTCTTCAATACCACGGTCCCCCCATTCCTCACAGGGTTGTGTGAGCCGCACAAGGGGCCTCATGTGTGGAATACTCATAGGAAGCATTTCCAATAAGTTTGGCAATTCAAATCAATCTAACAAAGCACAGTGACAGGCAACAGGAATATACAAAGATGAACACTAACATTCCTTCCTCCCCAGCACAGGGGTCTTGGCAGAATGGTGAAGTCTGGGGATCTCTTATCAGAAGAATTTTTTAAATACATATGATAAAAGATGGAATTATAAAAGAAATCCGTTTTAATGAAACTGCTATAGAATTATTTTTTATAAAAATAAATCCACAGACCCTAGGCTAGAATCTCTGAACCCAGAAGTACTCAAGGCACAGTGAGATTGGAGCATAGGAGAGGTGCCCCTGGCAAGTGTCCTAGGAAAACCTGAGGAGGAAGAACACTCTTGTCAGCAGCAGGAGGGATGTCAGAGAAGTCAGAGCTGGGCCCTCCAGGTTGAGGAATACTGGAATCGAGAGAGGTTAAGAAAGGGAAGGGAGATCCTAGACCTGTGTGAACACAAGCAGCAGAGAGGTGGCAGAACCCCAGCAGCGCGGTCTGGTTGGGCACGAATGATGGGGAGTAATGTGGAACAAGGCTAGATCGGTAAGTCAGAGTCAGACTTTGAGGGTCTTAAATATAAGAAGGGGTCACACACGCCTCTCTCAAGGTCAGGCAATCCTGATGAGCACAAGGAGGCTCCAGATCTCTTGACTTTCAAATCCATGTTATTCCCATTGACCATCAGTGACCTTGAGTTCTGCTTTCTCACCATACTGTGCCAATTCCCCATCTGCATAAGCAGGTTAATCACAGTCATATGTGGCCCTTCTAGACTAACAGATTCTAGGGGAAAAGTCACACTGGAGATGACCAAAACAGAACTCTCAGTTAACATGGGAACCTCAGTTAGCATCAGAGGACAAAAGAAAACTTGGTTTTAGAATGTGTTATATGACTTGGAAAGGGGTAGATGTATCAATGTCTCAGCCAATCAACTATTTATTGAGTGCCTAGCACAGAGGGGCAATGAAGATATAAGGAGTGGGGGAGAGGGGAATAAGCTCCTTTTATCCAAAAGACAACAAATACACACATGCATACATAAATACAGACAAAATAAAAACAAAACCATTTTGGAAAAAGATGCTAGTAGATAGAGGGTGCAAAAGGGACTCAGGTAGAAGGGGTGTCTGTCAACTGGGAAGTGGACAAACAAGCTCTGATATATGACCAGGATGGAATACTCCTGTGCTATAAGAAATGAGAAGCTCAATGATCTTTAAAAATATGGCTAGATCTGCATGAAAGTGAAATGAACATAACCAAAACAACATTATAAGCAGTAACAACAAAATTATTTTAAGAACAACTTTGAATAACTAAATCATTTTGACTATTATAAATACCCAAACTTAACTACAAAGGCCCATTGAAAGAAAACACTATCTACATCCAGAGAAAGAACTGATAAATAGAAGTGTGTATAGGATGGTTTTACTTATGTATACATATTTGTGTCTAAGGGTAGCCATCTCTAAGGTAGGGGAGAAGGACAAAAGGAAAAAAAGTTACACAAGAATTTTATTATATATTTAAAAGGAGTAGCAAGTTGTACACAGCAGTTTCATGTATGATTTTTTTCTATTCTACTTTGTTATAGAAATGCTTGTTTTAGTTTTTAAGTTTGAAATAAAATAAATTCTTTTAAATGGTGCTTAGTCTGAACTCTGAAAGAAATGAGGGGTTTTAAGAGGTGGCAGTGTTGAGAAAACATGCATTCCAGGAATGGAAAGAGTCTATTCAAGGGCAGGCACATGAGTGAGGAATAATCTATAGTGAAATAACATATGGTGAGATATGATAAATAGTACATTATAATAATTTATGGGCTAACATATATCACTTCCCTTAATGCACTCAACAATTGTTCAAAACTAATTGAACAAAATAGTTCAACAACAACTAATAATAATTTGTTCAATAGTCCAATAGAGTGTGGAAGTAATACAAATTAAGAATAAAAAAGTGGATTGGAGTCAAGTTACAAAGTGTTTTGAATGTTGAAGAAAGATGTTTAAATTTGAACTTAAAAGATAAGAGGAAGCTACTACAGTTTACTGAGGAAGAGAGCAGCCTGGTTACAATTTGTACTTTATCATTCTAATATTCTTCTTTTAGTCTTTATTCCCTGAGCACTTATCAAGTGACAGTGGGGGAAGATACTGCATATCCTGAAGAAAGGCAGAAGATGATTAAATCTTTGCAGGATAAAATAAAGGAAGGAATTATTTATCTGGCACTATAATGTACCAGATACCACACTAAGAACTTTTTTACAAAGGGGGTCTTATTTGATCCTCACAACACCCTGAATAGGTCCAGCAAGTGTCCGAGGCTGCCCCTGAGCTGAGGCCAGGCCCCGGGCTCCATCACCGTGACATCAGCTGCCTCTACTCTACACTCCAGGTCTCTGACCATGGGTGACCGAGGCTGGAGCACAGGTGCTTACCTGTCCAGCTCTCCCTGAGAGAGAAGAGTAAGAACAAGGCCCCCCTCTCGTGGCAGGGCTCTCTTGGCAGCACCCAGTGTTTAGAAGAGCCTGGATGTGCAGACCCTAGATTGTCAGGGCCGAGGACAGGAGACAGGAAGCTCTCCCCTCGCTTACTCTCCAGGGCACCCTGGAGAGGATGGGCCAGGGGCAGGGAGAGGAGCCACAAGTCTCTCACTTCTTTCTTTATACAGGCAGGGGAGAGATTCCTTTTATGGGAGAGTGCTGAGAGTTCAACCGCTCTGGCAGCCCCCCTCTGCCTCTCCAAAGGAAGGGGGGGAACCAGAGATGTCTTCTCCGAGGAATTCCCTTCTGACCCTGAATTCTCCCAAAGTCTGACAGGTTCCCTGTGGAGGAGGTGAGCACTGTGAATGACAGGTATGAAGAAAACAAGTGGAGAGAGAGTCCTTGACTGGGAGCAGAGACTCCTCGCCTCTCCGCCTGAATCTGCCCTTCTCCCCACACACACACACACACAGCCCCTGCCTCAGGCTTCAGCTTCCTCTTGTATAAAAGAAGGGGACTGGACAAGTGACCCATAAAGTCTGTGACTAAAGAGAGTAAAAATATAATCTGAAAGTAGAATCTGAAAGAGTTGACAGTGGGTAGAAGAGGGAAGGGAATAAAAGAATTACACTACACAAATAACAAACACACTGCAACTGAAGTTAGGACCAAGGAACTCTCAGTGTGACAAGCTCTGGGCACCAAATTTGTAAACATGCTCTGTGCTGTCCATTTTTCACTTACAACTTTTAGCTCAAAAACAGACCAAAAAGCTGAAGGACTTCTGAGCACGGATGGCTAAAAATAACAACAACAACAATAATAATAACCAAGCTCCTCCCTCACCCAGCTGCCCCCTGTCTCTCAGCCCCAGAAGTGGGGAAGGAGTTCTGCTCTGTCCCAGCTGTAGGAGCATGCTGAAGACTATAAAATGTGACCACCTGAGCCCATCCTGATTTTGAGGCCAGCAGATGGGGTGGGTGTAAGCACGTAATAGAGAGACCCCTCCCCACCTTCCATCCAATTGCGCCTGTGCCCCGGGAGCCCATCTCCCAGGCTGGCTGGCCTTGGTAGACTCAAGCTATTGGGGAAGGGTGACCTCATGCTAGGGCCCTGCCCAGAAAGCTTCAGGACCATGAGGACGGCTTTCAGCTCTTCCAACACACTTCAGAACAGTGCAAGTGCAGGGCAGCACAGAGTCCTGAAGCCAGAGAGCCTTGGTCGGTCCCTGGCTCCACCCTGGGTCTGGCCTCCATCTCCTTGTCCATAAAACAAGTGTCGCCCTGATGTTCAGGGCCCTTCGAACTCTGACCCAGAATCTTTTTTAGAGGGAGATAGAACCTAAGGCCTGGCCCACTATGCAATAAGGGAAGCCGCCAGGACATGGCTTTAATCCCCAATCCTACAAAGGGCTTGGGCCCCGCCTGCAGGTCGCCATCCACCGCCACCACTTCCTTCCCCGCCACCAGAAAGGATGTGCAGAAAGATGAGCCATCTTACCTGCACTCTTGCCATGACAGCACTGAACTGCTGCTCGGCCGTAGTCTGCAGGGCCCTGGCAGCCGTGATCATCTCACCACCAAAGCCCAGGTACTGCAGGTGGGTCTCCAGGACAGCCTGCGTCAGCTTGGCTAAGCCTTTGATCACCATGATGGCGTCCCCCAACATGGTGGACTGCTGTTAAAACTGAAGGAGAAGAACACATCAGAGAAGGTGCTTCCCAACCACAGAAAGGCGGCCTCCCAGTCCCAGAGATGGACAACTCAAACTACTAATATAGCCCATGCAGATGCCTTGACCATCCCTAAGCAGATGGTGACTGACATTTCATCTGTTCCCTGAAATGAGTTAAGAGTTCTCTGCCTTTGGTCCAGATTGGCTGGGAAAGTGACAAAGATGTGATCAGATGCAACTTTTGGCAGGAATATCCAATAATCTTATCAGTTTTGAGGGCAAAGGTCACCAAGCCCAGAATCCCTAAAATGTCCATGGGTAGCCTGAGACACCCAGGTCAAGGGAATGAGCATTTATGAAATGTCTAATATCCTCTCATTTACTCCTATGGTTATCCCCATTTTACAGATGAAGACACTGAAAGCATTTAAGTGACTTGCCCATGGTCCTACAGCCAGCAGGAACTCGGGTCTTCTTAACTCCAGACTCAAGGCCACCCAGCTGCCAGGACCGCCCACTTGCGGACTCTTCACATGACCCCCATTAACTGAATTAATCTTTTGTCAAAGCTGATTTAGACAACCACAACAACCCAATGATTGATTCTGAGAGAAGAGATAGCTCTTTCCCATGGATGGACCTCTCTCCCCCCTCCCCTCCCCTTCCCCACCATGTCATCCTAGGAGCACAGCACATTCCCACACTAGGGGCAGAGTCTGGGTGGAAAGGTCTGTCCTTTGGACCACAGCCTAGTGACTGGGGCAGGTCCCAAACACGCTCCCAATCATGTTCCAAGCCCATCTTCATCTAAGGAAGAGCAGGGATAGAGAGAGACACAAGTGGACAGCTGGTGAAGACCCCAGGGATAGGAGGGAGGCCTGCCCCCGGGGGCCCGCTGTAGCCATATGAGGGCCAGGACCAAGCAGCCCTTCATTCAGCCAGAGGCCGGGGCAGACCACAGGAACAAGGCTGGCCGGCCCAAGGCCCCAACAGCTCGCTGAGACTCTCCCATCATAAGGACCCGAGGTTCACGATCACTCTTTCTGTTTACAGATGAGAAAACGGAGCCCACAAAGGTTTCTGGGCTGCAATAGAATCAGTCATTTCATTTGACTCCCAAGTTCAATGCTCTTCCTATTATACCATGAAATTTTCACAAAATATTATAGGACCAGAGGTATAAGAATCCAAAGGAGAAGAACTCTCAGAGAGCCTTGCAGAGGGGGTGTGGAAGCAGAAGGCAGAGAAGGGTTTGGGGGACAGTGGGTAGGGGGGAACCTGCCTGGAGAAAAGTCAGCCCACAAGTCAGCTAAATCCACCAAAGAAGACTAAGGAGGAGCCACTGGGCGAGTGGAGGGGAGCCCAGAGGGCTGTGCATGGAAACACAGGGAGGAGACTGTTTGACAAGGGGGAAGGAAGCAGTGCCAGAAACCCTGAATCCGGACAAGAGGATTTAGCAGGAAGTAGGATTCATTTGGAGAGGTTGGAAACCAGAGCAGGCTTCCCGTATTCTCCCCGGCTCCCCAAGGTGCCCTGGATTCAGGGAATAACCCTCGAAAGTCTGATTTGGAAGTGGGAGAGCCTGGCTCAAGTCATCAGTTGGTAGAGAAAAGGGTCTCCTGTACCCCCTCAGCCTCACTCTGGCCTGCCAGACCTCCCCAATTTCTGAGACCAGGGAAAGTCATGAAATTAAAGCCTGAACCCTCCCAAAGCCATCTTCTCAACCATCCCCATTCCTCCCTTCCCATCCCCACCCAGATGCTGCCTGCATCCACCCTCTCCAGCTGCCTGCAAGGCCTAGCTGCCCCACCCCTCACTTTCATTTGTCCAAGGGGGTCCTCAGAAGAGGTTCTTGACCCTGGCTCTATCAACTTGGATCGCCACCTTATTTCAACATAATTTTGTTCTAATTGTAACCCAATGTAATGCACTTGAAAATTACTCTGAGCCTGGGTCCGTGGGCTTCAGCATTCTCTCTAGGGCTGAGCCTCTTCATTTTTAAAACAAATATATCAAAAATTGGGAGGTAATTCCTGAAGGACAATATAAATGTGTTGCTATTATTATTATTCCTAAAATGGTGACAATGACAATCGACATCTGTATGACATTATTCAAGTCACAACACATTACTTCATTTTAGTTATCTGTCCAAAGAAGGGGCTGAATGAGATAATCCCCAATATTCTTTCTAGTTCTAGCTTTCTAGATTTCTGAAAAACCTTCATCAAACGTTCTCCCTGGAAAGCTAATAAGAACAAGTTTTAATAAGTGAAAGTAAATTAATTATACAAAAGGGAGAGGTTTACAATACTTAAGAGAATAATTTTTCTAGTACTACAGATGCATTCATTTTCATACAAAAATCTTCATTACAAGGCTCAATCTTAACTTTTTGTTCAAGCAGGCCATCAAAGACCCTTGCTAGGCAACTCCCTTAGCCTAATTTAATTGACATTTTTTTTAATTTGTTGCTTTCCTCTACTTAAGAGAGGCCTTTTCACCTAATTAAAAAAAAAAATCTCTGGAACAAAGGCCAGTATTCAAGTAACCCCAGTTTTCCCAATCTTTGATCACATGACACAGTGCAGATGAGACCATATTCAGTCATGGCAGCTTGCTGAGGTTAATTTATTGTTGTGACCAGTGACTTTGCCGTCCTTCTCATCCCTGGCCATTTGTACTTAAGAGAGAGAGGCCTCTGACAAGAGAAAAGCAGAAATCAGCCTATCTCTTCTTGCCTGCTAAATTTCTACTTTCCTTTAAGGCCTAACTCAAGTACACTGAAGGTTTCACAAGCCTCGGTCCTACTCAAACCATCCCAATGCATCCATCCACTTAAGCATTTACTATATACTATATACCAGACAACTAGGGACACAAAGGTGATCCTGGACAAGGACAAAATAAGCTCTGCCTTCAGGAAGAAACAATAAAAACATAGATAAATAAATAGAAAATATATACAAATTAAATACAAAAGGGGGAAAAAAGAATGAAAGAGAGGGTCAAGACAGGCTTCATGTAGAAACTAGGTCAGTAACAATATCTTCCCCATTTCCAACTTAACATGGCATGACACTTTATTCTGAATCTCTTATTTGTCTCCTTGTTTAGTCCTTATACTCAAGTACACATAAAACGTTTAAATGTCAGAACACACTAGCGAGGTACAAAAGAGATTCCTCATCAATAAGCAATATGCACACACACAGAAACAATATGCATAAACATTTACAAATACCGTGTTTGTAATGGGTGGGGGTCTACTAATACACTCAACACTTAACACAATGCTTTCTCGACCCTAGACTGAGCTCAGGGAGAGAGAATTTTTTTTACATTTGGAAAATTTCCTCAACTCTCTGCAGCTACTGCCTCATGAAATGTATGTCACCAATCTCTTACCTTATCTCATTACATGTTGTAATGACACTAGAAAGATATCCCCTCCTTTCTCTCTCTCTCTCTCTCCCCCCCCCCGTTTCCCTTTCCCTCTTTTTCCCCTTTCCCTTCCCCCCACACACACTCTGACCCTCTCTGTCTTTTTTAGGCCCCTAAGAAATCCAAACACAAGTCTAATTGTGAGTTTGAGGATGAGAAACCAAACTGACGAAGTGAGACAAGGCAGTGCACCTACCAGTATCTTCTCTCACAGACCACCCCAATACATCAGTATGCTAAAAATGTCTGATTCAGAGAGTGTGGGAACTCCTCCCACTGTGGATGATTGCAACTCATCCATGATTTAATCGCTTTCTTTCTGGAAAAGCGATTTCCCACACAGCAAGCAGCCAGGTGGACTGGGACCTTCTGCACTTTGAAGCCTGTGTTCTGCCTACTATGCTTGCCCCCTTCCCGGATTGTTTTCTTAAAATAACTAGGACAGGGATTTAACACTCATGTGGCGGGAACCTTATATGTTCCAATGCAAAGGAAGCACAAAGTGACTCAAGATTCTTCTGGTCCCTCCCCCCCCCCCAAAAAAGACACCAGGCTGCACTTTTAGAGTCTCTTCCATAATAGTCAAAAACAAAAGGCAGCATGAGCTGCGGCAAAGCCCACATAGGCTTGATTTCACTGAAAATAACTAGTCTGACTCAATGGCATTGGGACTGCATGCTGAACTGTCTCATTGGCCCCTTCTGCTTCCTCCTGGATGGTTTTCAAGCCATGATTCATATGGACCAGAAGAGCTTAACCACACCTGACTTACTTTCCTACCAGAAAAGCCATCCCCACTGCTTTCCTTCCCAGA
Organism: Sminthopsis crassicaudata; assembly: GCF_048593235.1. Taxonomy (NCBI): domain Eukaryota; kingdom Metazoa; phylum Chordata; class Mammalia; order Dasyuromorphia; family Dasyuridae; genus Sminthopsis; species Sminthopsis crassicaudata. Next base: position 400,460,685 of record NC_133620.1, read on the forward strand.
AAGGAAAGCTGGAGAAGCCTAGGTGAGGATGGATGCAAGGTGGAGGGACACAGTGGGGAGAGCCCTGGCTTCACTGTCTGCCTCTTCATGGCCCCGTTAAGGTTGTCTTGGCAGAGATGCTGGAGGGGCTGGCCCTCTCCTTCACTAGCTTATTTGACAAGTGGAGAAACTAAGGCCGACAGGGAAGCGTTTGAGGTCAGGGCTAGGGAAGAGGAGTCTCCTGGGCTCCATCCCCTGGGCCCCTCCGGCCCCACGAGTACTTTTTCCTCAAAATTCAAGGAAACACTCAGCGTGAAGTCTGGCACATGGCAGGCACTTAAGTGCTCATGGACTGACTGATGTAAGAAAAAAATTCTTCATTAACTAAGAACCACATGGCCTCAGATGTCATGGGGGAACATAAGCAGTTTCAAGTCAAAAAACAAGCAAGCAAATAAAAACAAAAAGAGTACTCTTATGAACTCATGTCCCTATCACTTTAATTCACAATTCAATTCCGCAATATTTTAGGGTCCCTCCTTACGAAGTAAGTGATAGAGACTCAGAGAGACATCTGTCCTTGGCTACAGCCACACATCTGGGAAGTGGCAGCCTCAGCCCTTAGCACAGGGCCTGGCACCAAGGAAGGACTGAATCAGTGCTTCTGGACTGGTATGAAAGAATCTCAAAAACAGGAGAAAATTCTGACAGCCTCTGATCCAACTTTACGAATCCCTTGTACAACAGATCCCCAAAGTTGTCACTAAGCAGCTTGAAGAGCTTTCCTGGTTGTGCTAACTTCATTTTGCATCAGTTCATCTAAGTCTTCCCATCTAAGTCTTTCTTTGAGTTCTTCACTCTTGTATTTTACAGCACAAGGTCATCCCATCACATCCAAGCACACAATTTGCTCCTAATCAATGGGCATCAACTTTGTTTCTCTGCTACCAAAAATAGTGTAGTTGTGGATATTTTAGCATATATGCAGTCTCCCTTTCTGTCTTTGATGTCTTTGGAACAGATAGATGCTTACAAGTGGGATCTCTGAGTCAATATGTATAGATATGTTAGCTACTTCCTCAGGAAATCCAAATTACCTTCCATAATGGTTGCACTTGAGCAGCAAGAGACCACCAGTGATGTTAGCATTTTGTTTTTATTCCCCAGCAAAAGGCTGCTCCACTTAAAGATGACTGCTAGGAACTAATTCATTTAAAAATTTTTATTATAAGAGGAAGAGGAAAAAGCAGTAACAGGGATCCTCAAGAGAAATGAGAACAGCCTCTCATTTTAGCTCTACTCTCAAAAAGAAAGGAAGAAAAGCAGAGAGCAGCCTCTATGTGGAACAGAAGAAAGAGAACTTTGCTAATGCAAAGAACTACTGAAAAAGAACATTTTCCAATGTTCTCATTAAAAGGCTTCTCACGGTTTTTGCCCTCTTCACTCTTTTACTTCTGCACAATTTTGGTTTTGACCTGAAATGGAAGCTTTTTATGCTCTCCCTTCCTTTCCTATTATCCCCTTAAGAATATGAAAAAAAACAAACATACACTCCAATAAATAAGATTAAAAGTATCCAGGATTATAGGCTCACTAGGAGGCCTGTAAAATTCCACTTCAAGAAGTTTTCTGAAGGGAGCTAGGGATACTGGGGCAAAGTAAAGGGAATAGAAGGGTGGGATGTTTACTGATGGTACTAGATGGAGACCAGGAGGCAGCCTTTCTCTTGTTATTGCCCCGTAGGGGAAATGTTTCTTTTATTAATATACTGGTTTCTTCTTTGCTTGTTTTCTTTAATTAAAAATTGTCTTCTTCATGTCTTTTAAAGTTTTGCTTTCTTCTTTTTTTAATCATCAGAAAAAAATAGTGGCTGGCTGTTTCTTACAGCTGCTCAGGAGGAAGCAGGAATGAACTACATGAATGGAAATCTAAACTACCTATCTATACCAATCTGCCCTCCTTTCTGCAGACTTTCCACTCAAACAAGGATTATTCTAGTGTCTTTATACAATTTAAGGAAAGGTCTATGATAAATGAAAAATATGCTTAACAACTTTCTCAGACAAGTGAACAAAAACAACATATAAGAGCAAACACCTACACATAAAGAAGTAAGCCTATTCCCTCTCCCATACACTCAATTCTTCTAAGCTGGTCCCAGTTACGGACACAAACTGGTGAAAAGATGTACTTATAGTAAGAAACCCAATGTTATAGCTGTTCATTTTAGTTCAGAGATGCCTCAAACCATGGTTCTAACAAAAAAGTTGTTTCTCCAGGGAGGTAATTCAGGCCAGTTCCAATATCTTATGATGGAAAGAGACATCTGTACCCAAAGAGAGAACTGAATGTGGATCACAACATAGCATCTTCACCTTTTATGTTGTTTTTGCTTGCATTTTGTTTTCTTTCTCATTTTTTCCTTTTTTGATCTGATTTTTCTTGTGCAGTAATTGTGGAAATATGTTTAGAAGAATTACACATTTAACATATTAGGTTACTGCTATCTAGGGGAGAGGGTGAAGGGAAGGGAAGGAGAAAAAAAAATCTGGAACACTGTAATGTTCTGGCTAGCTTTCTGGAGGTCCTTGGGTCTTGAGTCTGAGTCTTTGGTCTTAGTGGAGAAGTGATGAGGGCAGGAGAGCCACCAGAGGCTGGTCAAAAATAGTGTCTCTATTTCCAGTCCTCTCAGCCCTTAAATACCTCAGTATGATTACATCATTATAACACACTAAGTATGTGTGAATTAGAGAACCATCATCTCATCAATTCCACTGAGTTAACACCTTGTTGTAAGTATCCTTGTTTCAAGTAGACTTCTCAAGAGTTCCGGCCCTCTACACAACACAAGGATGTGCAAGGGTGAGTGTTGAAAATTATCTATACATATGTTTTGAAATAAAAAGCTTTAATTAAAAAAAAAAGCCTATGTCTCAAACATATAGGCATGTTATTTTAGCACAGGCTTTTAAAAGAGGAGGGGAAGGAAGAGAAGGAGAGGACAGTTGTACAGGGCCTCTAATGGTCCAGCCTGGCTCTGGTGAGGCCAGAAAATGGGTCTGAGCCCACATCTGGCCCCAGCTCGTTACTGGCCAGGAACTGCTTGGACACTCGACAGAGGCCTAGAGATAAATGCGCCATGGATGCCCACGTGAAGCCACAGCCCTTCATCAGGGCAAGAGCTCTGAACAGGACCCCCGGGCACAGGGAAAAGGCCACCTTGCCCTGGCTGACCGAAGTGGGACTGGTCAGGAGGACGGGGAGGCCACCGCTTGCCGAGGTCCCTCGTTTGTCTCCATTATGGCCCGTTTGGTTTCAGAGGCCTGTGGGGCTATGAGGGCGCAGTGCAAGCCCTGAGTATTTAGGGACCAGGACGCCTGTCCCCTGAATTCCCGAGGAAGGGGAAAGGCAGCAAGCTGCAGAGCAGCGCTCACTCAGGGGCAAGAGATGTGGGGTCTCCAAAGGCAGCCCCAAGAGTCCCTACAAGTCCTTTCATCTCCTGTGCCTCAATTTCCCCATTTGTAAAATGCACAGGCTCAGGAGAAGATTTTACTGATTAAGGCCTCTCCTTCCAGAGCAGATTCACGCCTTCCCTACAACTACCACTCCAGGGCCACCTACAGTGATCTACTGAGGGTCCCAGGGCCAGGTTGGATCCCTCTACCTGCTCTACCAGCCTGCCTACCATCTTCAAGAGATGTTGTGAGCAAAAGACCCCACAATGAAGGAGCATTTATGAGGACAGTAAGGAACTGAGGCCCAAAGAATTTGTGTGAATTGCCCAAGATGGCCGAGGAATAACTAACAGCCAGGACCTGACACGCTGATGAACACTTTGGTTTTTCCTTGTTTGTTTGAATATGATAAGAATTTTCTGAATAAGTCCAAACAAATAAGCAAGAACACTGTACCTCGATCCTCCAAGGAGCCTCCTGCTGCCTCCTCTGTATTGTTTAGAATATCTGACCCATGGACATTACATTACACTGGTGGTTCCAGGCCTGCCCTCCAGGAAGCCCTGCTTCTTTCTAGTTTCCAGCACAAATCCCACCTTCTGCAGGAAGCCTTTCCTGATCCTCCCAATGTGAGAGCCTTCCCTCTGAGAAGAGCTCCAATTTATCCTGTAGATCCCTTGTATGTACCAAGTTGTTTGAACACTGTCTCTCTAGTAGCTGGGAAGTACCTTGCCTTGTACCCCCAGTGCTTAGGACAGTATCAGATTAATAAATGCTTAATGACCTGTTTTACCTGATTAGGCATAATTCATGGATTAAGATTAAATGATTAAATGATGGAGGGCAGGAAAATTATATTCCATTCACTCATTTATTTGTTCATTTACCAAGCATAAGAAGATGCCAATTCATCTGTAAAATTGAGGGGCTGAACTTTAAATGATCCCTAAGGTCTTTTCCAACTCAAAATAATTCTGCTTGTGATTCTATGCTCCAAAGGCACACTATTTACGAAACACTCTACTAGGCACTGGAGAGGCACCTGGAATATACAGTCATCAGCACACCATAAATATTGAAGATGACCCAGAGTGATTTGCTCTTTGCCACCACAAAAGGAGATGCTATAAGAATTTTGCACACAAGAGTCCTTTCCCTCTTTTTTTGGTCTCTGTGTAGTAGCAGCTGGGGAGGGGTATCCCAGGGTCCAAGGGAAGGTGCAGTCTAATAACTTCTTGGGCATAATTCTCTCCAAAACAGCCAGTTCAATTCCTGATTCTGCCAACAGTGCATCAAGGTGCCTGTTTCCCCTCAGACCTCCGGCACATGTTATTTTACAGTTATTGTCAATTTTGTCAATCTGAGGGCTGTCAAGGAGAACTCTGATCAATGAAATGGCCAATCATGGCTCCAAAGAAGAGTCATCAAACAGAAAAGGATCTTTGGGGACCACATACCAACTTAGAAATCCACAAGTTAACATTATCCAGGTTGTACTCTATTTTTACTTATGCTGTTGAACATTTACCAATTACATAGAAAGATGATGGACTAATATGCAGAAATAGGTATATATTTATAGACAATGTGGGAAATGATTTTTGCTTAACTACACATAATTGTTTTTATTTGGAGGGGAGGGAAGGAAAATAAATGCTTCTTGTTAATTGAAAAAATAAAATTTACAACTCTTAAAAAAGAGGGATAAAAGTCAGAAAAGATAGACACAGGAAGAGTGAAACTGATCTGGAGTCTATTAAAATCTAGCCTTTTTTCTCTTCTTCCTTGCTGAGAAGAAATGACCAAGAACAAGGCCTTTAAATGCTAACCCACTCCACAAAATGTCATGACACCAATTTGAAATCCCAGTTTAGAGACTTTGTTAAATCTTATGTTTAAGCGTGGATGGGAGTCTTGAAATATGCCTATCACTAATATGAATGAGGCCCGAGTAGATTGGGCTCTTCATTATAACTGAAGCAATAAGGACTTTGTACAGTACCCCCAAGGACTGAAATGACCACATGATTCATGAAAGCAGAGCCGGGAAGGAGCCTGGATGTTATTTAAGTCACTGAGTGATGTTGATGTGCCATTTTATCATTCAAGAGAAGAACTAGAAAATGCCTCTGTGTCTGCCACATTCTTGGAACACTTTGGAAAAAGGCAAGATATAAATACATGCTATTATTACTTACCAACTTCCAGCTGGTGAAGAAGGAAGGTCAGCTGCCAATTTAAGGCAAAAGTTAAATCAGGTGACTATATTCCCAGTTTGGAGAAGGGAGGGAGCTGAATAATAAGCATATATCGGGGTCCTTTAACATAAAATTTAAACCCCTGGAAAGTAAGGCAAAGGGACTCTGGCTGGCTTCCTCATCTCTGTTCCTATTTAAGAGGAAGTTCTCCCAATGAGAATTCCATTGGTCATTAAGGGGGAAGGGGAGGCAACAAAGCCTTTCCAGAGCCCCTACCTTGAAATGGTCTACAAAGGTTGGTTATTCTCTCCTGCCCTAAGCTGAATCAGCATGTTGTCAGGGTGTCAGTTTGCATGGCGTTTGTAGTTCCTAAATCTGACCAGAACTGTTTAGTCTTATGTATTTATCCACTGAATCAATTAAAGTGTTCCTACATCAAGCACAATGCTAGGCACTAGTGAAACAAAGAAAAAAAAATTAGTTTTTGCCCTCGATACACTTACATTAGGAAAGAAACATCCAGGGCATAAAGACAATAAACAAAGCAGTTTTAGGGGTGAGGGTGAGCCTCAGGTAGTGGGTATTTCCTGGTTGGGCCTTGAAAAAAGCTGGGCATTCCAGCAGAGGCATCCAAGACAGTCTGTGCCAATGGGTGAGAGTAGAGGAAATGGGCCTTGTCACTGGCACATGAAGAGAGAAGGCTTCTTATCCCAGACTTCAGGCGGGACAGCTTGGGTCTCTCCTTTCCCCCTGGGACTTGTGGGGAGCAGGCAGACTAGCAGGCTGGAGGGTGTGGAGCCTTCCCTATGGAAAAGGGGACTCCATGTTTGATTCTAGAGACTCCCAGGGATCACAGGAGTTTCCTGAGCAGAGGAGTGCCATGCTCAGACCTGTTCTTAGGGATGACGATCTGGCAGCTGCATGGAGGAGAGACTGGAGGCAGGGAGGTGGGTCAGGAAGCTCGGTGGGGGCACCTGACCCACAAGGATGTATGAGGGATGCTGAAGAGGTAGAACTGACAAGAACTGGCAGATAGAAGACTAGACAGAGGGGAGGAATCCTTAGGATGAGCCTAAGGACTCGGGTGACCTACACTCTCCTCACCTTAACATGGTGACAGTAACTGCAGTGCCACAGTTTTGTTTTGTTTTTTAACTTTATAAATCCTAGGTCACTCTGGACCACTAAGCAGAAGGAGCTGTAAAATACCAGGGAAAGTCCTAACAGGCAACACAGGGATAAAGAGAAACCAAGCTGTCTGCCGAGGGGCCTTCACAGATGCCCCCATGGTGTCCTTTCCAAAGAGACTGAAACTAGGCAAATTAGTATAACTGGAGCTACGGAGAAAAACAAGTTCTCAGCAGCAAAAACTAAGAGAAAGGCCTCCTATGGAGGGAACAGCCCTAGTAACCTGCTCACTCAAGAAAGCTGGACAGAAAGCTCTTGCAGTCTCCACACCATTCTTTCCTGCTCACCATTTTGCAATAAGAATGCTAGGGCCAAGGAGGTCACACGGCTAAAAGGGACCCACCACATACCATCCCCATGGGGATCTTGGTAAAATTAGACTGAATTAGTTCAGAGCCTTGCCAGTAATAGAAATGTCACAAATATTTGTTTAACTAAATTTATTAAAATGATCTAAGTTACTTCTCTATATAAACAGATGGAGTGGGTTTTTTTTTTTTTTTTTTTTTTTTTTCTGGACTTCAGCCTAGGACAGCTCAACTAACTCCCTTCCTATTGGAGCAGTTTTATTTTGGGAATGGATTGTGTGATACAGTAAGAATTAGATGTGTCACATTTTCCCCCCTCATTTGGGGGATAATGAGGAAAGGAAAAGGGAGGGGCAGGAGACAGGGGCTTAAGAGGGGTCGTTGTTTATGGTATTATGTGTCCAAAGACTAGCCACCTGGCTTTGACAACAGAACATGGGCCAATGAGACTAGCAAAGGTGCCTGCTCAAGAGGCACTGAGGGAGGCAAGAGATTTCTGCTTCATTCCAACCATCTGGCTTGGACTTCTCTCAGCATTTACCATGTGTCCATGTCAACACAGAACTAACTTTCCTCTTTAAAAAGCTAACCACACTGACCAAGGTCACCCTATCATATATCCTGCACTCTGGCTTCTGTTCCCCCTTCTCTAATGAAACGACACTCTCAGAGGTCACAAGGCAGCTCACAAAATAGAATCTGAACCTCAGCACTGGAATGGCCCTTGGCAATCTACTCCAAGTACTCTACTTTAAAGGTGAGGCATCTGAAGTCCCTTGCCCAAGATCATGCATGGTCACACCGTTACCTGTCAGTGGCAGAACAGGTTTAAACTGTAGGTCTATATTCTCAGTCAGTGTGCACATCAGTTACTTATGCCTCCTGTGCCAAATTCTAAACGACAGTGATCTTTTCCACCATCTTCTCCCCCCCTGTCATCTCATCTACACTGACACTATTAACTCCCCATTTTCACTCTTCTTGAGCTCATCTACACTCACATTAGCCACTTAAGATTTTAGTTCATTTTGGGGTTTCTATGATTAAAAAAAAACAGGAAGAAGCATCCTCAGGGAGCTCACTCTCATCCACACAACTAACCTTTACAGTTTTACAAGGTAACAGTAAATGGCTTGGCCAGAATCACCCAGTTAGTATCTGCTCTTGTGGACTAGTCTAGTACTCTGTGCACTAGGCCCACTCATTGTCACCATGCACAGATCCCCCTTTCTCCCATCTTATGAAGTTGATATTTTTTAACCAAATTGTAGTATCCTATATTTATTCCTAATAAAATATTCCCATTAGATTTGCTGTTTTTACATGTCTAAGATCTTGATGGGTCCAGATTCTCTTGCTCAGCGGATTGTTATTTCTCTCTCAAGTTCTTATCTCCTGAGAATATAATAAGCATGCCATCTAAACCTTTGTCCAAGGAACAGGTAAAAATCTTGAATACAGCAGGGCCCAAAATATATCTCCATGACACTGTTAATTACACCTTGCAGTTTGACATTAACCATCAACAAGTTCTGACCACTACCTGGATTAGAATCTAGTTCACATGTCTTGTTCAAATGCCCTGCTAAAATACAAATATACCATGTGGAAGTCCAGCCAAAAAGAAGAAAGGAGGTTCATCAAACATGTTGTAATGGTTGCTGTTTCTCTTCCCAAGTACATATAAACCATCTCTTAATTAACAAGTTAAAGAATTTTTGCTAAGATTTAACTATATTTCTGCCACATATTCCGATCTCTCTGACCATTTTTTGATAGCTCCTTTCAAATTAAACCATCCACTGTTGACCCTTCTAGTAGTACAGGAGAAAGAATTATGAACTGGCCATAGAGACCCGAGTTCTAGTTCTGACTCTAAGATGCCATGTGACCTTAGCCATGTCAGCTGTTGCAGAGGATGTTAATGATGCCAGCTACCACCTGGTGCAAACATGTTGGCTTTTAACAAGATCTCCCATCCAAGAATAACAGAGCACTAACACTCATAAGGAGGGATTCAATATTTTAGAGTTAAGGCAAAAATTAATCAACAAGCATTTATTAATGGCCTACTACATACCAGGCACTTTGCTAGATACTATTAGAATAAGAATAAAGAATGAAAGAATGCCCACTTGTACGAAGCTTACATTCAAATGGGAGAAGAGTACTTATAAAAAAATATGCACCAGAGAGAGGACTGTGGGAACTAAGTGTGGAACCCCAACAATATTTTCATTCTTTTTGTTGTTGCTTGCTTGCGTTGTTTTATTTCTCTTTTTTTTTTTCCTTTTGGATCTGATTTTTCTTATGAAGTGTGATAATTGTGGGGATATGTATAGAACTGCACTTGCTTGACATATATTGGATTGACATCTAGGGAAGAGGATGAGGAAAAGGAAGGAAACAACATTTGGAACACAAGGTTTTTACAAGAATGAATGTTGAAAATTAAAAAGTTTTAATAAAAAAAAGAGAGAACATTGGAAAAAAAGGTTAGGGTCTGAAAAGAAATCCACAGGTTCCCAAGGATGCCACTATTGATCATCATAAAGAAAGAATCTTTTTTTATTAATTATATTTTAAACATTTCATTATTTTTCTCTTCTTTATCAGTACTGTCCATGTCCAGATTTCTTTTTCTTAAGACCAGAAAAGGTGAGTTGGTTTCAGCATTAAAATTAACTAAATTATCATTATACATCATTAGTTAATATTTTGATATTCAGAAAAGCAAGAGAGAAAATAAGATCCCAGAGGAAAATGAAGATCAACAGTGTAAAATGCTATTAAAAAGCATTTTAAAAAGAAAATGAGAGCTGATAAAAAAATATTCCATTTGTTAATAAATATATCATCGATGGGGAAAATGTATAGTATGAAATGAATACAGGAAAATGCATACAAAGTAATTAAAGACAAAAAGTACTTCAGAAAAGAGGGTACTAACATTTGGGGGAGATAAGGAAAGCTTCATTCAGAAGATCAAAGAAGATTCTCAAAATAAAAGGGCAAAACAAATTCTGCCTATCTTCTTTCCACTCATATGTAATTTCTAGGAAAGTAATGTGATCATCTCTGTACTTAGTTCATAGGATCACTGAGAAGGTCACATAAAAGAAGGTATTTAAACACACTATAAATTCTCAAGTACAATATAATGTGAGTTGAAATTAATACCCAATACTTACCAATAGAAATCTAAGGCAATCAAAGTCTCCTCTAGAGAATTATCCTGCTCTTCAGTCTCTTTTAAAAAACAGAGAACCAGGCAAAGAGGAAAACCAAAATATCCCATCCCTCCAGTATGATACTCTTCTTTCCTTCTGTCTCCCCCTCCCTCTCTCTCTTTTCTCTCCCTCCCCTCTCCTGGGAGTACTTAAACTTTTGTGATATTATGAATCACCTTAGCAGCTTATAGCATTTGCCTATTTCCATGTTTACATTTGGGCTGTTCAACTATAGGAGGCTTATTATCCTGGTACACAGTATAAGATGCTTATCTAAACTCACCTTCCCCAATCAGATTGCCTTCTATTTTTCTCTGTATTAAATGTTTTCCTACTTTTTTTTAGCCAGTATCATTTTTGATGACTTTATATTAGTTTTCTATCTAATAATACTGACATTTTCATTCCTAAATAGCTGCTCACAGTTTTGTTTAAATCCATGTGTCTTGGTAGGTTAATTCTCTAATATTTTACATACTTAAGGAATAATTTTGAATGGGAATTTCTAATGTTTCTTCCTTTCTTTTAAAATTATATAAAATGCTAAAATTAATATTATTTTGCATCTTGCTCAACTAGCATTTATTATTCAGCTAATATTTACTACAAAGGTAAAGAACAGTTCTAGTTTTCAAAGAGCTCATAATCTGATGAGAGATATGCAAAAACAACTCTCTCTATATAAATACAAATATATAAATATATAAAAAGTTCTCTCTATATATAAATACAAAGATATACAAATCTGATAAATTACACATAATCTTAGAGGGTAAGCACTAAAATTAAAGAGAATTAGGAATGGTTTCTTACAGAAGCTGGCAATCTAGCAGAGAAACTACAAAATTTTGAATTTTTAAAAAATTTCCCTACTATTTGTTGTGAATTTACCTTGTTTATTTTTATTTTTACCATCTAATTTTCATTTCTTTTGGAATCTATCTGGTTTATTGATATTGATAAACAAAACAAAGCTCTTTGGGAAATAGTTAACAATTCAAGACTCTAATTTAAATTTTTTTCTCTTTTAATTTTCAAGACTTTTGTTGGTATTTGTTTCAAGGGTAGCTTAATGACTTCATGTTTAGTGGTGATGAAAAGGGGGACAGTTTCAAGCTCAGGAGAGCCAGCAAAAATGCCAAGAGTTGGGAAATGGAGGAAGCTACTGGGGTCTGTGGAGCTGAATAAGTAGTAAGAATTCTGAGAAGTTAGGAAAGGGCAAGGCTATGAGAGCTTTCAAAGCCAAAGAGAGGATTTTTACATTTGATCCTAAAGGTAACACGGCATAATTGAAATAAACAGGCCTGGGGAGAAGCATATGATTAGATTCATACTTCAGTAAAATCAATTTGACAATTAAACAGAGGATATAATGTGGAGACTTGAGAAAGGGAGTTCTATCAGGAGAACACCACTAGAGCCTGGGCACTTTCAATCACCTTGAACAAAGTCCCTGTGGTTCTCCAAGGAGTTCTCTATGTGGAAACATCATGTAATCTACAAATGGGGTAATTCTGTGTCTCTGGTCAGGGTCTCTTCCCTTTTTTGGAGATGAGTGGGTAGGGGGCTACTTCTAACATTTCTGTGGTATTAATATAGCAATGGGAAAGGAGCAGAAATCATTGTACTACCCAAGGTACTTAATGGAAAATTTTCCAGTGTTTCTCCATGGTAAATAACGCTAGCAAAGACATAAGTCTTTGACTTTTTAAAATCTATTACTTTGATCATATTAAAATAAAGAGTTCTTGCATGCCTATAACTTACAGGGTTTTTAGCCTAAATGAGTGGTATACTTTGTCAAAAATTTTCAGTGTATGTAGTGATATAATAATGTTTTTTGTTAATCATATTGTCCTAATTTTCCTAATGTTGAACTACATTTGTGTCTGTTATTAACAAAATTTATAATAAAATGTTTTAATGTACTTTTATAGACAATTAAAATTGTACTTAAAATTCTTACAATAGCATTAGAGATGTTGGTTTATAATTCATCTTTTATTAATATTAGTACTTGTATTAATATTAGTACTATATTTTATAAAAGGAGTTTGATAGAGCATCTTCCTTATTATTGAGAACAATTTTGTGGCATATTTATTTTTTTAATATTTAACAAAATTTATATGTTTGATTTAGAGGATTTTTTGATAATTTATTTATGGATTGATTTCCTCCTAATATTCAGGCATTTAATATATCTATTTCTTGTGGTTTATTTTGTTTTATTTATATATGCTTTGTATAATACTCTTCTATTTTCTTTAAAAAAAAACTCTTACTTTCATAGATATGTACTTAAATATAGTAATTTATGATTTAAAATTTATTCCCACTGTTCATTGTGAATGTACCTTATTTATTTTTTATTTTTATAATTTTTTTTCCTTTGAGAATCAAATTAGTAGTTTCTTATTGATTTTATTTTTAAAAAAGCCCTTTCTGGAAATGGCTATCAATTCAAGTCTTTAATCTTATTTTTTTTCTTTTCCAATTTTCAAAATTTCTCTTGTGCTTGTTTCAAAGTTAATTTATTGACTTTACAATTTCTAATTCATGCTTAGTTAATTTTGTTTTTCTAATTTAATTAGTGTTTCCAAAAATAAACATTTTCCTTTGAGGATTGCTTTTGCTATGTTCCATAAATTTATGTATGCTGTTTCAAAGTTATCATTCTTTTTAACATTATTATTATTTATCATTCTTATTAAGTTATATTCTACAGATGTTGGGCTTATTTTTTCTGATTTTTTTTTTTATATACAAGAACATGAACCATTTGGAAGGCTGAAACCAAAGGGTATTCTTTAATATTCACATTCAGAAATAACCTCAAGTCTTTCAGCTCCAATTTTTCCAGATATCTGCTCAATCTTCTTTTTGATTATACGGTGAATATTCATTCAAATCTCCTGTGCTTACTGTATTAATATTACTGTCTCTTCTATTCCATTAGTATTTCACATATTTGATAATTACATTGTTTCATTGTCTCTAGTATTTTGAAATGTAGATTTGGGGGGGCAAATTTTTAAAATTTTGTAAATTTACTAAATTTAATTGTTGCCTTGTCTGAGATCATGATGGTACTACCTGCTTTTCAGGATTTGTTTGGGGCAAGATTCATTTTATTCCAGAACCTCATTTTTACCATGTGTACCTTTTCAGGGTTTTTCTTTAATGCAGCAAATTCAGGGTGTGTTTTCTTATTCATTTTTCATTTTCTCTGTCATTTCATTAAGAAGTTTAAATCATTCACATTAAATGTTATATGTTAAATCTACATTTTATTAAGTTTTTAATCTCCAATGCTAAATGTTAGTTTTGTTTTGTTTACACAAATCTAATCATAGTCTCCCTCCATGGATTCCTAAATTCTCAACTCTGCCCAATCTCAATTTTTTTTTTGTTTCCTTTAGTTTGGATTATTGACATTCTTTTTGCTTCCCTCCCACACATAAGGCTATTCATTTCCTCCCTGACCACCCCTCTTATCTCTTAGTTTGAGTAGCATTCATTTATTATATCCCTGTCCCAGAATTATTAAATTCAATGGGAGATAATGGAGCTGAAGAGAAGGCAAAAATACTGTATTTTAAATAATGGGACGCAGTCTATTCCTTGCTCTTTCCTTTTTCAATATTATAGTTATGTATATCACAATTTTTCTTTTATCAAAAATGTATTAAGATACTCTAGGTTATATTGTAACATATGTAAAATGTATGGGATTGCCTATCATCAAGGGGAGGGAGTAGAGGAGAGGGAGGGGATAATTTGGAAAAATGAATACAAGGGATAATATTATAAAAAAATTACTCATGCATATATACTGTGAAAAAATTATAAATAAAAAAATAAAATAAATAAAATAAAATGTATTAAGATACTGATACTTCGTAATATATTTTGGTTGCGTGGGTTGTTTATTTTTAAAAGTTGTAATCCTAATGTGAGTAGATGTTCTCACCCATATTTATTTGTAAGCTTACTCTATTTACCCTATTTCTCAGATGGATGCCCCTACAGATCCAGAAAACTCCACCCCTAATTGAGTTCTAAGAAATATAATCCCTTCTTAGAAAAGTTCTTCTTAAGAGTTCATTCTCCTCTGAAGTGACTTGTTTTAAGTTCCCAATCAACCACCTGTCACTCTTTTTCAAAGAAGTCCAAGTCAAATATCATTTGTTTTAAATTCTCCACTTTGTCTTATTGATTTCTTCTTACTGGTTTCCACCCTGTTTCTTTTATTTCTTCTTTTAATTCTTTTATGGCTTTTCAGAATATTCAGGCTGTTCTTACAGTTGACCCACTGCAATAGGAAAGGGGGGAAGAGAGCTCCCCTTGCTTCAGGAATGTCCTTGTGTTACTTCCCTCAGTCTGCAATACATACTCATTGGACTGGCTGATCATTATGCCTATCTTATCCAGCCTCTGCTGGTTCTTGTGTAAAGCAGCTCCTTCCTCTATCTGCCCTTCAGTCCCTCTCACTTGTGTACCAGCACAACTGAAGCAGACTCCCATTCACTGCAGACCAGACCACTTGGTTAGTTAGACTAGTTCCATGACCTCCTTCCACTGTGGCCTAGGTCACTTCTAAGGGAAGACTTGATCCCAGGGAATAATCAAAGGCAGCACTCTCCATCCATAATAAATCAAGACTCAAAAAATCACTAGTGCCAATCAGTCAACAAGCAAGTATTAAGGGCCTAACATGTGCCAGACATTATGCTCAGTGCTGTGGAAACAAAGACTCCCAGCTCAATCTCTTGCTTAGGATGATGTATTTTAAAAGACAATATAAGAAAAGAGTGGTGTCATGTCTGAAGATTTTGCTTTAAATAGCTAAACATTAAGTTTAACCTTTTTTGTTTGTTTGCTGTTAAGGAAGAATTAGTAGAAAATGATTACAGAATAAAAAATACACTAACAAAACCAAAAAATAAAAAGTTTACATAAATTCCCCTTCCTCCCCAGACAACAAAGAAAAAACATGACCTTGAGATTTGCTCCCTTCTGCTCCTGGCATCAATGTAAAGTCTTTTAGAAAGGAATAACAAGAAACAGGAACAGAAGAGACAGTTTTTTTCTCAAAAGTTAAATTTGTACCCTGTTAATTGTTTGAACTACAAATCTGAACAAGAAAAGTACAGGTAATCTGAATTAAAATAAGATAATCAACTATGATTTTATCTAATGTTCTAATGCAGTAAACATTCCAAAGAGCAAGAGTTACTTCTTTTAAAACTACAGAAAGCCTCGAAATGTTTGTTTAAAGTCCAGTCAAACAGTAACCACTCCTCTCTAAGAGTTACAAGGCAATTTATTCATACCTTCCTTCACCCTTCTTTTGAGCTAGGAAGGATGCCAGTGGGAAAACCTGCCAAGCAATGAAATTCTGCTGTTAACACTCTTTGGATTTTTAACTTTAAACAACTCAAACTTTTCACAGGAATTTCTCAAACCAAAAAATAAAACTTGGAGAACCATGAGCAGAGCAGGGAGGTCCATCAGCGATCTCCTGGATCACTGAGAATAACGATCGGGGTATGCTCTCCATAAAAGAAAGCAGGTAATTAGAAGTACAAAAAGTGCAAAAATCAGTTTGAAAAGAAGTACAATATGCCATCCTTTGTATATATGGGTGCTAACCTTCCCTCACTTCCATAGGAAATGAAGGAAAAGAAGTTACTCAGGGTTAAACAACTGCTATAATAGCAGTTCTCAATCTATGGTCTCAAGGACCCTTAGGAATTCTAAAGATCCTTTCTGGGGATCTCTGCAAGGTCAAAACTATTTTTATAATAACACTAAAACTTTACTTCCATTTTCACTCTTATTTTCTTGTGAGTGTAGGATGATATTACAGAAGCTAAATAACCTGTGAATTAAAGACGTATCGACAAATATAAACAATGAGTTAATATCTCCCCTGCAGAACTGTACTTTTGTAAATGAACAAGTTTATAGATGTGATTGGATTTGCAGTTTTACTTATGTTCCTCTGATAACAACACTAAGTAATCATCAAAGATCTCCTTATGTGAATGCTTAGCCACAATTACCGTGGCAGCAAATATTACAAGCAATGAATACCTTTTTTTGAATCTGATGGTTTAGCCAGGAACAACAATTTTAAAATTTTCACTAACAATACAAAAGCAATTTGCAATTCACATTTGTCTCTCTTCACTAAACTTTAAAAAATATGGTCGTTTTTGCTATACATGTGATAGATTTGTTATTTTAATTGAATCAGTTTTAAAATTTTCATCAATTTTAATTTCTAAGGCATTAAAAGTCTTGATAGGGACCACCCTCATAAACAGGTACTCTTTAACCATTTTTAAGAGGGTAAGGAGCCAAAAAGTTTTGAGTACCACTGTGCTACAGAGTAATTACTTTAGTTACAAGCAAGATGACCTTGGTCTCTCTGGACATACAAATCTAGAGTTTCGGAGAGGGGGGTTTGAGGATGACCCCAATTCTAACAAAACCAAAGGAATCCCTGCTCTGAGTGCAAAGATGCCTAACTTTCGGAGAAGAATCCAAGCTGACAGTTGAAAAGCCCAGACCACTCTGATGTCCTCAGCTTTCTGGTCTATCACAAGCCATGTCTCCTTTCAGAGGCAGAGGGAAAGCTCTCCATATCCACCCAGGCCCACCCACACTCCTGGTCAGTCTCCTGCCAAGCACACCCAGCTTGGGCTCCCTGTCATCAAGGTCCTCCCTGCCAGTCTCTCTCTTGAAATCCTACCCATACCGAAGACTCAAGGTCCTGAAGGACCCTGAGGCCCCTTTCTCTTGGCCTTCCCTGATCAGTGTCTCCTCCCACCCTCTAGAAGAGAATAAATGAAGCACATCTGATCCATTGGGAGCATGGTTCTACTTAAGCCAGAAGCCCTGGACCAAGTCTAACCTTGTCCTATGAGGTTTGGGTCAAGAGACTCAGAGGCAAGAGCTGAGGACCATTTCCAGGTCCTTTAACACCAGTTCATACACATCCAGGCAGTGCAGCACAATGGCTATAGCACTGGTCTCAGAGGCAGCAAGTCCTGAGTTCAAATCCCATCTCTAACAGATAGTGTTCTGTGTCCTAAGCAAGTGACTTTAGCATTCTAAGATTCTATGTTGCAGAGCAGGTGAAACTATGCATTATTAGAGAGAGTCCATGACAGGGAAATCATAAGTTCCCCTCCAAAAAAAGTATCACATATGAGAAAAACAAGCTATAAATACATTTTTCTTGAATCCTTTGATACTTTACACTACATAATAAAATAAGTGGTTAAAATATTCCCCACTCTCCATTTTCTGAAATAAAGAACTTTTATACAGGACAGGTTGGTAGTGCAATGGATAGATAAGAATTCAAGGCCTGGAGTCAGGAAACCCAACCTCTGACACTAGCTGTGTGACCCTGGATAAATCACTTCCCCCTGTTTACCTCAGTTTCCTCATCTGTAAAATGAGCAGATGGGCCAAAACACTCTGCCAATAAAACCAAATGGGGTCCCAAAGAGTCAGACAGGCCACTCAATAACAAATGCATGCAGCGGGCGCAATCAATCACAGACTTGACATAAGAGCCTGGGCCACAGACCTAGAATAGCACTTTGCACTCTGGGAGATGATCAACGAAAAAAAAATCTGTTGACCGATAGAAAGATGGTTACTGGGCCTATTTGGGGCTTAAAGAAATCCCTAATGCAGGCTTTCCTGAGAAAGTTTATATTTTAAGAGGAATATCCTGTCCCCATCATCAGGCACAGCAACTAGACACCCTGCAGGCAGGTGCTGAGTCTAATTCTGTCCAGAAAGAATTAGGGGAGCTCCTTCAGCCCTCATCCTCACCTCTACCCCAGTATCTCTTTCTGGGACAAAGGGCTCTGTGTTGTTCTTGAGTGATATTTTAACAGGAACGTTGGCACTCTTTTCAGAGGCTACAATCAAATCAAGACACCTCTACTTGCATGTGGCTCTTATTTCAGCTAGTAATAAAAACGACTCTGTGGTCCAGGCTCTTCATGGAAAATTATTCTGCTCTGTCTGTAGTGTGGCGGTAATAGACTCCTCACACTGGGAGAAAGGGCCATCAACCCTCTCCTCTCCTAGTTCTTATGTGGAAAGTTGAAGCTGGTCAAGAAAGGAGCATCCAATTAACCTGATAACTCACATTAAAAACATTTAATAAATAGTGAAAAGATTAATAAGCTCCAAGGAAATTGAAGATAGTATATAAGATGGTATTTTTTTCTTGTACAAAGTATACCTACGCCCGGTTATCATATAAGTGCTAGTTACTGTGGTGATAGTGATGATAATGATGATGATGATAAAACTGAGACCCACAGAAAGGAAATAAAAAGTGAAGTCAAGTCTTTTCTGCCCACTATTCCCCAATCTAATTACCCCAGCTCGAAGCATCAGGTTATCTGGATCTCCTATATGCCACCATCCAGCCCCAATGAGCTCCTGACAAGCTACGTTAACTGGAATCTATAAAAGGTACAGATTTTCTTCTAAGCTTTAGAAAACACATTTAGGGCCCTTGCTTGCTACAGACAAAGCTTGACCTCTCCCACATCAACCCCTACCCCTGATCCAGGATGGCCCATCCATTGATAGAGAGCTGAGAGACAACAGTATCTTTTCTACCAGTACCACTTAAACAGCTAATATTACCCACTTCACTCTGTTCATATATATATACTATTTCTTAGCAGTGACTGCTAAGACTGTAATATCCTTTGGAGAGAGAAACTTCAATATATATACAATTCACCCACAGAAGTGCTCAATAAAAACTTTTTTTAAATTTTGGCTTCCATTTAGACAAGTATAGGCATACCTGAAACAAAAAAAGGAGAGGTTTTCGTGGTAGTATATCCCCTCCCCACCAAAAGAGGTGCATGCTGACTTTCCCGGAGAAGTACCACAGTGCTCTCTGTTTTCTGATTTCCACCAGATCTCCCTCACTCTGTATGTATTACAGATATGTTGCTATCATAGATACAGAGGGGAAGCTAACAAGAGTTAGCACATAATTCTTTCTGGGTCTCCTTTCTTCCCTACATCATTCAAGTCTTCACAAGTTTCTCTGAATCAATAGCAACAAAACGACTTCCTTTTCACAACTGGA
This sequence comes from Sminthopsis crassicaudata, assembly GCF_048593235.1. Lineage (NCBI taxonomy): Eukaryota > Metazoa > Chordata > Mammalia > Dasyuromorphia > Dasyuridae > Sminthopsis > Sminthopsis crassicaudata. Next base: position 400,480,188 of record NC_133620.1, read on the forward strand.
GAACTGGTCACTTATTCATCACAAATACAAAACTCTATAAGAAATTAAAAAACTTCCCTGCCCCTCTTCTTCCCATTGAGGACTGCCTGGAAAACCTTAAGAAGCTGTCCATACTCTCTGCTACAGAAAACATTCCTTTCCTTTGGGTCAAGCCTTAAGCTAGTTAATATGCCAGGGCACCCATTCTGCCCAGAGCAACAGTAGCCTCATTATGGGGGGGCCTTCACTCAGTGCCAGAGAACTCCAGGAGAGTTTCAAAATGTGCCTGTTTCACTGGCTACAATACCATTGCTATCACCATTTCACCAGGTGCGAAGTCGCCATTGCAACCTAAGCCTAAAGGTCCCACCCAAGGGCACTTTCCAGACATTCCCAGACTTCAGAGCTCAACACCCAATCCTCTCCTCCTTTTTTCATTCTCTTCTTGAATCCTCCATTAGATCTGGAAGAGTCCTGAAGGCTTGAGAGAACAGAATAAGGCAGAGGAAAGAGCACTGGATTGGAGAACAATCCCAGCTCTCCCACTAACTTCTCAGGTACCGAGCCAAGGCAATTAAATTCCCCGAGGCTAAGCTTCCTCTTTTGTAAAATAAAAGAAATGGATGACAAGAGGTCGCTAACCTAAGTTCCAGGAACTTTTTTTAAAAATATTTTTGGCAACTATTTTGACATAATTTATTTCCTTTTTAGTCCTATATCATTTAATATTTAGAAACATTCTGATATTTTAAACTTTTAAAGTGTCTTAAAACATTTTAAATCATACTGAGAAAGTCAATCTATAGGGTTCACCAGGCTGCCTGATTCCCCCCCCCCCCCCCCCCCCCCGCCCCCAACACACACACTTAAATCCACGGTTCTAAGTGGGCACAAGAACAAGAGACCCTCTGGCTTATCTTGCAGGATGCACAAGGGGGCAACTCAAAACAAAAATAACTGCCGACTGTTCACTCTCCCTTCGGTTTCTAAGACTCGTCCCCGGCCCCTTTGCCCTCCCCCTCCTCTCCTGTCAGTTTCCGTAAGTCTCACTCTCCTGTCGGCATGACAACCCGCCGGTCGGAGCCCTGGGCAGGAAGAAGCTCCGACCCGGACTGTTCCACTTCTCATCCACGCACAAGGCGCGGTGGCTCCAAAACCATACATCTAAGCGCACCATCTTTAAGGCGTGTGGCTCCCCCACAGCCCTCCCCGCCCCCACCTCCTCCCTCCCCACCCCCCGGCCTTCTGCCCAGGGTAAACACTGGGCAAGGTCCTGCAGCACAAGGAGAAGAGAAGACTCGTAACCACCTATTTGTAAATGTTCCCAATATAGTTCTGTCGTGTATATGATAACTAAAATAATAAAAATATTCTCAATAGAAGAAAAAAAAGGGTTCCAGCTCCAGCTCAGGAGGAGGGAAGGTGCGCACAAAACCTTCACCCGCAGCTAAGCGTCTCCCTGAGCAAAGCGTGCCCGCTGCCAGGTCTGAGGGCGGGATGGCACGGGACTGCGCCCGGGCCTGGCGGAGGTGCGGAGGGCATGGCTCGCGGGCGGAGGGCCGCTCCCACCACCAGTGACACAGGAACTTTCTCTCCCGGGAGCCCCTTTCCTCCGGACTAAGCCACCCGGGGTTGGGCTTCTCCCGCTCACCCCCGGCAGGGCGCCCCTCGGAAGGGAGTGAAGGTCGGCGGCTGGGCCTGGACTCAGAGAGCAGAGGGAAAAGCGGGAGAGACAGGGACCCCCGGCACTGCCCCGGCTGCGGGGGGGAGGAGAAAGGACCCGGCTCTCTCAGGCGCGAGCTGGCGGACGCGCGCGGGGCCTCAGGCCCGTTCCGGAGCTGGGCCACCCCGTGACTGCCAGCTGCGTCCCGCTCTCGCGGAGGTTCCCACAGGCGGCCCCGGGAAGGCGGCGAAGGCCGCAGTGGGTCCGGGCCGCGGCGAGGGGATGGATGACAGGGGGGCGGGAAGGGCTCGGAGGCTGCGAAGGCTGGGGCTGCGGCTGTGGCTGCGGCTGCAGCTGTGGCACAGGCTCTTTCCCTCCAGCAGCGCGCGCAGCGAGCGCGGGGGGCTGCAGCCTTACCTGGGATTAGGGAGAGGTCAGCCTCCCTCTGCCTCCCGCGGCCGTGCACCTGCCCCGTGCCCTGTCACCCTCCGCTCAGCACTGTGGGACCAGCACGCGCTCGCGGGTATGTTTACCAACTCTACAGCCGCGCGGCGCGAGACCAGGGGGCGGCCCAGAGCCCCGCCCCTCAGGCCCGCTCCGATTGGCTGCGCCGCTTTCCTCCCTCGGAACGTGGACACGGGCAGCCGCACGCAGGAACTAGGCGAGCTGCGAGCCGCGAGCCGCGAGCCGCTAGTCGTATTTCGTGCCTGGACTCCCTAAGCCCGGGCCAATCAGGAGCGAAAAGGGAGAGATGCGAGACCAATGAGAGGCAACCCTTTGGCCCTCCCCCACGTCCATCACACTCCTCCTCCACGGCCTGTAAACAGTTAGGCGGTTTGCTTGTGCAAGCGTCGGGCCTGCCCGGGAGGGGGGGGGGGGGCGTACTAAGGGCATTTTTCTCGCCCTCTGGGGCATTTGTGGCTGCCATCCTTGCGGGAAATGTTGCAAACGGCCTCAACTCGCCAGGCCTTCCTCATGGCCAGGTCTCAGTGAAGGAGAAGAGAAGAGAATTAAACATGCTGCAGCGGCAACTGTGCGTGTGTCTGTCTCTTACCGCTTCCTTCGGTCTCTGTGTCTTCCCTCCCTCCCCTCAAATGGAACCCCCTCTGCCCGCCATCACATGCTCCACCTTTTCCAGCTCGCTCCTTGCCCTTCTTCAAACAGGCGCTCATTTCCTGCCGCCCCGCGCCCGCCGTGCTCCCCTCCGTCCAGCCTCCGTGCCAGCGTCCCGCTTTGTGCAGGGAGCACTCCCTGTCACTTTCCTTCCATCTACCCTGTCCGTCTGTCTGCGTGGTCGTTGCTGTTGTTTTCCCCGTGAGCCTGGGGGCTCCCTGCAGGCGGGGACCGGCTCGCGTTCCTCCGTATCCCCAGCACCCCGGGGTCTGGCGGCTCCCTCAAATGCTCTGAGGTCTTCACCGCCCAGTGCTCGCAAAGCCCGGTGAGAGCCGGGGCGGCATCGGCGGCCTCTCCTGGCTTCCTCTGCCCTCAGTTCCTTTTCCTAAACGTGCGTGTAAATGAGGGGGTGATTTGTTTGACCTCAAAAATGGGCTCATAGATTAGTCCTTCCTAAAACATTAAACCAGAAAAAAAAAAAAAAAAAAAAAAAGGTCCTTGACCCTGGTCTGTGAGCGGGATGGCGTGATTGCCCGATGGGGCCGGGCTACGGAGCCGCCGATTGGCTGTTTGTTCACAGGTGCGCCCGCTAACCTGCAATCCCACAAATCTGTGAGAAAAGTCACCGCTGCATAAAATATGTCCTATTTATCTCCCATTACGTCCTCAGTCACAGTGGGTGAAATATCACCATTAGGTTAGCACTGTATTTGGCACAGTAGCAAACACTCTTGAAACTCAATCCCTTTAAAAGCGCATGCGCTAAATGTATTTAAATAATACACATATTTGTGTGTGTGGTTATACACATCATCCCTTATCGTGGGGACCCTGAATGCACATAAGAAATTTAAGTATCGTTGAAATTCACTGAAAGGTCCCGCAACCAGCCGAAAAAAGTGTGGCCTGGTGAAAGCTTCCATGAGGATCCCTGGAGAACTATTTGGATGAGCCAGCCACATAACTGCTCCCAAATCTATCATCTTACCATCTTAATTCTGGTTAGCTTTTCTGGATTGTCATGTCCTCTTTAAAAATGAGGGAAATCACTTAAAGGACCTCAACAGTGGTTCTTCCAGCTCTAGTATTATGCATTCTATACAATCTGTAAGAACGGACACCATTTCCCTTTTGTTTTGGATTGTGATAAGAAACCTGCAGACAGAGCAGGCCCAGCAAGTTCAGAATTCAGCAGGCCAAAAAGCCTGTCCCACATTCACTGACCAAGCTCCGAGGAAAGCCCCGACCAGGCTGGCACTCGACCAACTACCAAACACGGGAAGGGAAGGTCACCCAGTACAGTGGGAAATGATTAATCACGTAAAAAAAAAAAAAAAAAAAAAAAATCAGGGTTCTGAAGCTGTGCGAGTTTCAATGATACTGATATTTCTTGTGTGAAGTCCAGAATCCAGGGTCGCCTCTATACCACCGTGAGGCGGTGATGTTTAGTGGAGTATAACCACACACAAACATGTTTATTATCTAAACATATTTGTAACTCACACCACCCATGAGCAAACTGTTTCCTATGTTTTTTTCTTCAGAATTCATGGCCAGCTAGCAGCTGCAGGCTCATTTTATCACAGCTAGCATTCAGATCCAGGCTCTTTGGATGCCAAGTCCAATATTCTTTAAAGCTTGTGTTGAATGAATAAACAGCTCTCTGAGATATAAAAGGCTTTTCTCGATGGAATGTGGATCAAAGCATAGTATTTTCACCTTTTGTTTATTTTTTTCTTATTTTTTTCCTTTTGACCTGATTTTTCTTGCACAGCATGATGAATATGGAAATATATCAGATTGCTTGTTGCGCAGGGGAAAGGAGGAAAGGAGAGAGAGAAAAAGTTTTGGAACACAAGGTTTTGCAAAGGTAAATGCTGAAGACTGTCTTTGCAGGTATTTAGAAAAATAAAATACTATTTGTTTAAGAAAATAATAAATCACATAGTAAAAAAAAAAAAAGAAAAAAAAAAAGCTTTCCCCATGACACACCTGTGGAAAAGCCTAAAAATGATTTTTTATATATTTGATATATCAGAAATATATCAAAGTCTTAGATATTTGCTTATTAGTTATTATCTATAGTCACAATATACATATATATAGTGAATACGTATGCGTGTGTACATACATATACATAGACACACACAGAAGAGGAAACTGAGGCTCAGTAAGTTTAAATGACTTGTGAACAGTTCATGAGTAGTAAAATCAGGATCGGGATGGAGGCAGAAGTGAGTAGAAGGAGCGGAAGGAACGAAAGTTAGTCCACTTTGCCATGAACATAAAGTACCTGAGGAGGAGGAATTCTACAAAACCTAAGAAGGCAGATTCAGGGATGTTGCACACTAGGAGTGTGAGTTTATACTTTTTTTAAACATGGGAAGCTACTGAAAGCTGGCAAGACTTTAAGCCCAACTATTGGATAGAGTGCAGCTTCTACTGTGTTGTTGTCCAACAGCATGTCCCATATTCACTTTCAATATGGCGAAGTATTTCTCTTCCTAGTCTTATCTCTTACCTGTCACCTATATTCCAGCTAACTGGAGCTCTCAACGTTCCTTGAATGCATCCTAGACTTTCCCAACAACTATGACTGTGCTTGAACCTGTAACAGCCTTCCCTCCCAAAAGCCCTTCCTTCTTCCCAACATCAGCACTTACTACTTACTTACTTCTCCTAGGCTTTCTGCAATGTCCGGCTAAAACGTCCCCCTCTCTGCCCAATCCCATAAAGCCTTCCCTGACCCACTAGCCACTCGTCCCTTCTGTCAGATGTTCTAGAAGCCTTAATATTACCACTTTGCACATGTGGCCTTGTCCCATAGTCCTTTGTGTACATATTACCTCCCTTTCTAGACTATAAGGTATCTGAAAAAGACCTATCCATTACATCCCTTTATACAAGATGGAGACCTAAATATTTTAATTAATTAATGCATTACACAACTAATCCTTAGCTGTGTGCTAGGGATACAAAAAAATAGTAAAAACAAATAATGAATAAATAAAAAAGGGAAAATAGATCCTCAAAAGGTAACAGAGAACATTAATAACTATTGAGTGACATGTCTACTTTTTGATTTATTTGAAATATAGGTTGATATATGAGAAGGACCAGTCATCCCATCTCATTCTCTAATCTTCAAACTCTCCCTGCTGTCTATTGGTGTCAATCCTACTAACTTCAAACACACCTGGAGTCTACTCTTAAAAAACTTTCATTAAGCAGCAGCACCAGTAGTAGCAGTGGAGTATAGTAGTAGTAGTAGAAATAGCAGTAATAGTAGTAGCAGTAGCTGTAGTAATAGGGAGGTAGTAGTAATAATAGGAGAAAGAGGAGGAGGAGAAAGAAGAAAGAGGAGGAGGAGGAAGGGGAGAAGGAGGAAGAAAAGGAGAAAGAAAAGGGAGGATGAGGAATTAACAACAAAAAAACTTTCATTAGACTCTCTAGCTATCATCCTTTATCTCTCTTCTCTTTCTCAAAGCTTTAGATATTTACTTATTTGTTATTATCTATAGTTACAACATACACATATAGTGAATGTATATGTGTGTGTATACACACACACACACACACACACACACATACATATATAATGTATGTATGTATATAGTGACTGTAGATTTCCTTTCCTCTCCTCTTCCTTACTCGTTACCTCTTATCAGCTTGGCTTTCAACCCCAGATCTTGAAACTGCTCTCTCCAAAATTCCCAAAGATCTCTTAGTTGACAAAACTGATTTTTTCCCTCAATCCTCATCTTTCAGACCTTTCTGCTACATTTGGCCCTGTTTGACCATCTTCTTCTTCCTCCGGGGCTGTTCGTCCTTCAATCTGTACTGGAAGGGGATCAATGACATCAGGAGGATGATGTCCTGACTTGCAGGTGAATTGAATTTGAGGAAGGTCAGGCTGTGCAAAGTCCTCAGCCTCACTGTGTCCTCCAGGGTTACCTGAGCCCTGTCCCTTCTTAGCTTTGGTGACTCTCCTCCCTCCTGGTCCTCTCACCAGCCTATCCCACCTGATTGTTTCATTAATTTACTTGCATCTCCCACTGTGTTTTTATTATTGCTGATGTAGAAGCAAATATAATGTAGTTAAGAACCCCTTATCTAAAAGACATTCATGATGATGGAGGGTACTCCATAAGGGACTGACAGAAGAATATAAATAATAATTGTATGGAATGAAAATATTAAGATGGGTTACAATCTATAGCAATGAATACATTTTTTAAATCCCTATCAATGGATTCACTGAAAATAACAATTTCATGTGTCTCTCTTTGGATCCAAACAACAATAGAGAAGAAAGCTTCTCATTGCCCTCTTTCCCCAGCTCTATGCTCCTCTCACCATTCCTGAGAAGGTGGTAGTATAATATCATATAAAAGATTTACACAAATTTAACCTATATTAGATTGCTTGCTATCTAGGGGAAGGGAAGGGGGGAAGGGAGGAAGAAAAATTTGGAATATAAGGTTTTGCTAAGGGAAATATTGAAAACTATCTTTGCGTGTACTTGGGGAAAATGAAGGCTATTATTAAAAAAATAAAATTTTAATGTGGTAATTGGGATATTTAATTCTTTGAAGATTTAACTACATCCTGATCCTGCTATAAATAGTCACAATAAGGGAATTATTTGATTATGTTGATTTGTTTATTTTTTGTCTATATCATCTCATTTAATAATAAATATTGAGATGCATTCTGTTCAATAGCATTAGCACCAATTTTATTCAATATATATTTTACACAAAATAGAAATAGACAAAAATATATTTTAAAAAGAATATCATCTAAAGAATCAGCAGTAGATTCTAGGCAGAAAACAGAAGTAGCGCTAACACATTATGTTCTGGAACATCTGGTACAACCTGTGACAAGTTTGCAATGGGTTGTTTTCAAAATCGAGGTGTCCAAACTCTGAAGGTGTAAAAAACTCTGGAGCCATTGAATAATCTGAACTTAAATTCCAGACTTGCCAAGGTAAGGTTCTATAGTCCATATGTATCCCCAATCTCAACAGCATCTCTGCTGTTGGTGTAATCTGTTTTTAATTGACCTTCCAGCTTTGCAGAGACTGTTTAGGTGGTAAATAGGTAGACAACTGCACCAGGAGCCAGTCCTATTAGCAGATCATCACTAAAAATAATGATTCCATCCCCCAAACGAAGGAGCAAAGGTTGATGTGTTATTCTAGGGCAATCTGACTCAGAAGCCAGTAAGTTCCATGTGAGAATTCACAGTCCAGTTCCCTGTAGCTTCTAGTGAATGATTCTGAGCAGCAGTTCCTTATAACTCCAGCAATTTAATTTGCTTAATTATCCTGTGATACACAAGGAGTTAGCTTCAGGCCAGACTCTTAACCATCAAAGCTGAACTGAGAATAGCTTTGTGTTCTTCCTAGCAAAGAAGTTGGGCACAGGGGGAGTTCAAGCTGGAAAATAGATTGGAGAAGAAAACCATTATTAGAATCCTAGAATATTGGAGCTGAAAGAGACCTTCAAGGTCACCTAAAGCAAACTGCTCATTTTTCAAAAGAGAAAGCCTGTACACTGGGCTCAGTGCCTTTTCGGCACAGCTAGTCTGGGAGAGAAACAATTACTAATAACCAATGTCTTGGGGAGATTCAGAACTCCCATGCTTCTAAATTCCTCATTTTAAAAAAAGTTCAGTTTCTTGAAGTACATTACTGATGAGGAGATTGCCTTAACGATCTTCATCTTGGTCAGACTCCACTCAACCTTACTAGGAATTTAATCTAAGGTAGAAAACCACTGTGTTCTTTCTTTGGTGGAGGCAGATCCTTTTGTCTAAATAACCCAAGGCTTTGAGTTGTCTGAGTAGAGAGATTTTCTTTGTTCAAGGGTCACTCTCAGCCCCTCATTGACCACCTACTCTTTCAAAGGCTATATAAATTGTGAGTCAGATTGTCTTTGGTCTAAGAGAAAGAGGCAAATGGCCATCCTTTTATTAATAACCTACTGGTCTTATTGATAAAGTGATTAAAGCACCCAGAAACCACCTCTCTCAAATCTTTCTGACCCATTTGTAACAAGGCAAGAGCCCCCATTCAGGTTCTTGATTCAGTGATCCTTCGGCCTCAGTGAATAGCAACTCATTTTAGTGTGTTTGGGGAATTCCCTATTACTGTGGGTCTTTCCTGAAAACAAGAAGATAATAGGTCTCAAGACATGGAAGATGTGGGACAGAGAACTCTTGTCTTAAGGTTCATTAAACTATGATTGGAGCAATTTTTTTCAGTCTGGTGTGTGACTTCTATCACCCTTTGAAGGATTTGTCTGGGGATATGTTGTTATCTTCTCAGGATTTTGTAACTGTACATATCATCTTTCCTTTGGTCAAGCAAATGGTTTAATACTGAATCTATTATTGCCAGGCACTGTGGTAAGTACTCTACAAATGTTACCTCATTTGATCTTCATAATTGCACTCCAGGATAGGTCCTATTATCATCCTCACTTTACAGTTGAGGAAACTGAAGCAAACAAGAATTTAAATGACTTACTCAAGGTTACAAAGAAAATAAGTATTGAATGTTGAATTTAAACTCAGATTTTCCAGATTCAAGACCCAGGACTCCATCTAGCTGCTTATATAGATTATTAGAGAATATATATATGCATATATCTATATACATATGTATACATAGTTTTATATATCTTTGTATTCATAATTAAGGCCTTTTCCTTCATGTTAAGTTCTTTGAGTATTAGAAGTTTACTCTTCACTCTTATAGAACTTGAGTCAGAATTCAAATGTAGGGCAAAAGGTATAAGATCCCATGAGAAGATCTTGGAGCTCACTTGGGAAAACAGTCATCCTGCTAGCAATTAATGACGTTGAAGTTTGGCACCAAATAGTGGGTTTGGGTCATGTGATGAATTTGCAATGTTTTCCTTGCAAGGTACTTTTATTTATGAAAAGAGGTTACAAACAAAATGAAGTAGTAAATATGAAATATATTTGAGAGAATGTAGCAAAAAGAGGGTTTTTTGTTTTGCTTTTTAAATTTTAATAAGTTTTTTTTATTTTCAAAATATATACAAAGATAGTTTTCAACATTCACCCTTGCAAAACTTGGTGTTCCAAATTTTTTTCCCTTTTCCTGCCCCTCCCCAGATAGCAATATATAAGTTAAATATGTGTATTTCTCCTAAACATATTATTCCCATATTTATCATGCTGCACAAGAAAAATCAGATTAAAAAGGGGGAAATGAGAAGAAAAAAAAAAAAGCAAGCAAACAACAACAACAAAAAGTGAAAATACTATGTTGTGATCCACATTCAGTCCTCATCGTTCTCTTTCTGGATGCAAATGGCTCTTTCCATCACAAATCTATTGGAATTAACCTGGATCAGCTCGTTATTGAAAAGAGCCACACCTATCAAAGAAAAATAATCATATAATCTTGTTCTTTCTGTGTACAATGTTCTCTTGGTTCTCCTTACTTCATTTAGCATCAGTTCATGTGATGCTTTTCTGAAATTATCCTGCTGATCGTTTCTTACAGAATAATAATATTCCATTACATTCACATGCCATAATTTATTCAGCCATTCCACTGATGGGCATCCACTCAATAGGAAAGAGATTTTAACAATTCACAATGAAAAAGACTAATTCCCCAGTGGAACTCAAAATTAATCAGGAGAAAGGGAATATTCCATGAGTGGGAACATGCCTTCAACTGGAAGTCTGAATCCATAAAGGAGTATAGCACCCTAAAAGAGTTAGCTATAACAAGAAGAAAGAGACCATAAGGTAGAACTCCTTTGTGGAGTGACCCAAAAGGGATTCAGCAAAGATGGCATAAACCATGGAGAGATTTGTAGGGAAAATTTAACCTGGGAGAGGGGGAAGAGTTGACAACATAACCTGGCTTTCTGATTAGATTCTGTAAGGTAGTTTCCAAAGACTTCCACTTGGGGTTGGACTGTAATTGAAACTCCACTTGAACAAAAAACTTGCTTGCCTTAGGGAGGATTACAATCTTATCAGTACTTCAGGCTCTCTCTGCCAACTCCACCAATTACCCGGACCTCATCAGGGAAGACCCATGTCCATATTGATGGGCTACTATACAGTTCTGTAATATTGATTGCTTTCTAATCTCACAGATGTAGAGCTAGCAAATACCACAGAAGCCAATAATTCCAATCCCCTTGTTTCTTTTGCCTCTGCCACTCCTGAGAAAAGGATGGGATTTTTCCTTTATAAAATGGAAAAGCTAGGAGCCATCAAGGAAGCTGCCCTACTATCATACCACACTAGGTGCAGATTTAAAGGTTGATAATAACTCTTAATGTTCCAATCAGTTACAAAGAATGTTCTTTAAGTAAATATTATCTTGTACAAATTTCCCTTTTTACCTCCCCCAATGAGATGATGAGTTACCACATAGTCATTCATTTGGAGAAGTCTTTGCTGAGAAATGTAAGAACTGAAATGACTGAGAAACTAATTAAACTCATTTCTAAACTCTTCATTCAGACTGCTGCATTAAGTGGTCCTGGATAAGCAGAGGAGCATTTCTCAGGGAATAACCTTTCTCATGACTTCTGAACCCTGCTAAGAGTTCTTGGCTTTGGTGGATCCCAAAGGGAAAAATTTACAATCACTTACTGCACTGACTTCATCTCATAGCACTGATTCTCAGTCCATGTCAGGAGAGAGAGAAAACTAGAGACACAGAGAGAAGAGAGACAGAGGAGGAGGTGGAGAAAGGAAGGGAAAGGGGACGAGAGAGACAGAGAAAGAGAGAGCATTATTAAGTATGTGCTAGGAACTGTGCTAAAATCCATCCTCTGCCATCTCCCAATCAGCCATTCAATTCTAGCAGCAGTTCTGGGTTCAGATGTAACACTTGGAGAACAGACACAGGGAAAATTTTCTAAGAATAAATGGTTCTTCTGCCAGTGAGAGCAAAGTCCCAACTCAGGAGGGGTTTCTTTTTTTAAAAAGAAAAAAAAGCAACTATAAGAAGCCTATCCCAATTCAGGGTAGGGGTCAAGGAGCCCTACAGTCAATTCTTCCTGGCAGCTGCATGTGAAATTCCACACCCTGATGGATGCTGTATCTCTTTCCCCCAGACACACACACACTAAGCACCAGTCCGAACAGGTGCCACTGAAAGCCCAGATAAATGATGAGCAGAACCAGCTGCCCCTTCCCTGCTCCCTCCCACTGGGCAAAAAGTTATTAGGGCAACATTCAAGGTGGTGGAGTCACTGGATGATCCCCTTCCCATGCTTAAAGAACATGTAATGCACAAATTAAGTCCATCCTGCACAGCAGCGATTGCCAAAGCGGGGGCCGGGGTCCCCTGGGAGTCCATGGCCTGATCTTAAGGGATGTGTGGAGGTGCAGCCTTTTTATCTCCAATACAACACGTCCAGCTTTATTCTTCATAATTCACTCCTCCTTCCCTCCTGCTGGATCCATTCCCCTCTCCCCTATATTGTAAGCCAAGTGTCCAGGCAGTTATAACCTAACTACTTACTATCAGAGCATCCACCTTAGTACCTACATGGGTACCACGACAGACATCCCCCGGCAGAGCCATCCCCCTTTCCCACAGTTTACCTGTGGCTAGAGCAGGGACCTGTCAGAGGGCAGGCTCTTGCTCCTGGTATATAAACCCAAAAGGTTTTCATTGTGAATGGAACAGGATATGTCTCACAGGATGAACATTGATGAGTTGTGGTCCACTCTCCAGATCTCACTGCAGTATCTTTCCTCCCCACATCCATTCTTTTCCAACTTCCCTATCACTTTAGTGTACCACTGTATTTCCAGTCACCCAGGGTGACTTCTTTCTCACCCCACATATCCAATCAGTTGTCAAATATTGTTGTTGCTCACATCCATTTCTTCTTTACTCTCACACTTTCCTTCTTGGTTCTGGCTTTCATAATTTGTTGCCTAGACTATTGCAACAGCCTCTTAATTGGCCTCCCTGATGAAAATCACTCCCCAATCCAAACTAACTTCTATATAACTGTCAAAGTGATTTTTTTCTTTTTTTTTTTTTAGAATTTTATTTTTAATTTATGAAGCAAAACAAGCATTTCCATAACATGTTAGAATAAAAAAAGATAATTGCAAATCTATTCTCTACAACTTGTTATTCCTTTTAAATATATAATAAACTTATCATGTAATTTTCTTTTTTTTTTCCTTTTTATCTTCCCTTACCCTCCTCCTTCCCCCACCCTACCTAGAATTGGCTACCATTAGGCACTATATATATATATATATATATATATATACATATATATACATATATATACATATATATATACATATATATGTATATTATATCATATAGGTCCTTTTCCTTTTTCCCTAATCATTTTTGGAAGCACTCCTAGCAGTGATATTGCTGGGCCAAAGGTTAGGTATAGGCTGCTTAATAACTCATTGGGCCTAATTCCTAATTGCTCTCTTAAAATGGTTGAATCAGTTCACAATTCCACCACCTGGTGTTCCGATTTTTCCATATCTCTTTCAACATTGCCTGTTCTCCCCTTCAATCATTTTAGCCAATCTGATGGGTGTAAAATAATAGTTCAAGGTTATTTTATTTTGCATCCCTCTAATCTATAATGATTTAGGGCATTTTTTTATATGACTATAAATCATTTTTATTTTTTCATTGGAAAATTACTGCTGTTTTGACCATTTATTAACTGGGGAATGAGTCATATTTTTATAGATTTTACAATGTTCTTTATATATTTGAGATATGAGACCTTTATCTGAGAAATAAATCTATAACATTTACCCTGAATTTTCTGGTTTTCTTCTGATCTTGGCTATATTTGTTTTATGTGCATAAAACCTTTTTAATTTAATGTAATCAAAATTATCCATTTTATACCTAACACTACTATTTCTTGCTTATTTATAAATTGTTCACTTATCATAAGTCTGATAGATAATATGTTCCATATTCTTCAAATTTTCTTGTAATCTCTCTATATCTAGATCATGTATTCATTTTGACCTGATCTTATTTTTGCCAGACTGCTTTTCCGTTTTCCCAACAATTTTTATCAAATTCCTTATCAAAAACTTGAGATAAATGATTATTAATAACCAATTACTAATATCAGGGATCCAGGGTTTTTTGCCTTTCTGTTTCTTCATTCAAAGTCCATTCTCTCCTTCATTTATAAAATATGTAGAGAATTGACTCAAATTTGCAAGAATATAAGCCATCCCCCAATTGATAAATGGTCAAAGGATATGAACAATTTTTAGACAAAGAAATTCAAGCCACTTCTAATCATATAAAAAAATGCTCTAAATAACTTGATTAGAGAAATGCAAATTAAGACAACTCTGAGGCACCACTGCACACTTCTCAGATTGGTTAAAATGACAGGAAAAGATAATGACAAATGTCTGAGGGGATGTGGGGAAACTGAGACACTGATACATTGTTGGTGGAACTGTGAATGAATCCAACCATTCTGGAGAGCAATTTGGAACTATGCTCAAAGTGCATACCCTTTAATCCAGCAGTGTCTCTATTGGGTCTGTATCTCAAAGAGATCATAAAAAAAAGAGAAGAGAACCCACGTGCAAAAATGTTTGCAGTAGCCCTTTTTGTAGGGGTAAGGAACTGGAAATTGAATGGATGCCCATCAGCAGTACAATGGCTGAATAAGTTATGGTATGTGAATGTTATGAAATATTATTGTTCTATAAGAAATGATGAGCAGGATGATTTCAGAAAGATCTGAAGAGACTTAGGAACCGATGCTAAATGAAGTGAGAAGAACCAAGAGAACATTGTACACAGTAACAACAAAAGTGTATGATGATCAACTATGATAGATTTGGTTCTTCAACAATGAGGTGATTCAGGCCAATTCCAATAGACTTGTAATGGAGAGAACCATCTGCATCCAAAGAGAGGACTGTGGGGACTTCATGTGGATTACAACATAGCATTTCCACCTTTTTTATTATTTGTTATTTGCTTGCTTGGTTTTTTCTTTCTCATTTTTCCCCCTTTTGATCTGATGTTTCTTGTGCAGTATGATAAATAATATAATATTTGGTATTGCTTGCTGTCTAGAGGAGGGAAGAGTGAGGGGAGGGAGGGAGAAAAATTTGGAATACAAGGTTTTGCAAAGGTGAATATTGAAAACTATTTTCTATATATTTTGAAAAACTGTTTTTCATTAGTTCCTTTGATATTTTTGACTTTTTGTTCTTCCAAATGAATTTTGTTATTATTTTTATAATTAAGTAAAATAATTTCTTGGTAATTTAATTGGGATGGCATTGAATATATATATATACATATATGTGTATATATATGTATATTAGTTAAGATAAAATTGTCATTTTTATTATATTAACCCTGCTTACTTTTGAACAATATTTCTCCAATTATTTAAATTTGATTTTATTTACAATAATATAACAAATCATAGAAACAATAATAATTTCTTTAATAAAATTGTTTCAATGATCTGATCTTTAACATACTCATTCTTTAAAATTAGTTTAATTTTGTTTAATTTCCAGTTCATTTTTAATCTATATTTGTGTTCCCTTATTAAATGTAATTTTTATTGCATTATGATCTGAAAAAGATACTTTTAATATTTCTGCTTTTAACTATAAAAATTTTATATACTAACATATAGCCAATCTTTGTAAAGGTACCACAAACTGATGAGAAAAAGTTATATATTCCTTTCTATTCCTAATTATTTCCCTCCAGTTATCTATCATATATAGCTAATCTAAAATTTCATTCACTTTCTTGATTTTTTTATTTATATTTTGCTTAGGTTTATCTAGTTCTGAGAGGGGAAGATTAAAGTCTCCTACTATTATTGTTGTATTATGTATCTCTACTTTTAATTCATTTAACCTTTCTTTTAAAAAATTAGATGCTATATTATTTGGTACATGTAAGTTCAGTATTGATATTGCTTCATTGTCTATGATGCCTTTTACCAAAATGTAGTTACCATGTCTATCTCTTTTAATTAAATCTATTTTAGCCTTAACTTTATCTGAGATTATTATTACTCCTTTTTTTTGCATCAGTTGATGTATAAGAAATTTTATCCAACCCTCCATTTTAAGTCCATGTTTATCTGTCATAATCAAATGTGTTTCTTGTAAACAATATATTGTTGGATTATGACTTTTAATCCATTTTGCTGTTTCCATTTATGGATGAGTTATTCCTATTCATAATTAAAGTTATAATTACTAATTGTGATTTTCCCTCCATCTTATTTTTGTTCACTATTGTCCTTCTTAGCCTCTTTTTATTAATACCTTATTCTTTTCTCTTACTCTCTGATTTCTTATTTTATATACCCTTGTAAGAGCCTTATTCTCTCTCTCACCCCACCCTTATAAATCTTAATCTATACACCCTTGTAAAAGTGTATTCCTTACAATATTCCCTAGTTTTCTTGTATCTTTATAATTTTAGAAGACCTTTATACATTTTTAGATATAAAAATTGTTTCTTCTTTTACCCATATCCAAAGAGAATAAGGTTCCAGCACTCTCAGCTCTCCATCCCTACCTGTTTCCTTTGTATCAGTTCTTCCTTTCATGTCTCAATTGTATGAGATAATTATTTCTTCTTACCCTTTCCTACCCCATATTGTTTTTTAGATTCAACCCATCATATTCATCTCCAACCTTTCTTTCCAACTACTTTCATAATGACAGGAGTCTTAGAAATATTGATATTTTCAAATATAAGAAGTAAACAGTTTGACTTTAATGAATCCCTTGTAAATTAATATTTTTCTTATATTTCTTAGGCATCTTATATATCAAAATTTTTATTGAATTCTGGTCTTTTTGTCACAATTACTGTAAGTCATTGTTTGTTAAAAATTTTTTAAATTCAGAATTAAATCCAACTTTGCTGGTAAAATAACTCTATTGTTTTTCAAAATATAATGTTTTAAGACCTACAATCTTTTAGTATGGGAGCTACCAGGTCTTGTGAAATCCTGATTATATCTCTGGAGTATTTAAACTGCTTTTTTTTCTTGTTGCTTGCAATATTTTCTCTTTAACCTGGGAGTTTTGGAATTGGGTTATAACATTCCTAGAAGTTTTCCTTCTGAAGATCTCTTTCAGGTGGTGCATGATACATTTTTTTTCCTATTTCAACTTCAGGGAAATTTTCCTTATCAATTTCCTGTAATATTGTTTTGGATCATAAATTTCAAATAGTCCAACAATTCTTATATTGTCTCTCCTCAAACTGTTCTCTAGATAAGTTGTTTTTCTAATGAGATGTTTCAGATTCTCTTCAATTTTTTTTCTGGTTTTATTATTTCTTGGTGTCTTATAACATCATTTAGTTCCCCTTGCCAAATTCTATTTTTCAAAGAAATATTTTCTTCCTTAAGATTGTGGACCTATTTTTCCAATTGGTTAACGTTCTTTTCACAATTTCTTGGATTGCTTTATTTTTTCTCTTAATTTTTCTCCAGTCTCTCTTATATGATTTTTCAATTCTTTTTGAAGTTCTTCCAAGAACTCTTTTGGAGTTTGTGACATTATTCTTTGGGGTAAGAACAGCATTTTTTACTTTACTTGTCTTCCTCTGAATATGTACCCCACATTTTCTTTTATACTACAATAATTATCTTTGAAGGTCCTTTTTCCTTTGCTTACTCATTTTTATTTTATTTTTAGTAGCTAATTATTATAGTCAGATTTAATCCCAAATTATGGATAATGGTGCCCCAAGCCTCAGGTTCTCCTTCCTGTTATTTTCTGAATTCTGTGAATTGTAAGTGATTTTCCTAAAGCTCATGTTTGATCATATTATTTTCCCATGGATAAATTCCAGTGGCTCCCTATAGATTCTAGGAATAAAAGCTGGATCTGTGATTTCATTGTTATAAGGAACTCCCATTGTTATAAAGGAACTCCTTTACTATTGAAGGTCTGCACCTCCTTTGTAACTTAGAATATCTGAAAATTGCCTGGGCCCTAGAGCTCTGAAAAGTTGTGTTTGGGGCCATAAACTAAAATGTAATAAAAGTGATGAGTCATAAGCCAGTGTGTGTCAGAGTGTATGTGAAAGGCAAGATTTGACTTCTGGTCTTCCTTGCTCCAAAGCTTCATTTTATCCACTAGATCATACTGCTTCTCATTCACTTTAGGAGGAAATATTTCAACTTTTTCTCATTCTCTTGTTTTAAACTTCCTATTTTTGTATTTGTAATCATGTATATAATTATTTATATGGCAATGCCTGAATATAATTTATAAATAAGCAAATTTATATATTTGGGGGAGTAATGAAATTTTTTTTTTTGCTGATTGGCGTGCATGATCAAACAAATCTGGAGTCCATTAAACTACAGGACCTTTGTTTTCTGCTACTCATTTTTCCTCTTCTTGAGATAGACAGTGTGTTTAGTGGGTAGAGGGCTGAACTTGGAATCGGGAAGACCTGAGTTCAAATTAGCTCGTGTAATCCTAGGCAAGTCATTTAATCTCTATTTGCCCCAAGTTTCTTTTCTGTAAAATGGAGATAATACTAGCATCTGTGTCACAGAGTTATTGCAAGGGTCAAATGGGATAATATTCATGAAGAACTTTACAGACCTTAAAGTGTTATTCTTATCAAGCTCATTAATAATTACTTCCATTAATAAACCTGGGTATTATTGTGACTATTATCCTCTTCCAATGTGATTATTATCTTCATCCCATTATATTCTTGTCCTCTTTAAATCCCCAACTCTTCTGCTAATCCACAAAGGACCCTCCATTCTTTCTAGCATCTTCTTAGCATTTAAATGCATGTGGCAAGTTTGTGAGACCATAGTTTTAACACTTAGAATCACAATTTTTTGGAGCAGTTTTATATTTCAGTTTTATCTCCCCTTTTTACCTTGGATTGGATTATTCAAATTACCACAACATTGCCACTAGTAGGCTCTTAAAAATAAAAATACTTCCATAATTGGAACTGTGTTGAAGAGAAGATTTATAATCCTTGCTACCTATATGTTCCAGAATTTAAAAAAAAAAAAAAATTGGGGAAGAAAACCCTGGGATCATGAAGTAGCAATAATTCAATTTACAAATTGCTTTTGTCACAACTGTGAGGTGGGACCACACAAGTGTTGTTTCACAATTTGTAGATGAGAAGACTAAGAGGAAGGAGATTTGAATTGTCTAACTTCTTTACACAGTTTGCAGATGTGAAAGTAGGGCCCAAGTCTCCCAACTCCCTGGTCTGGTATTCTTTGCACTACTTGATGCTTTTTCCCTTAATTTAGAACAATGAACACAAAAAACATCCTGCTCATTCAATCAGCAATTCTAACTCAGCTTGATAGCAGAGAGGAATAGTTACCTCCAATGTTCTTTTCAGAAATGAAGGATGTACTCACGTGAATTTCTACCTTTCCCTGAATCTATCACCCATTAATCAATAAATCTTGAGCCTATTTCTGCTTACAAAAAAATATTGAAGGAAATGACTGCCTATTTGTCTAGGGATCTGTGGTCTTTCTACCTCATTTGTCCATCCTGCTAAGCCAAGGTCACTCCCTCAACAACATGCAAATACTTAAGCTTATCTCCTATTTAGAGAGATAACAATTTTATTAGCTTAAGAAATTCCCCCATTAATACCAGTCTGCACCTTTTATAGAAGACAGAAAATAATTTAATATAGAATTAAATATATTTTAGAAGAAATTAAGAGCTGCCCAGAGCAGAGGGAGATAAAATGATTTATCTAGCATCATAGAACCTGTATGTGTCAGAAATGGGACTCCATCCATTAGGCTACACTGACTCTTATCACCTAATTAGCAAGAGTAATTAAATCAAATATGAAGCTACTAAATGCTGTCTACTTCCTTGCTCTTGACTGTCTCACTCACTGGCTCCCCTTAAATTCCATCCTGGGGTTTCTGTTTCCCCTCCTTTGTCCCCCACAAAACTTGATTTAAGGTATTTTTTGTGCCTGCTTGGCTCAGTTGATGAAGCTTGCCCTGGATAAGAAAAATGGTAGTTATGGCTCTAAACCCTCTAAGATTGGGGCCATTTTTTAATTTTTTTCCTTTATTTTTTAAAAATTAAGTTTAAAAACAATGAATGTTTCTTTTGTACCTTCTTCCCTTTCCCCACAGGCCTAGAACCAGGGCTCAATCAATATTGTTGACCAATGGATGGAAATTTCCAGAGCCGTTTCTCCCCTCTCTGCCCCCACCACCAGGTGCTTGGATCATGAGTTCTCCCAGGCCAAGGACTCGGGGCTGGCCCTGATTCAGGTCCCGAGTCTATTTACGTCTCTTTATCTCAGGATTTGAGCTTTGGCATCTCGCACCCAAGAGACCTCCCCTTCTTCTTGCCAGGCACATAGCAACAGAGCCTTATCTGGCCCGGGTGGACGCCTCCCCAGAGCAACAAACCCTGGCTCTCCAGGCCTTCCCTCCGCCCATGGCTCTCCTATCACCCCAAGGACAAGATTTTGGGAACAGCTTTTACTGGTCATTCAGATGACTATTATCATCACCACCAATTAATCCTTGCTGCTAATGAGCCTCCTCCTTAGTGGTTTCCCCCCAAAAACCATTCCCCTTTCCATACTACACCTATAGAGTCACAGATTTGGAGAGTAAAGTAACCTTAGCGGTCACACAGCCCTAATTTACAGATGAGGGAACAGAAGTCCAGACAGGTAACAGTTTTCTTGGCCAGTTTTGCGCACCTGAGGTATCATCCAAGGCCAGGCTCCAAGTCTCACAGCCTACAACTGGAAAGAACTGCTGCCAGAGCGGGGCTGGCCACCCATGGGCCTGATGGCTAATGCCCACCTAACGCCCCTGGGGGTGGCCATGGGGAGCCCCTGGAGCTCACTGGCCATGAAAGATGAAATGGTTGGACCCTTGTTTTAGGAAAATCACTTTGATGGTTGAATCCAGTGATGGAGTGGGGAGAGATTTGTGTCAGGCAAAGCCTACTGGTAAGGCAATGATCCAGGAGTGAGACGATAAGGCATGGACTGCCAGAGGGGGTCTAAGGTAAGTGGGCACACAGGCACACAAACACACACACACAAGGTTGAGAATTCCTGTTCTGAGCCTGAAACAGAAAAAGAGAGCTAAAAGTCCTAACCCTAAATGCAAAGCATTTTTTCTTTCTTTTTTTTAAATTTTATTTTATAATTATAACTTTTTTTTTTGACAGTACATATGCATGGGTAATTTTTTTTTACAACATTATCCCTTGTATTCCCTTCTGTTCTGATTTTTCTCTTCCCTCCCTCCACCCCCTTCTCTAGATGGCAGGCAGTCTTATACATATATATGTTATAGTATATCCTAGATACAATATATGTGTGCAGAACCGAATTTCTTGTTGCACAGGGAGAATTGGATTCAGAAGGTAAAAATAACCTGGGAAGAAAAACAAAAATGCAAACAATTTACACTCGTTTCCCAGTGTTCCTTTTCTGGGTGTAGTTGTTTCTGTCCATCATTGATCAATTGGAACTGAATTAGATCTTCTCTTTGTTGAAGATTTCCACTTCCATCAGAATATATTCTCATACAATATTGTTGTTGAAGTGTATAATGATCTCCTAGTTCTGCTCATTTCACTCAGCATCAGTTGATGTAAGTCTCTCCAGGCCTCTCTGTAGTTCCTCCTGTTGGTCATTTCTTACAGAACAATAATGTTCCATAACATTCATATACCACAATTTACCCAACCATTCTCCAATTGAAAGCATTTTTTATTTTGATTATTTGTTACATATACTGTTTTAGGAAGATTTCACTTATTGGAATGTAAACTCCTCGAGAGAAAGCTTTTCTTTGCATCCTCAGTACTTGGCCAAGCATTGATTAATCAGTGTTTATTTACTGACTAATGTATTGTTTATTTTTTTTAATTGAAAGGCAGCATGCTGGACTTGAGTCAGGAAAACCTGATTCAAATCCTGACTCTGAATTAGTAGATCACCACAGCACATAATGACCCTGAGTCTTTGGCAATGCTCTAAAGACTTACCTACTTGGACACAGATGGATTGTAAGACTAGAGAAGAAAAGGTTCTTTGTCACTGAAAAGAGAGCTGCAATAAATACATATGGGTGCCCTTTCTCTTTGTTCTCCTTAGGGTATATACCTAGGAGCAGTAACTCTGGATCATAGCCATAGTTTAATAACCGCCATTCTCCAATTTATGGCCATTCCCTTGGATTCCATCCTTTGCCACATCAGAAAGACCTGTGAATATTTTTGTACATCCTTGGAATTTGTTTGGCTTGGGACTTTCGTTTTTCACATGCATCTGATTCTTCATGCCCCCATTTGGGGTTTTCTTGGCAAAGATATTGGAGTGATTTTCCATTTCTTTCTCCAGCTTGTTTTACAGATGAGGAAACTGAGATAACAGTGACTTTCCCAGGGTCACACAGCTGGTACGTGTCTGAGATTTGAACTCAGGAAGATGAGTCTTCCTGATATCTACTGCACCACCTAGCTGCCTTGCTTAGGGCTAATCTACTTCTTTTCCCCTTTCCAACTCCTTCTTCACTGTTGAATAAAAAATATTTCTGTACCTATCTCTGTGTGTGTATTCTTTATTTGGGTACTTCTGCACTCTACCTTCCTTTCCTTCCCCCTATCCAGTTTATTCTCCTCTATTTTCATTTTTTTCTTATTAAAACAATAAATTTAAGCTAACAAAGCCTTCTTTATGAATTCTGATGATAATAGGAATAGGACAGAATGCATGTATTAATTAACTATATTTGAATGTAAGCAGTTTATTTCTGTGTAGTACTGGTATCATTGTTCATTCACAATTATCTTTTTATGTTTCTTTTTACTTCTATATTTGAACTTCAAAGTTTCTCTGAAGCTCTGGTCTTTTCAGCAGGAATGTTTGGAAGTTCTCTATTTCATGAAAGGCCAATTTTTTTCCTGTACCATTATAGTAATTTTCTCAGGATAAGTTATTCTTGGCTGTAAGCCCATATCTGTTGCCTTCTGAAATACTATAAGTTCTCTACCCCTTTATGGTGGTCTGTGATCTATCAGTTTTTAGTATTTGAATTACTTCTTTCTGGATGCTTATAATATTTTACATTACATTGTTTTTCCTTTGATTTGGATTTTGGTTATGATATTCCTGGGAGTTTTCAATTTGGGGGTTTCTTTTAGAAAATGATGAGATGATGGGGCAGCTAGGTGGCGCAGTGGATAGAGCACCAGCCTTGAATTCAGGAGGACCCGAGTTCAAACCTGGTCTCAGACACTTAACTCTTCCTAACTGTGTGACCCTGGGCAAGTCACCTAACCCCAGCCTCAAATAAAAAAAAAAAAAAAAAAAGAAAAGAAAATGATGAGATGGATGCCATCTATTTCCACTTTGTCTTTCGGTTCCAAGAGATCTAGCTAGTTTTCTTTTGAGATTTCTTGAAACATATAGGATTATAGAAATCTATCTTACCCTTCAGGAAAATTGGAGGGGAAAGGGATATGGGAAGTGGGGGAGGGTGACAAGAGAGAGGGCATATTAGGGGAGGGAGTGGTCAGTAGAAAAACATTTTTGAGGAGGGATAGGGTGAAAGGAGAGAGAAAATAAATAGGGGGAAATACCATTAGCAATAGTAATTGCAAAAAAAAAAAAAATTGAAGCAAGTTTCTCTGATGGGATATTATTGTTCTCTGGAAAATGATGAGCAGGATATTCTCAGAGAAAAAAAAACTTGGAAAGTTCCCCCATGAACAAAATGAAGTATGCTGTATACAAAGTAATAGCAATGTTCTGGGATGACCAGCTGTAAATGACTTTGTTATTCTCAGTAGTACAATCATCCACCCCTAATCTGAAGGATTTATGTTAAATACTCAGAGAAGGAACTGATCGAGTCTGAATATAGATCAAAGCATTCTCTATTACTCTCTCTCTATTTCTCTTTATTGTTAATTTTTCTTGAAGGTTTTTATTTTCACTATGTTTTCTATCACAACTTGATTTGATGGAAATGTTTTACATAACTTCACACGTGGTTTCTTAATTCTGGGTGGGGATAAGGGAGAGAATCTAGAACTCAAAAATCTTAAAAACAAATGTAAAAAAAAATTTGAATGTAGCTGGGGAAAAATATTAAATAAATAAATTTTTAAAAAAGATTTCTTAAAACATAATATATATCCAGGCTCTTCTTTTGGCCATGATAGTGAGATAGTCCAAGGCCTCTTATATATATATATATATATATATATATATATATATTTTTTATCTTTGATCTGTTTTCCAAGTCCATTATTCTCACTATGAGATACCTCACATTTTCTTCTATGTTTTCAACCTTTTGACTTTGTTTTAATATATCTTGTTGTTTCACAAGATCTTTGGCTTTTATTTGGTCTATTCAAGTTTTCAAAGAATTTGTTGCTTGGGCAAGGTTTTATGTGCCTTGTGCCAAGCTGTTAATTCCCTTTCCAATTCTTTCTTCCAAGTCTCTTACTCTTTTCCAGTTGTTTCCTCAAGTGCTCTTATTCCATTTATTAAAAAAATAATAATTCTTGCTTCATCTCTTCCAGGAATTGTAGCTGCATTTGCACCCAAGTTGTGTTTTAATCTGAGACAATGATTGTAAATGCTTTGTAATGATTCTCCTCTGCTTTTGTGTCCTGGGTACCACTATAATAGCACATTATGGTACAATTCATTTTTTTGTTTGCCCATTTTACTCTACTTTTTGACTGGACTTGATGTTAGGGTTCTGTGGCACCTCTGGAAGGAAGCTCTAGGCTGGTCTTGTTGATATTTTATTGGAATTTTGAATACTGTGTTATCACAAGATCTCAAGTATAGACTGGGGATCTGTCTGCTTTTAGTGCTTCCAAAGTGTTCGGATTCAGGGCAAATTCTAATCATTGTCCCCTCTGATCTGAGCCATCCTTGACCTGGGATTGGATCTGATCAATGAGATAATTAATGTGAGCAATTAGATTACTGCTGGACTCTAACAATGAGGCAACTAGAAGATGCTAGTGACTCAGAGTGGCAGAATTATAGGCTCCCTTTGGTCTGGAATCCTGCCTTCATCATTCCCCTGTAGACTGGGTTAGACATAGAAAAAAGACTCTTCATGGGCCTGATCCTGTACCTGGAGCATGGGAATTTTAACCTATCCACTTTGGGGCTGGTAGCCCTCTTCTCTATGCAGACTGATGGCCCTCTGCTCCCAGTGGTTCACCGTATTGTAGCCTGAGGTGGTCCAGACACCTTAGCCCTGCCATAGCTCAGAACTCCCAAACTCAGGTAATCCACCAACCTCACACTCCTCCACAACAGGGATTTGGGGGTATTTGTCCAATGAATGATGGATTTTCAAGTGCTAAGGAAGGCTTTACTGCTAGGGAAGATGTTTTACAGGATAGGGAAAGAGGTTTGGGAGCAACTTCCAATTTTGCCTTTATGTAGGGCCAATAATCATCAGGAAACTTGGTGGCCAGGTGGTTAGAGTGGTCAGGAAGACCTGAGTTCAAATCCAGCCCCAGACCCTTACTATGTAAATCGTTTAACCCTGTTTGCCTCAGTTCTTCATCTATAAAAGAGCTGGAGAAGAAAATGGCAAACCTCCAGTATCTTTGCCAGGAAAACCCAAATGGGGTCATAGACAGACATAACTGAAATGAGTAAACAACAACAAGAGCCAATCATAATAAGGAAAAGAATGAGGATTTAGAAAGACAATAGACAAGGAGATGGAGCCATTATACTAATAAGGAGAAGAATATAGGACTAAATATAGAATCATAGCACTTCAGAGGTGGAGATCTCAGGAATCAGCTGGTTCCACCTGAACTAGAGGACCAATAGAGGATCGGTCATCTGGCACTGGCATCTGGTTACCTGCTGGACAGGCAGATTTGGTTTTGACATAGGAATTCCTCATAGAATTCAATATGATAACAACAATTATTGCATGCTGTCTCCTCCATCCATTGTGAGTTTCTTAAGGGCAGGGACTATCTTTTGCCTCTTTTTGTATCTCTAGCACTTAGCACAGTGCCCGGCATGTAATAGCCACTTAACAAAGATTTATAGATTATATGTTGTACTGAGAAAGCAGGGAGGGAGACTTGGTAAAATTTCAAGAGGGTTTTATTTAGCGGGGCTGCAAGGGACATAGCAAGACCCAAATCAAGCAGCCCCTTACAGCAGGAGGCAAGGGTTTTATAAATCACAATCTGGAAGATGTTAATGGTGTAAGCAGGAAGATACAGAGGCAGACCCAGTAGTTTTTTTTTAAAAACCTATCTAGAACAGGGGTACAGGTCAGGGGGCTCTGACAACACACACAAGGACATTGCATTCTGCTTAGACAAAATGCCTGGTAAGCGGGGTGGGAGAGACAAGCAGGAGTACTACAGCATATATTGTTGATATATATATATATATATATATATATATATATATATATACACATATATATACATATATATGTATGTATGAATTATAGAATATTATATATCATTTATGTAGAATGCTATATAAATTACATATATTTATATATTTAAGATTTGCAAAGCACTTTATAAGTATTATCTCATTTGACCCTTACAGCAACTCTAGGAGGTAAGTGCTATTATTATTATCTCCATTTTACAGATGGGGAAACTGAGGCAGAAGTTAGATAACTTATCCAGGGCCAAATCTACTAGGTGTCTAAGAGCAAGATTTGAACTCGTCTTCCTGGCTCTAGGCCTAGTACTTTGTCCACTTTATCACCTAGTTGCCGCCCTATATTAAACTATATCTACCCTACAGTGGCTGCTTCAGCTGCCTTTGTGGCCACTGGAAAAAAAATATCTTCCTCTGCCCATTCTGAGGTCAGAAGATCCTTGTCCTCACTTGTCCAGTGTCCCATCTCACAGGGCCTTATCTCTGCTGGGGTAGATCTGATTAAATAGTTCTAACATGTTATAACTAGAACAATAGGGAAATGTGTCTCCAATTCCAGAAACTAGGTCACTAGATTTGAGTTCTATAGCAGACCCTTCACCAGAATTGTTTATTAATGCAGCCCAACTAAGTCCCAACAAGATTCAGGAGCACCCACTTGATGAATGGAATGGATATGGGCATAAATTTCCTAGAGTTGTTTGGCTCTCAGTTTTTGGAATTTTGTGTGGAAGAGGAAGAGCTATTGTTTTCTTGTCTGTTGAGTAGGGGATTATGGGTGTCTGCCCTTGTTGGTCAATCATCTAACATGTATTAAGTGTCTACTAAGAACTTTTGCAAAGAGAAGTGGAATTTTTATCTACTTTTACTTTCTTTCCTCTGGTTTCTCTGAGCACAGTTGAGGAAGTTCTCTTGGACAGGTGGGGAGAAAGTTGGTTGATGTTGGACTGGAGGAAGGGAAAGAAATCAATCTCTGTTGCAATGGGCTGTTATTTGTCATTGCTTCTAATTTATTGTCTAAATATTTTCCAATTACGTAGTTTTTTACAACATTCATCTTTTAAAATGTTCAGCTCCAAATTCTCTCCCACCCCACCCAATGAGCAGACAAACAATATATCACACATATTAATATGATGTCATGTATTCTTATTCATTTGTTTCAGTCATGTCTGACTCTGTGACCTCATTATGAGTTTTCTTAGCAAAGATATTGGAATGGTTTGTCACTTCCTTCTCCAGCTCATTTTGTAGATAAGGAAACTGAGGCAAATTGAGTTAAGTAACCTGCCTAGGGTCATACAGCTAGTAAGTGTCTGAGGCTGGATTTGAACTCAGGTCTTCCTGACTCCAGTCTGGCACTTTATCCACTGGGTAAAGTCACACAAAATATTTTTCTAGATTAGCTCTGTTGCAACACACACACACACACACACACACACACACACACACACACACACATAAAGTGAAAAGAGTTTGAAGCATTGCTTTTAAATTTTATTTGCATTTTCTTTGATGCCTGATAGAGTTAATAAGTTGCATGCCCATTAATATGAATTATCGAATCCAATGAATTGTTGGTAAAAGACTGGAGGAAAAGAGCTGGAGAAATGGAGGCTTGAGCTAAGTCAGTCAATAAGTGTTTATTTAGTGTTTGCTAATGTGTCAAGCATTGCATTAATCAATCATTGCTAATAAATTAGTTGGTGTAGTGCAAAAGCTGGGGCTTGGGTTCGAGTTTTGAGTTCAAGTGGGGATCAAGCCAGTGGGAAAGGGAGGAGAAAGAAGGGAAGGGGAAGGGGGAGAGAGGAAAAGAGGAAGGGAAGGAGAAAAGGATAGAAAAGAGGATGGGAAGGTAGGCAGAAGAAGAGACAGGGAGGGTAAAGGAAAACAAGAGAGGGAGAGGGGAGGAGGGCAGAGAAGAGCTAATGTAAATTTGTAGTTGAGATAGTGGGCACAGTTGTTGACCTCCTCATGCGGTGTGTAGTATTTCCAAAGTAGGAAATGGTGTGACCTGAATCAGAGCTGAGTAGGTTAGGAGAGACTGAGAACATTGGGAGGAAGTAGGGATAAGGAAGTCAAGGGTGGTGAACAATAAGACCTTGAAGGAAGGAGGGGAGAGAGCCAGAATGATGGACTAGAAAAACTGGTACAAGAGGGGTGTGAGAACAATTGGCACCTTGAGCATGAAGGTTCAACAGAAAAAATGTTCTCTTTAAACCTTGAAAAACAAATGGACTGTCATGATCTTTGACCTGGAAGACAGCCTAGAAAAAACAGTCTTCTTTTAGGAAGGAGCCAGGTCCTTACAAGATGAGCAGCAGCTGCTGCTGCAGAGGTAGGATCCCCAGTCTGGTCCGGTATTATTCAGAAACAATCGGTAATACAGGGGGAAAGGAGAAACTGGAAGAAAAGCTAGTGTACAACAACAGGGGAGGGAAAGAATAGGGTGGGCCATCAGGGTCCTGCAGTCCTGAAGCCACCAGGTGGAATCACCTCTTCAAAAACTCAAAAAGTTTTAAAGAATTTCCTCTTCTCCCCCATTCCTATAATGCCCAATAACAAACACTGTAATATTCTAGGCTTGCTTCTTTTATCTACATTTTTCTTATATCCCAATTTTGCTTCAAATATAGAGAAGTCAAGATTAGGTGATTATAGCAGAGAACTAACCTTTGCCCAAAAGCCATAACTTTGACAGTTGCTCCTTACTCTCAGCTTCTCTGATTGAAGGGTAACGAACTCTTCCCAAAGCCTTCATTTAAAGAGGGCTTCAAGATCAGTCATCTCTTAATTTCCTACCAGCCAGAGCAAAAGGGGGGAAATAGTGAAAATAGTATGCTTTGATCTGCAGTCAGTCTCCATGGATATCCGGATGTGGATGGCATTTTCCATCCAAAGTCTAACTTTCTTGTACATGTATGTATCCTTAAAACTTCACGGCGTATCTTGTGCAGAGTAATAATAAATGTTTATTGAATGACTGACCTTTATCTGAATATTAAGGGCTTTCCTACCTGGAGGCCCTGAGCTATTCTGATTGTCTTAATAACTTTTTTGCCTAATATAAATTCCACAAAGTAGAAGAATAAGGGATCCCATTGACCTGAGGGCGATTTTATTGCCTCTAAGCTAAAAGTAAGTGAATTATTATTACAGGGTATTGCTAGTTACCTCCAGGGAGGAGAAAACAGAAAATATCCAAGGTTTCCACTAGTCTTATATGGAGAAAAATGGAGGAGCTAGGAATTGAGGAATATTTAGGAGTGAAGTAGAGGAAGAGAAGGAAGGACAAGAGATAGAGAACATGCTTAAGAACATGGAGGTATAATAATTTTAGATAATGGTTGAGTAGCTTTTGTAACCACCCTCATGGGTAGGAGCTGTAGGATATGAGAATTAGTGCAATCCGGAATTAGGACAGCAGGTGTTTAATAGATTTATTTTTAACATTCTTAAGGCTGAGAGTAGGAGTTTACATGGAGAGGAAGGCTCAATCAGAAAGTGTAGGCAGGTAGTTGACAACAATAAGGATGAGTGATAAAGACAGAGGTATTTAAAGTTTAATAAGGAATTTGCTGAATTTTGGCAATAGCAGGATTGTTTAGAAATGACAAAAAGAAAGAAGAAAAGAGTATATGGACTCCTCTTCCTTATCTCATGTGTCTGCCAATTTTCACATGGACTATTTGTACCTGATCTATGAGAGAATATTCTAAGCTCATATTGGTCTGATCAGCCACAGTTGGACACACTGTACCTTAACCCTAACAGGGTGATGTCGTACTGTTCCTCTTTGAGAATGAAGGACAATAACTAACCGAACAACCAATGGGAAGATGAGAGAAGGAGCAACTAGTACTAGATAGAATGGCAAAAGATGAGATATTTTCAGGAAAAATCCAGGTTTCCATAAGCCTCAGATATTCAGATATGCAGAAAGAGAATGCAGAAAGAACTCTGCTGAAGGTAAGTTTGTTGATAGCAGAAAAGATGTTCCAGAAAACATAATAAAAGGAATAGAAATATATATATGTATATATACACACACACACACACACACACACACACACACACACATATATATATATATATATATATATATATATATATATTTATAATGCTCTAAGATAGAAGTCACATATACTGGTGGATCCCTTCTCAGAATATCATTTTTATATGAATAAAATAAAATACATCTGATTACAAAGGATATCATAGAAGTAAAGGTTCTTTAAGACTATAAATTGCAGAGAATGTACTGATCTGTACTAGAAGAAGGAATTTCTTCACATGGGAGTTACTGAAATCACAGGCAGTCCCAGTCCTTATCCCAACGTATTTCAAGTGACAAGGTCACTACAGTCAGAAAAAATTGATCCATAGTGAAAATGAGAGCATGAACTTAAAAAAAAAATTGCTACCCACAATCCTAGCTCCCTACTTTGCATTTCCTTTATCTGAGGAGGGTCCTCACAGATGTGATCTAACATGTATACAGCCCTTGCTACGTGCCAGGTACCATGCTTAGAACCTTATAGTGATCTCCACAACCCCACAAGGTAGGTGCTTTTCTTCTTCCCACTTTATAGATAAGGAAACTGAGGCAAATAATGCTAAGTAACTTTCCCAGTCTGGATCATATTTGAACTCAGCATCTCCTGGTTTCAGAACCAGCTTTGTATCCAGATACATACAGGACCTCACAGTATCACTACCACCTTAATAAACTCCATTGGCTCCCTATTTCTTTCAGAATCAAACATAAAACCGTCTTTTTGGGTTTTAAACCCTTCTTAACCTGGTCCTTTCCTAACATTCTAATCTTCTTACATCCCACAGCTTCACCCCCTTCCCCGTGTGATTGCAGTGATGCTGGCCTCCTTTTAGTTCCTCACACAAAACTCTCTCATCTCCCACCTCTGCCTCTTTATCGACTGCCTCCCATATGTCTAGTGCTCTCCCTCTATTGAATATCGCCCATTTCTACCTTGTTTGTACATGGTGGTTTGCACGTGGTTCTGTTAGAGCGGGGTCTCCTGGCAAGCTTTTGTCTTTCCTTGTACCCCCAGTGCTTAGCACGGTGCCTGGCACATAGTAGGTACTGGATAAATGTCTGCTGACCAACTGCTCACCTCCTCGTTTTCATGTATGTGGTAACTATTTAGTTTATCTGGTTTCAAATTAAGGGTGGGGGAGCAATCTTTGCCCCGAGGACAAGGCACCAAGGGCAAGGTTTGTTTACACTCAAGTTGAGAATCTGGAAGCCTGCCCTGGAGCCCAAGATTGGCAGCGAGTTTGCAACATCATCTAAGCCAAGAGTCCCTTTCTCTCCATTGGACCGGTTTCTCAACCTGTGAGATGAAGCCATTACTGCCCCCCACTGCCCGATCCTGTGGGGACACTGGGAAGATGAGCTTGGACTTCTGAGTGCTCTGAAAATAGAAGGTACTAGAAAATGATGACAAAATTAGGGCTTCAAGCTCCAAAGCCTATTAGTCTTATACTGCAGGGATGTGCTGCCCTCGAGTGGCTATTCTGGGTTACAAACAGAAGACTGGAAAATAATGAGAAATGCTCAGAAATGGTTGGTCCCAGGATCTAGAATTCCTTCTACAAGATACCTCCAAGACAGTCTTCCAGCTTTTTGTCAAAGACTGCCAGTGGCAAAGGGGATGGCAGAAGGGAGAAGAACCACCACCTCCCAAGGATGGTCCTAAATGTTACAAGGCTACATTTGCCTCTTTGTAATTTCCTTGAAGGCTGATACCTTCATTCCGGCAGTGTTCTCTTCTCCAGGCTAACCAGCTTCAATCAATCAATCCTTCTATCTCAAGGCCCTTTAACATCCGGGTGGCCTTCCTGTGGAAACACTCTGGCTTACTAACATTTACTTACTTATTAACATTTCTCCTAAAATTTGGCACTCAGAACTAGACACTTTATTATTTAGGATGTGGTCAGAATAGGGCACAGTTAAGTAGTCTTATCAATATCTATTATCAGTAGCCTTATTAATATCTATTTATTATCAGTAGCCTTATCCATATCTGTTATCAGTAGCTTTATCTATTATCAGTAGTCTTATCAATATCTGTTATCAGTAGCCTTATCAATACCTATTATCAGTAGTCTTATCAATATCTGTTATCAGTAGCCTTATCAATATCTATCTATAATTTGCCATCAGATCTTATCAAACTAATAGTATGCCAAAGAAGCCGATTGTACCCATGGAAGGATTTAGAGGGACCGTTAGTGCAAACCCCTCATTCTACAGATAAGTAAACTGAAGGCCACGATGGTGGCTGACCGACACGGAGGAGTGCTTAAAGCCTGGTCAGACTCTGAAGATGAAGATGCTAAGGTCATCCCTGCATCACAGGCTATCACCACTCACCTTGACTTGTGTCTCGCCCTTGGCCTCTCAGGAAGGCAGTCAGGCTGATGACTTTGTGCACCTCTGCCTCACTTAAACCCAATTCATACCCAAATCAAGACTTCACCCCTGTCAAGTCATTGTTCTTCTCAAAGAGAAGGATAAACAATGACAAACAGAAGTGCACTGTAGCTTACCTACGTTGCCAGAGGTAGTAAGGAAAAGAGCTAGGATTCAAGTACGAGGCCTTTGGATCAAAATCACAGGATGAGTGCTAAAAGAATCTTAAAGATTGTATCCTTTTTCCTCCATTCTAATTTTTCTATAACTATGTTAAAAAGGATTTTTAAATGACTATCACTGGTATTAAGTAACACAAATCTGTCTAAAAAGAAAAAAAAACATATTTTCAGTTCAATTTTATTTTGAATCTAATAATATTTTTTTAAAAATTGAATGAGATGCTTACCATTGTCTGTCACCCTTAAGTGTTTTCACAGTTGGGAACAATATTGCAGTCACTTGCTGAGCTTGGCAAAAGCACCACTGATAGCAGTAACAGAAGAATGGCTTCTTTCTCTGGGGTATTGAAGCTGCCCTACACTGTATCCACTGGGGAATTCCTCATATTCAGGTTACTCCACAGGCAAAGTTTCACGTATGTATGATCTGGGAAAGGTGAAATGAAGATGGCACCTCTCTGCCTTGAGAGGCTAGAAGCAGGAAATTATGAAGAGTGGGATTCAGCAAACATGTAAGCATCTAGGGCATGCCATCTAGTGTCAAGCACTGGGAGATACAAAGGTGAAAAATGACAGATCCTTACTAAGGATTTTTTTTTCTTGTTCTCCCTCCTTCCCTCCCTCTCCCTCTCTCCCTTTCTCCCTTTCTCCCTCTCTCCCTTTCTCCCTCTCTCCCTTTTTCCTTTCCTCCCTTATATGGGGAAGACCTATATGATCTGTTAGAAAGTAAAAGAAGAAAAGCAGGGAAAAGAACAGGTACAATGGAAACAACAATATCAACCAGAATTAAAACTGAATATTATATAAATGTAATGACTAAACTTGGATCCTGAGAAGAGAGAGAAAAGTGTATATCGCTACATTTCTTACCCAAGTAGGGGACAAGGCATATGGAAAGCATAGACTTGACTGATGTGCTGGTTAGTTTTGGTGATTTTTTTGGGGTTTGTCTTTCATTATTTCTTTTTTTGTTCTTCATTATAAGACATGACTTCTCCTTTGCATAGGTAGGAGACTTCCCTGGCTTCCAAGTAAAATCCTATCTTTTCAGGAAGCTTTTTCTAATGCCTGTTAATTCTAGTGCTTTCCCTCTCTTAATTATTTATTATCTATCCTATATGTAATTTGTTTTGTATATATGTCCATGTTGTCTCCCTCATTAGATTATAAGCTCCTTGAGGGCAGAAGCTCTTTTTATATACCCAGTACTTAGCACAATACCTGGCACACAGTAGGTATTTAATGTTTATTGATTGAATAAATGTAAAATATCATATATATTTATTGTTAGACTTGATCCATGTGCTGGTTAGTTTGGGTGAACTTTCCCCCCCCCTCTTTTATATTTGTTTTTTTTTTTTTTATAAGGTGACTTTCTGTGCAGCAGGAAGGAAAAGGATATATTGGGAAAAGAAGACAAAATAAAAATAAAGCAATAAAAATTTTTTAAGGAATTAGGAAACCCACTTCTGCAATGACTCTTACTGAAGAGAATTCACAAAATCCTGTTCTACTGCCTCATTAAAACAAGGGCAGTGACTTTGGGTTCTTGAGGGCTATGGCACTGGACATTAGTTCTGATCAGTTCTTCCATTCTGGAAGAACATCAAGTAAGATCCCAGCAACGAACAATACCTACTTTCTGAGCATCAGCATAGCTAAGTAGGGAGAGGCTCACAAACATAGGCTGGTCACTTGGCAGTGAATGTTTTTGGCCATGGCAGCCCACAAAGTGAACAAAAGCACAAAATGTCTACTGTTTCTGTGGTGATGGGGTCAGAAAAGCAGGAAGGAGAGAACAGGGTACACAATGTTTTAGACCACCTATACACATTTATTAATATACCTCTGTGAAGCATGGAGAGAGAAACATTTTCCCATCTTTTCTCAGGGACTAGGCTTACTTATTGTTCAGTTTTTGTTGTTGTTGTTGATGCTGCTTTCATTCACATTATTCTTGTCATTGCGTGTGTTCACTTTAATGTTTTTGCTTACTCCTCTTTGCCTCACTTCAAATAAGTCTTCCTATATTTTCCTGTATTCTTCATGTTTATCATTTCTTACAATACAATAATAATATTCTATAACATTCATGCACTACTTTTTTGTTTAGCCATTTCCCAATTGATTGCAAGATGATATATTTGTCCAGTGAGTAACAAGTAACCATACAAATGGAGGAACTGAATATTCATACCACTTTTTACTTTCTTATTATGGAATCTATGAAAAAAGGGAAATAAGCATTTATCAAGTGCTTACTATGTGCTAGGTAGTGAGCTAAATACTTTTAAAATATCTCATTTAATCTTCATAACAGATCGGGGAGGTCTCATTCTACAGTTATGGAAAATGAGGCAGACAGATTTAAATGACTTGCTCAGGGTCACACATCTAGTAAGCTAGGTCACATTTGAACTCAGGACTTCCAAAGTCCAACCCCAATCCTCTATCTACTGTGCTATCTACCTCAATGAAATGGCTTCTAAATTAAACCAGAAAATCCAGAGAATTTGCAAGTAGAAGGCTCACAAAGATTTTCACGGGCAGGCAAATAAAAGAATTGATGTAATTCATCTTATTATGCGCCCAAGACACAATAAGAACTATAATTCATTGAATATGTGATCATCTCATATTGCAGTGCTTTGAAATATTTGCAACAAGACCACAAAGGGAATAATTAATTTGCCAACAACGTATTGCTGAAGATAGGGCAGCTATGTGGTGCAAAGGATTCAGTCCTTGGCTTGGAATCAGGAAGACTCATCTCCATGTGTTTAAATCTTACTAGCTATGCGACCCTGAGCAAGTCATTTAACCCTGTTTGCCTGTTTTCCTCATCTGTAAAACGAACTGGGAAAGGAAATGGCAAACCATTCCGGTGTCTTTGCCAAGAAAACTCCAAAAGGAGTCATGATGACTTGGACATGACTGAAAAATGACCGAACGACAAAATGCTGAAGATGAAGAGAAATTCTACTGAGACCTTGATAAGCATTTCCAAATTAAGTATAAACTCTGATATTTGGTGACTTCAAAAGAACAGTGGTCATAGAGGAGAACAGTGAAAATATGTTGGGAAACACGGCTCAGAAGCAAGAACTGAGAAAGGCCGAAGACTTGTAGACTGGAGAGAAACTCCCTCATACATCATGAAGACTGTTCAAGAATTAGGAGGAGCTGAATAGCAGGTAGGAAACAACCCTTATAAGATGGGGTTCATTCCAGTATCAACTCTCTGTCCCAATTTATGCTTATGTTATCACTTCCATTAGTATATAAATTCCCTGAGTGCAAGGACTCAATGTTTCTCTTTTGTATCATCAGTGCTTAACACAACACCCGACATATTATAGGTTGTAAATAAATGCATGTTGATTGGTTGGCTGATTATAGAGACCTCTGACTCATCTAATAAATATCAAAATTAATACAAAGCTAGGTGTAACAAAAATGGTAAAAAATTGTGTGAAATGAAAATAACTCCAGTTTGATATAAGCGATAATATAATGGAAAATGGATGAAAGAACAGAATATTTAATACAGAAATTTAACTAATGTAAATCAATTGCCAAAATGAAGATCTCTTCCCATAAAAAAAAATTCATTTCAGGCATCAAACACTTGTTTTTATAGAAAGTCTCTGAGATTCTTCTAAATCTAAGATTCTGTGTATCTATGAGATCTCATGCTGGTGCTTTGCCCTTAAAAGACTTTTTTCCCTCTTGAGGTAATTGGGGTTAAATGATTTGTCCAGGGTCATACCAATAGAAAAATGTGTCTGAGGTTGGATTTGAACTCAGGTCCTCCTGGCTTCAAGGCTGACACTCTATCTACGGCACCATCTAGCTGTCCCTCCCCATCCTTAAAAGACTTTTGAAGATATGAGGTCATAACTGTTCAGGGGAGAAATGAATCCATCTTCTACATTCATAAGTCTTTTCTCTTGCCCTTGTTAAATTGTTTAAACCAAATTTTTACTTTTTTTTTTTTTTACTTTTGACCCATTTGTTTATTACCAATATGGGCCAATGATAACATATCATTTCCTAACTCTTGCCCCTTTTCAACAACTGAGTAGAGATATGGGTATGCATGTGGGAGATTGTTGATACCTCTGATAGAGTAGGATATTTGGAATGGTGGGAATTTTGCTTTTTTAATAATTGAAGACTATTAACAAATTTTATTCTTCAAGAATAAACTCTTAAGAGTTAAAAGTAAACTTAACAATATAGTCCAATTTCCCCATGCAGGAGTTCCTTCTATAACATCAATACTATTTTTCTATAACATCCAAATAGATGGCCATCTAACTTCCTTTTCATAGTTGTGAAATTCATTATCTCTTAGTTTAGAGAATACATTATATTGTGGGGAAAGCTCTAGTTGTTGGGGAGTCCTTCTAATCACTGAGATGAAATGTCACCTAATGCTTTCCACTCTAGGGTTCTATTTCTTCCTGTTGCATTTACAGAATATGTCTAATGCCTGTCCTATATTGAATCTTATTCAAGCATTTGAAGACAGTTACTTTAGCCAACTCAATCTCTCTCTCTCTAGTGCTCAGCGTCCTCATCTGTGAAATGATTAAATTGGACTAGATGACTTCTGACATTTCTCCCAGCTCTAAATCTATGATCCTATAATCTTACGGCCTGTTTGCCAAGTGGAGAGATATGGCAGCCTAAGATAGAGCTTATAATATAAAATCCTTTGTAAAATTTTTAACAGAAAAGGATGATGGAAACTTATAAGAAACATTGCTGCCTAATGTCGTGATCATCAGTGGAGGGGAAATAGTTGAAAGAAAGCTTAACTCGATATACAATTAAACAAATTCAATTTGAAGGTGTTTGTGGATTTAACTAGAAAGAGACAACAGACAAAAGACAGAAAGGATCTTTTTCTTTTTTTTTTTTTTTAAAGTAACAAATTACTCTTACCATTGGTAAAATTACCTATCACATTGAGACAATATCAGACACAGACTTGGATCCACTTATGGAAGAAATGGAAATGGCACCAAAGAAAACAAAGCTGGAAAATGAAACTGGGGTAGACCGATTTTACAGAGAAGGGATCAGAGCTGAAGATACTAACATCAAGAAGCATATTAAACAGGGAGAAGAATGTTTGCCAAAAATATTTACCACTGTCAGAAATCTTGAAAGCCTTCTCAGGGACAGCCATCTGTCAAGAGTTTGGCCCAACCGTTTCCATAGGAAAAACCAAGTGGACTAAGAAGGCCTGTTGTCTAGACCATCATATGCAATTGGATGTACAACCTATAGGGATCATCTATCAATATGTGTGTATGTATCTTATCTTGGACAGCTACTGACAAGGAATTAAGGCCGGAATTGAATAGGAAGAGGTGAGTGGAGACTTTAGGAAGCTAAAAAATTCTTTTAACGGTACCACAATACTATCTGAAACAAAGGTCCATATTTTGATAGTCTTCTGGTGGTATTGTATTATTAAAAGTGATGGTATAATATAGACTTCAAGGAAATAAACTTGATTACCAGAAGCGATGGAGAGGCATATATCAGACCTTAAAAAGTTACATCCCATTGCAAACAAGAAATGTATAGTCAAAAATAAAAATGAACTTGTCATGTGTTAAGAACATAGGATATCCAGTGAATATTCTGTATTTTCTTATGGGCATCCTTGGAGAACATGAGGAAAGTTCCCATGATATTGGATGGATCCCTCTCTGATAAACTTCTAGGACATGCACATGGAGGACATACCACCCTTTGCTCTTAACTAGTCAGGGCTATTTTAGGTATTCCCTCTAAACTGGAGTTAGTTTGGTATAATTTGGTGTACATCCACAAAGGGGAAGAAATCTACCCCTTTGGCCCCTTTATTTTATGAACCCCTCTTTAGAATGTTTTTAAATGCATAAAATAAACTATAGGATTGTAAAAGAAACCAAAGTTTAGGGAAAATAAAGATATATTTTTTTCTGAATTTATGGACCCCTACAGTTTATCCAAAAATGCCTGTGGGGGTTCCAGATGAACCCCTGGCTTAATCTAGCTTCCTCAAAGCACAGCTCAAATCATGTTTTCTAAATAGTCCTTTCCTGATCTCCCTGTCCCTTATATATATTTAACGCATGCACAGGTTATATCATGCCAGATAAACTCTTTGTAGGCAGGGGCTACTTTTATTTTTGTCTTTATAGCCTCATATTCTTTTTTTTCTTTTTTAAAGCTTTTTATTTTTAAAACATATGCACGTATAATTTTTCAACATTGACCCTTGCATAGTCTTGTTTCAGATTTTCCCCTTCTTTCTCCACCCCCTCCCCAGATAGCTAGTAATCCAATATATATTATACATGCTAAAATATATGTTAAATCCAATATGTGTAAACATATTCATATAATTCTTCTGCTGCACAAGAAAAATCAGATCAAAAGGAAAGAAAATGAGTAAGAAAACAAAATGCAAATGAACAAAAAGAGAATGTCATGCTGTGATCCACAATCTGTTCCCATAGTCCTCTCTCTGGGTGCAGATGGCTCTCTTCCTCACAAGATCATTGGAATTGACTTCAATCATCTCATTGTTGGAAAGAGCCACATCTATCAGAATTGATCATCATATAGTATTGTTGTTGAAGTTATAATGATCTCCTGGTTCTGCTCATTTCACTTTGCATTAGTTCATGTAAGTCTCTCCAGGCCTTTCTGAAATCATCCTGCTGGTCATTTCTTACAGAACAATAATATTCTATAACATTCATATACCACAATTTATTTAGCCATTCTCCAATTGATGGGCATCCGCTTTCTTGCCACTAAACTATGAAGTTTAGCTTCATGATCTAACAGAGTGACTTGTACATAACAGATGCATGAGTTGATTTGGATAAGCTCACAGAAACCCAAATTTGTAGTATGATTTGTAGTATCTGGAAGGGGGAGAGGGCAACTCCTGACAACCAATTCTGGAACCTGCAACTTTGCAGCCATCTTGCCACCACTTGACAAAGCTGCCACACACCTCCATTGTAGTAACAAAATGATGCTTTCATCTGGGAACAAGTGGTCTCCTCCCAAAAGAATCCATTGGTGGTCCTCCAACTGATTTTAGATTTAGCCAGTCATATATAAATCACAGAATTGTAGATTTAGAGTTGGAAATTGACTTGAGACCATCTTATCTAACCCATTCATTTTACATTAAAAAAAAAAAAAACAACAACTGAGGCTCAAGAAGGTGAAATAAGTTGGAGCAATCTTTCATAAGGTTTATAGTTTGTGCTGTGAATTACACATTCAAATTCTTTGACCTCTTATCTATTGGGGAAATAGCACTTGGTCTTTTGTACTTGTGTTATTTTCCTATATATCTTGGATAGCAGATCTTTATCTGAGATTTTTGATGCAAAGGCTTTTCTACAAGTTCTCTTTATCTTATCTGTGTGGGTTTTGTTCACACAAAAGTTTTCAATGTCATATAAGTTTTGTCATCTCCTCTATCTCTTGTTTGGTAAAGAATTCTCCCTTGTAGCCATATCTGTGAGTCATCTCCATTCATTTTTTTTCCATTAAAAAATGGGATAGATAATGTATCCATTTGAAAACTATTAGTGCACAAATTTAGAGCTTGGAAGGAATTTCAGAGATAATCTGGTTCAGGGTTTCTTAAAAATGTTTTCACTTGGGACCCCTAAATTTTGGACAAATAGCTCAGAGAAAAACAATCTTCTTTCAAATACAAAAGTGTCTTTATTTCTTTAATAATAAGTTAACTAATCAAAATATCTGTCATTTTGGTTTACAAAAAATGCTTACATTCTTTACCTCGATACCTCTATATGTATTTGGTATTATTTCAAGAAGAAAACATAAAGACAGTGACCTTTAGAAATTCTCTTCCCAAGGGCAGAGTCTGGTTCTCAAAAAAAGGGAAAAAAAACACCTACCTTATAAGAATCACAAGGACCCACAGAACTGTAGTGATGCAGCCCTCAAGGGAAGGATGCTTTCCCAGAGTGCCCATGACCTAGCAATCAACACTCTATTTTTGGGAAAGAGGGGAACTGACTTTAGTTCTCAAGAAGCAATCATGATGGATTTTTTTTCAGCCTTGCTGTGGTTTTTAACCCCACTATGTGCATTAGAATGTGCACTAAATACACATTAAAAAAAAAAAAGAATCATATATATTCTGGTAGAAGTGGATATCTTCAACAAAGAGAATATCTAATTCAGTTCTAATTGATCAGTGATGGACAGAATCAGCACACCCAGAGAAGGAACACTGGGAAATGAGTGTAAACTGTTTGCATTTTTGTTTTTCTTCCCAGGTTATTTTTACCTTCTGAATCCAATTCTTCCTGTGCAGCAAGAAATTCGGTTCTGCACACATATATTGTATCTAGGATATACTATAACACATTTAACATGTATGGGACTGCCTATCATCTAGGGAAGGGGGTGGAGGGAGGGAAGGGAAAAATTGGAACAGAAGTGAGTGCAAGGGATAATGTTGTAAAAAATTACCCATGCATATGTACTGTTAAAAAAAGTTATAATTATAAAATTCTTTTAAAAAGATAAAAAAAAAAAGAATCATAGCTGTGGCCTGTACTCCAAGATTTATTTTCAGCATTTAGATGATGATACTCAACAATGAAGCACAGCTTCCGGACTAGAAGGGACCTCACATGCCATCAAGTCTATCCTTCATTGATTTTGCAGATGAGGGAACTCAGGTGCACAAAGGGGAAGTAGTTTGGCCAAAGCCAGCCAGGTAACAAAGGGCCCTGGCCCTCTTCAGTGACCCCTCAGGTCTTTTTCCTACACTTTCTTCCTCAGGAATTTTTTTACTTATACCATTCAAAATGTGACTTATACTTGGACGACTCCCAAAGCTCCATTTCCAACCCTGAACCTCAGCACCTCATACAGAGTCTGTCTGGCAAGGAAGGGAACAAAATGAAGATGAGTTCTGCAGTCATAACAAAAGGGGAACAGAAGGATTGAGAATGGACACAGACAAGGATAACACATGGTAGCAGTCTTCAAATACTTGGAGGGTTATCTCATAGAAGGAGGGAGTAGACTGGTTCTGTGTGGTTCCAGGAAACACAATTAGAACTAAAGGATAGAAGGAATGAGGGGAAAAAAAGACAATTTCAGGTTAGCAGAAGAAATTTAGAAAAATTAGAGCCATGTAAAAATGGACAGGACATCT
Source organism: Sminthopsis crassicaudata (assembly GCF_048593235.1). Classification (NCBI taxonomy): domain Eukaryota; kingdom Metazoa; phylum Chordata; class Mammalia; order Dasyuromorphia; family Dasyuridae; genus Sminthopsis; species Sminthopsis crassicaudata. The sequence goes on from NC_133620.1 coordinate 400,522,284, forward strand.
GAAAAAGTAGTGAGCTCTATCCAATAGAAAGTATTCACGTAGAAGGAGTCTACCATTCTGAAAACTTTCATACCCAGCTTATCCCAGCAACTCTCTGAAGCTGCAGGAAACAGACAAATTGACTACAAGTGTCAGTAGAGACAGTTTTCCTATCAGGAGTTCCTCATACTAGTGAAAGTACAGGGCTGACCCAAAAAACAAACAAAAAAATCTTCTCATTAAGAACCCATGGCTAGTTCTTGACCTGGAATACAAAGAACCTGGGCTCTGGAGTCAACTCTCTCTCCACGTCGCCATACTAGAGAAGGATCATAGTTTATAGTGAGGTAAAGAGCATTCCACTGAGTCAATCTAAGAAAGTTTATTAGTATTAAGTCACAATGGCCAACAAGCCACTTCCCAGCATTTAGTCATCTGAAATGTTACAAGAATTGGACTTCCTTTCCAACAGGTAATAAAAATAACATCATTGATAAAACATTGTGAACATTCCTTCCTGAAAAAGGAGCCTTCCTTGATCTGAGTGCGTAAGGCCAGTCCCTTGATCAAGTTTCCTGAGAACATTCATGGACTTCCAATATGTCACACTTCCATGAAATTCCACTGAGTATAAGCAGGTGTCAATCTCCATCCTCTTCTGACTATAGCCACATTTGGTGACCTCTTTTTTCAGTTAACTTAAGGGAACTCCTGAGTTTCCAGCAGAGGGAGTGTAGGACTATAAAGGCTGAATGGCTGAACTTAGATTTACAGACACCTACATCATGTGTGAACCAGAAGGGACTTAGAGATCGTTTAGTCCAACTGCCTCAATTTACAGATGAGGAAACTGAGGCTCAAAGTCACACGGCTAGATAGTAGTGGTGCCCGGACTTGAACCCAGATCCTGGACCTTGTTCTACTCTATTGCACTGATGTTCAATCTCACAAAGTAACTATATAATACTTTTTCTGTGTGTCAACTTATTTAAAAAAAAAAAGTTTTAAAAAATATATGGCACTAATGCGTAAAACTATATCACTTCATAGACTTGGAATTTCCTAGTTTCCAGACAATAGCAGCTAAGCTTTGTTCTAAATGTACAACTGGTGAGATGCCAGGGTATCCATGAAAGGCCTCACAAGGTTGTCAGTGGAGAAGTAGAAGATGAGACCGAAGGTGATGGAGATGGGCAGGGCAGGCAAGGCCTTCTTGAACACGGCCAGCAGCAAGAGTGTCAAACACAGGCCCTGTGGGAAGGACAAAAAGTGAGGCTGGAGAAGACCAAGGGAAACTGTAGTGTGTGCCTTTGTGTGTAAGCAAGAGATCTGGTCTGACCAGAAGATTGTTCCTCATGAAGCTAAACCCCAAAGCATCTAGCGCCCAGAGATGGGGTGCTGTGTGCTTTCTGAGATGCATTCCCATCCTCAGGTTCACTCAATCCTCACTGTCAATTTTGTGGAACAAGTGCTGCAAATGTTATTTTATCCTCATTTCTTACAGAAGGGGAGCAAATCACAAAGTGGTTTAACTCATACATCAAGAAGAGAATGTGAGTTTCCTGACTCTCTAGTCCAGAGGCCTTTCTAGTATTTGAGAGTATTTTAAGAGTTGCAGAGTACTTTACAAATAAGACTTGAATTCTCATGAAAACTCTGGGTAGGGGGAAGGTAGGTGCTATTATTATCCTCTTTTTATAGATGAGGAAACTGAGGCAGAAAGAGGTTAAATAACTTGCTCAGAGTCACACAATCAGTAGGTGAGTGAGGCTGGATTTCCTGAGTCCAGGCCCAGTGTTCTTATCTGCTATGCCAGAGGATTTCCCCTCTCACTCTCCAAGGCAATGAAATAACATTAGCAGACACAGGAGGACACTGTATCTCTAATATAGCACACACACCTCAAATGAGAGGGGGAACTGCAAAAGCCCGATGAGGTTGTCACCAGCTTGAGCTGTGGCTGGATAGCTATGATCCCCCAAAACTCCTCCTCCCAGCACAGCACTGGCTGCAGGTCCTTGTAAGCAAACTCTCTGGGTTGGGATCAATCTTCTTGGTTCTTATGACAGACCCAAGGACTATGTGAGACCAAGAATTGAGAAGCTGTGCCTGCTGTTTCAGGGACTGTTTTTGAAACTGGTATGGTGTCATTCGACAAGGAGATGATTCATAGCTGCTTCCAAATGGGGAAGAGAGCCATTCAACCCAAGCCAGACATCTGTTAAATACATGCTAAGTGTTAGATATAGGCCAGAGCTGGGCAGATACAGCAGGTGTTCCTTTGGCACAAAGGTCAGGCTAGGGCACCACTGAGAATCCTTTCAACTCTTACGTTCTGTGACCCCCTTAAGACCTGCCTTTAAGGCTCACGGCTGTATGGCCCCAAGTGACTCACATGACCACCGGGCCTCAGTTCCTTCATCTATAAAAATGAGGATAACATGACTAATTATTTCATGGGCTGGATCAGACAGACTACGATAGATGATGACTAGCATGGGTTATGCAAATTTAAGTTGTTCCTCTTATTGCCAGGATCTGTCTTGCTACTTACAATGAGAATGGCGACAAAGCAGGCTAGTGTGGTGTTCCAGTCCCCACTGGCAGTGGCTGCTGCCTTGCCCACAAGAACACTGTAGAAAATGAAGTCTCCCAGGCCCAGCTTCACTCCCCCTGTTTGAAGAAAGACAAAAACCAAGTCTTGTAAGTCTTGTGGCAAGTATTGGTGGAAGGTCAATAACAAAGGATGAGGGATGACACTGACTCAGTGAATGGGAAGCTGACTTATCTCCACACTCAGTGTACAGCCAGTTCTCTCCGATTTTCAGGATCATAGATATAGCTGATATCTAAAAGGGTCAGAGAGCCTAAGAGCTCACTCTGGCCCACCAAGCGAGTCACTGCCTCATTCCTCACCACACAATGAATCATGTGGAAGCCCCAGCGGGAGCTCTGAAGTGGACAATGGCCTTAGATTTCCATAATCCATTCAAAATCTTCTGAAATACTGATGGAACTCTTTAAAAATGCCAGGCAGTGATAGAACGCAGACAAACAAAAGGCTGGGAAGTCCCACTGCTTGGAAAAGGCACAGCCCAGCCTTATGCTTGTCCTTCAGGAGATTAACTGGATCAGGCCTGGAAAGAGGCCTTGTTCTGGGCCCAGAATAACGAGTGGGATTGGGACTGGATTGGTGACTTTACTGGTGTGGGGACCTTCCCAGCAAACTACCTCTCCTCAGGCAGGCTGGCACTTTCTGTGCCAGTAAATCTAAAAGGGTAAAAACAGGTTACAGTAAAAGTAAAGTTACATAAAAAGTAAGTCTGCTATATCAGAATGCTTGCTGTTTTGAGGATGGGGGAGGCAAAGGAGAGATGGAGAAAATTTAGAACATAAAACCTTACAAAAATAAATGTCGTGAACTTTCTTTACATGTATTTGGAAAACGAAAGTACCACTGATAATAAAAAAGTTAGTCTGAATTAAAATCTGTTTTAAGGAACTGTAATTCTATAACTTTCAAGAACATAGAAAACTACAACTGTGGGACCAAATGCTATGTTGGATTTGTAGTCAAAGAACTTGGGTTCAAATCCCAACTTGCTGCTTCCTACCTATGTGACCCTGGAGAGATCATTAAAATTCTCTGGGCCTCAATTTCCTGATGTATAAATTAGATGCCTGACAAGATCCCTTCTGTTCTAAATCTGTGATCTCAAGGCCTACTTTAAAAAAACCAACCAAGATGACGTGAGTTGATAAAGCTAATTTTTGTCTGCAAGATTGTCCTTGTAAAACATTTTTTACAGTTAAAGGTTGTGATAAAGGCCTCATCTCCAAAATATACAGAGAATTGACTTTAATTTGTAAGAAATCAAGCCATTCTCCAATTGATAAATGGTCAAAGGATATGAACAGACAATTTTCAGATGATGAAATTAAAACTATTTCCGCTCATATGAAAGTGTTCCAAATCACTATTGATCAGAGAAATGCAAATTAAGACAACTCTGAGATACCACTACACACCTGTCAGATTGACTAAGATGACAGGAACAAATAACGATGAATGTTGGAGGGGCTGTGGGAAAACTGGGACACTGATGCATTGTTGGTGGAGTTGTGAAAGAATCCAACCATTCTGGAGAGCAATTTGGAACTATGCCCAAAAAGTTATCAAACTGTGCATACCCTTTGACCCAGCAGTGCTACTACTGGGCTTATATCCCAAAGAAATACTAAAGAGTGGAAAGGGACCTGTATGTGCCAAAATGTTTGTGGCGGCCCTTTTCGTAATGGTTAGAAGCTGGAAGATGAATGGATGTCCATCAATTGGAGAATGGTTGGGTAAATTATGGTATATGAAGGTTATGGAATATTATTGCTCTGTAAGAAATGACCAACAGGAGAAATACAGAGAGGCTTGGAGAGACTTAGATCAACTGATGCTGAATGAAACAAGCAGAATTAGGAGATCATTATGCACTTCAACAATGATACTGTACGAGGATGTATGCTGATGGAAGTGGATATCTTCAACATAGAGAAGAGCTAATCCAATTCCAATTGATCAATGATGGAGAGAATCAGCTACATCCAGAAAAGGAACACTGGGAAATGAGTATAAACTGTGAGCACTGGGTTTTTTTGTTTGTTTGTTTGTTTTTGTTTTTCTTCCCAGATTATTTTTACCTTCCGAATACAATCCTTCCTTTGCAACAACAACAACAACAAAATTCGGTTCTGCATATATATATTGTACCTAGGATATACTATAAGGTATTTAATATGTATGGGAATGCCTGCCATGTAGGGGAGGGGGTGGAGGGAAGGAGGGGAAAAATTCGGAACAGAAGGGAGTGCACGGGATAATGTTGTAAAAAAAAAAAATTGCCTATGCATATGTACTGTCAAAGAAAATGTTATAATTATAAAAATTAATTTAAAAAAAAAAAAAGATTGTCCTTGTGACCAACCACCAGTATCTGTCTCCCAATCATGTTGGTCTCTTAACAAGTCAAAGAATAATCCTTTGTCTTTTCCTATCCCAGATCCCACAGGCTGATCACTCTGACAGTGATGACCAGGCCATATTTATCCATGAGACTAACATGCTACTAAGCACCTTTTATGAACCAGGGATTGTGCTCGGCAATGGGAAAACAAAAATAGAGCAAACCACCAGAAGCCAAAGGACTGTAGCTTGGATTCTTGGAAGTCTGTGGGCATAGACTCCTTTTCTAATTTTTTCTTTTTTCCTTTTGGAAGGAGATCTTTGTATGGGTGTATAAAAACATTTTTAAGGGAATTGGGAATCCTCTTCCCAGATGTCCTTCTTCCCACCCTAGTGCCCACTTGGCTAGAGAAAACTAATCCACCTTACTTTCCTCCTCTTCTTCCAGCTCCTCCACTGCATAGGAAGGCACGTGGAGTGGAGTGCACCTCGGAGAGTCGTAGGTTTCAGAGTAAGAGTGGTCCCCAGAAGTGTCACTTGAGTCTTCATCTGTGTTCCCAGACAGAACAGAGCATCAGTGATGTAAAAAGAAAAAAGAAAAAAAAAGGCTTGAGAAGCACAATCAGAAGAATTTTTCGTTGGGGAAGAAGAGGCTGATATGGGGAGAAGGTAACTATTCTTCAGGGAAGAGTCCATGGTGGAGCAGAACTTGGACTTAAATGAGTCCCTCTCCTTAAAATTAGCACTTCCCTGCCCTTTCCTATCTTTCTCCTGAACTTCCCACCACTATGGTCAATTACTTATCTTTCGCTCAAGGAAAAATCTTGACAATAACAAAAATAACTGAAAATGAAATAGAGGAGGGGTCTGGGACATCTGAAGTGTGCCAGCTACGGAGAGCTGTTCCAGCTTTTCCCATGAAAAAAAAAAGAATCAGCTATACCCAGTTTAAATGCCTCGGCGCATGCAGGATACAACACATTTTGAAGATATCATGTCCTAGGATGACCTCTCCACATCTGAAAATCTCTACCCCAAACTAATATTTATGCTTCATTAGAGTAAAAGGGCCAGATATGGAACTAGGATTTCTGGGAGCGTATCAGAGACTGGGCCTCGGCCTAAACCTATGATTTCATTGGTATTGGCAATTCCCTGGTAAAGATATTCCTTCTACCACAAAAGGCTGGCACCTTTTCTGCAACTTATTGCCTTAACAGAGTTGTCCAGATACTGAGAGTGACTTGCCCTGTGGCACTAGTGTCAGAGATGGACTTGACTTCAGGTATTCCTGGCTCTGACAACACCTTTATCTGCTAACCTGTACTGCTTACAATGGTCACGTGCTCCACATCTATCCTGCTATCAGGATGATTGAACCTGAGGCTGGCCCAGTGGCTGCTGAAGTCACAGTGTGGACGCCCACAGCTACAGGGCTCACTTTGTTTTCCCATTCCCACCCTCGGCTTTCCCACTCCCCTGTCTTTCTCTCTTAGAATGTAATCTCCCTCAAATCATTATTATTTTTATGTTATCAAAAAATCACAACAGCAAAAGAAAGAAAAAGAAATCCCATTTAAAATAACTGTAGACAATATAAAATATTTGGGAGTCTACCTAGCAAGACAAAGCCAGGAACTCTATGAACACCATTGCAAAATACTTTTCACCCAAACAAAGATAGCTCTACACAACTGAAGGAATATCAAATGCTCATGAGTAGACTGAGCTAATGTAATAAAAATGACAATTCTATCTAAATTAATCTATTCAGTGTCACACCAATCAAATTGCCTAGAAATTACTTACAGAGCTAGAAAAAATAACAACAAAATTGATCTGAAGAACAAAAGGTCAAGATTTCAAGGAAATTAATGGGGAAAAAAATGCAAAGGAAATTGGCCTAGCTGTACCACACCCAATACCATATTATAAAGCAGCAGTCATCAAAACCACTTGGTACCAGCTAAGAAATAGAGTAGTGAATTAGTGGAATAGGTTAGATACAATAGTGAGACCCAATAGTCAATGACTACAGCAATTTAATGTTTGATAAACCCAAAGACTCTACCTTCTGGGATAAGAACTCACTATCTGACAAAAATTGCTGGGAAAACTTGAAAACAATATGGCAGAAACTAGGCACTGATACCAAGCTAAGATTGAAATGGGTTCATGATATAGATATAGAAGATAAAGGATAGTCTACCTCTCAGATCTATGGAGAAGGAAGGAATTTATGGCCAAATAAGAACTATAGAAACACAAAAACTAGAAAAATACAAAACAGATAATTTTGATTACATTAAATTAAAAAGGTTTTGCAGCCAAGATTGGAAAGTAAGAACTGGGAAAATTTTTATATCCAGTGTTTCTGATAAAGGTCTCATTCTAAAATATGTAGAGAATTGACTCAAATTTATAAGAACACAAACCATTCCCCAAGTGATAAATGGTCAGAGGCTGTGAACAGACAATTTTCAGATAAAGAAATTAAAGCTATTTCTAGTCATATGAAAAAATGCTCTGAATCACTGTTGATTAGAGAAATACAAATTAAGACAACTCTAAGGTACCACTTCACAACTCAGATTAGCCAAAATGACAGAAAAAGACAATGACGAATATTGGAGGGGATGTGGGAAAACTGGGACACTTATGCATTGCTGGTGGAGTTGTGAATACATCCAGCCATTTTGGAGAGTGATTTGGAACTATGCTCAAAAAGTTATCAAACTGTGTATAGCCTTTGATCCACCAGTGTTATCACTGGGTCTGTATTTCAAAGAGATCATTAAAAGAGGGAAAAGGACCCACATGCACAAAAATGTTTGTAGAAGCTCTTTTTGTAGTGGCAAGGAACTGGACATTGTATGGATGCTCATCAATTGGGGAAAGGCTGAATAAGTTATAATATATGAATACCATGCAATATTCTTGTTCTGTAAGAAATAATGAGCAGATTGATTTCAGAAAAGCTTGGAAAGACTTATACAAACTGATGCAGAGTTATGCAAGCAGAACCAAGACAACATTGTACACAATAATAAGATCATGTGATAATCAACTATGATAGACTTTGCTCCTTTCAACAATGAGGTGATTCAAGGCAATTCCAATAGACTTGTCATCAAAAGTGCCATTTGCATCCAGAAGGAACTGTAGGGACTGAATGTGGATCAAAGCATAGTATTTTCATCTCTTTGTTGTTGTTTGCTGGCTTGTTTCTTTTTTTTCTTTCTCATGCTTTTTTCTCTTATTCTGATATTTCTTGTGCAGCATGACAAATATGAAAATATGGTTATATGAATTGAACACGTTTAACCTATATGGAATTGTTTGCTGTTTGGGGGAGGGAGAAAAATTTGGAACACAAAATTTTGTAACAGTGAATGTTGAAAACTATCTTTGAATGTGTTTAAAAAAATAAAATAGTATTAAAATGTGAAAAAAAAAGAATGTAATCTCCTTGAGAGAAGGAACTAGTCCTGCTTTGTTGTACACTTGGCATAATGCAGGGCACATAGTAAGTACTAAATAAATAGTCTAGTGATCTCTCTGTCTGTCTCCCATGCCCAAAAGGAGGCCCACTCCTACAGTGACTGTGGGACACTACACTTTAGGCCTGTGGGTCTGCTTCAGAGACACTGACCTTGCTCTTGATCCTTGGGGAGGGCTCCCTTTGTGGGTGAATCCACTTTTGCCATGCCTACAGTCCACACCATGGCAGCTGAAAAAAAAAAGCACCAAAAACCAAAAACAGGACAAGACCATAGTCACTGTGACTGTATAATCAGCAATTATACTTTCTTATTCCTACTGTGCCTCAAGAATGATTCTGAATTACAGTATATTGTATTTAATAATATACAAAGTAAATGACATAATAGAAAGAACCTTGAATGTAGAGAACAAAGAACAGAGTTTGAGGCCTGGGTTTTGCTACTTAGAGGCTCAACTTTCTTCATTTCTTTGTGGATCAATTTTTTCATATGCGAAATGGAGACGATAATGATACACGATTATATTATTTGACTGAAATAATGATAATATAATGATAATAATAAAGTGCAATAATTTGCACTTTCTCTGAGCCCCCTGATTTCTTCCCTATTCATGTGCTTATCAGTTTTTATGCCACTATTTTTTTTTAAATAACTGTTGTCAACACCTATGTTTCTGTTTCATTAGGCTAAATCTTTATCATGTTTTTCTTTTTCTTTTCTTTTTTTTTTTTTAAAGTGTTCTTCAGGATTATCAGTCTTTTCTAATACATTCTCAGATTACTCCCAAAGACGGGGCAGGGCTCCTCCTCTTTTATTAGAGAGTATTTAAGCAACTGCCTGGACTCTTCAAAATTCACAAAGTATTTTAGAGCTACAAACAATCTCAGGCAGACCATCATTCTCTTCTAATCCCTCATGTGACAGAATAGGGAACTGAGGCCCAGAAAAGAGAGCTTAATGTGGAAAGAGCCCCAGGACCTGGCTTCAGGGCTGCCTCTGATGCTCGCTGCCTCTGTGTCCTGCCACAAGTCTCTGAGCAAGTGTGCTTCAGTTTCCCCATCTATAAAGTCCCTTCTGCTCTAGATCTAAAGCACCTTACTCCTGTAAGCCACTGTGTGGGGAGGTATCAAGCACATGAAGTGACTGAAAGGCATGTTTCAATTTCATCCCTAGCAATAAGAGTCCACAAGGACTGAGCACTTCCTGGTGAGGCAGGTGATTCCCCATTCCTGGAAGTACAGGCCAAAGGACCTTCGATCACAGATGCTATAGGAGGATGCACTGAGAGCTTAGGCTAGAGACTGAGGACTTTGTAACTCTAAGACTGTATAATTCTAATGGAACAATATGTCATTTAACAATCTTCAATAATTAAAAAAAAAAAAAGGTCAACTTCCCATTGGATATCAGAGAGAAAAGAGACCAACTCTCCCCTCTTCCCTGTCCCCATCCCCAACCTTGAAAAAGGGTTCTTTATCAAAACTGTGAAAGGAAAGGGAGTCAGGAAATGGTTATTGGCACTGGGAAAACCAAAAGGGAAAAGGTGTGAAGACATAAGCACCCTCACATGGTTTAATGCTCAGCAGGGGTTGAAATGGGAGGACTTACATGAATATATGAGTGCAGGAAATATAGGTTCATTTCTTTCCTGAGCAGTTTCTACAAGCATCCTCAAGGGCCCTTTAGGACACAGAACAGCCACAAGATCTGTGAAAAGCAAGAAGCCCTTATCAGGGAAAAGCGACCCTCATTGTTAAGCACATTCTAGAAACTTGTTTGACTCAAACTCTTCAAAATGGATAGGTGGGCTTGCCTCATCCTTGACCAGAGAGAATGGATTCCCTCATTTGTCCTTGGTTTTTATTCCTTACTTAAACCTTACCCATTGTTGAACAAATTTCTATCCTAATCTATGATGTGTGCCCAAGAACTAGCAAAAAGTTGGAATCTAAAGTAGGTCTGAAAGAATCAATTTTTTAAAAAAGAAATTAAGAATTAAATAACTTCTACTTTTTTTTTTTGGAAGGTCACTTTCTGGTCAAAAATCCCTCATTTTTGTTTCATAAGATTCACTTCAACTGCACATATTAAATGCCTGTAATGTGCCAGGCACTGGGCATACAGTACCTGTTGATAAAAATGAAATAGTTCCTGCCCTCAAGGAGCTTACATTCTCCAGAAGGAAGACACTTAAAAGACTAACTGGAATTATTAAATCAATAAGCATTTATTAAGTACTTCATGTACCAGATCCTGCCTTAACTTCTAAAGATACAAAGGACAGTCCCTGCCCTCAAGGATCTTACATTCTAGTGGGTAAAAATGATAGGATTTGACCCTTATTGTTTGGTGCAAGATAAGCACCCCTGCCCATGGCTGTCCTACCATACACAGAGATGGCTCCCAGGATGACCCAGGCTGACCATTCTGGGAGGTACTTGATGAAGACCAAGGCCATGAGGGCACTGATCATGATGAGGTAGGCCTGCTGCAGCACCAGGGGACCTTTCCAGTGGATACAGATCATTCCCACTGCCCCAAAGTTCCAGATGACCAAGAAAAGGGTTGGGTAGTCCATAGCCACATTGTAAGTCTTGAGCACTTCCCTGAAAAGCAAGACCAGCAGAAAGGAAGTCACTGGGAATTTAGGGAAAAAACCCTGTTTCCATAGTCACTTTCATCTAATTAGACCCTGATCTAATTTAAAATCTTCTGCCTTTCAAATGGCACAGCATATAAAGTGCTCGATTTAGAGTCAGGCAATCGTGGGTTTAAATTCTGCCTTAGATGCTTCTTTACTATGTGACTCTGGGAAGACACCCTCTCTGAGACTTGGTTTCTGTGGCTATAAAATAAGAATGAATAAGAACCTGCTCTACAGAGTTTTCATAACGATCAAAAGAGAGAATATACATAAAAGGCTTCAAGAATCTTGAAACACGATGAAAACTACTAACAAGAGTAACCTCTTCCTCCTCCATGGAGTGTTACAGATACTTTACTGGCCCATGAAGAGCCCCCTCCCCCCACTATAAACTGCTGGCGATGTTTCATTGGCCTTATACACGCAGCCACAGCCACAGCCAGAGCCACAGTAACAGCTATATTCTCTCTCTCTCTGCCTCTCCCTGTGAATATGTCACTTCCATTTCTGATAGCTGGATGTACTTTCTTCTATCTCCTATCAATGTCCAGGCAGAAAGAGCAGCCTTTTAGAGTTATAAAAAGCTGGGCCTATACTCCACAGCTTTTCTAAGTAGTTTCTGAATGACTGAAAAAGACACTCTTATTTCCCCAGGCCTCAGCTTTCCATTTTACAGTCAGGAAATTATATTGTGATCTCTAAGGTTCCTTCTAGTGCTAAGATCTCCATCATATTAAATGTTCAAATAAATTTCCACCTCCACTCCAAAATATATTGTCATGAAGAGAGATCGTGTTACATTCATTTTAAGTCCACTATTTGGTTTATTTAGAATTTCATTTGAAATTTCCTTTAGACTAGGGGATTATAAATTTTTTGTACTGTGGAGCTCTTTGATGAAGTCTGGTGAAATCTATGGATCCCTTCTCAGAATTATGATTTTAAAAATATAAGTAAAATAAAATTCCAAAGGACACCAATTATTTAGGTTATAAAATATTAAAAACAAAAAAACAAAAAACAAAACAAAACAAAACAAAAAAACAGCTCATGGATCCCTCGGAGTTGACCTCCTGGCTTTAGATATCTGAATTTTACTCATCAATCCAGCAAGAAACATAACAGAGTATTAGCTGCCCACATCCCCCAAAATATTAGGAAACCTTTGTTCTGTCTTTCTTATATCACTTAGGAATCTGGAATAAGGAGACATTTCAAAACAGAGTATATGTCCCGAATCAATAATTTTCTAAATTTGGAATTTACCAAGTTTTAGACTAAAGAATAAAACTTAGATAAGAAGAGTTTTTCATCCAATACTGGAGCTGAGGTCTTTGGTCTGAATCCCTCTGCACAACTTATTACCTATGTGACTATGGGCAACTCACCACTTCTCTGTGTTGCTTGAATTTCCTCATCTCTAAAATAAGAAGGTTCCATTTGATGGCTTTCCTCTGAGGTCTCTTCTAGCTCTCAATACACAATTTCTTAATCAAGTTTAAAGCAAAATGTCAACTTGTTTTTAAATTTTGGTCCTGGATCTGGGTTTTCACTGTTTGAAAAAAGAAGGCCCTGTACCAAGACAAGTTGACACCCATTCTGTTTATAGTCTTAGAGAAGTAGCCTATAGCACTAAGAGCTTGACTGGCTCTGGTCATGCAGCCAGGAGCTGTCAAAGGAAGGACCTGAACCCAGTCTTTTTGATTCCAAAGCCAGAACTCTGTTCACTATGCCAGGCTACCTCTCTCTCTATGGTATTTTTACAGGAGACTAAAAGCACAACATACAGCCAAACAAGGTAGATCAATCATCTCCACAAGAAAATGGGAATAGAAGTTCCCTGGGCCTAGCTCAGTGCCTGGCACATAACAGTGCTTAATATATGTCTACTGATTGGCTAGGTGTTCTAGCACCAGAGAGAAGGCAATCCTAATTCCACTTGTTCCTATAGTCTTCCTTTGCTAAATATCATTTTTGTCCTTTATTGAAGTGTATTTCAAAAAGCAACAGAGGCCTTGGGATCAGAGGAAATGGATCCATGTCCTGGCTCTGATCATGCCCCTCTCAAGCCCTACCCTATTTCTGCTTCCAGTTGTATGACTGTGTGTGCCTCAGGTTTCTAATCTGTAAAGTGCAGGGTTGTGGTGAGGAAGGGCGGATGCACATCTCCATCTCTGTCCTGTGCCCCCTTTCATGCCCTTCACATCAGGGAGCAGTATGGATGAACGTGTACTTGGAACAATCCCAAACCTTGGGGCAGACACTTACCCAAGATAGATGTAAGTGAAGAGGAAGAGCAGCATCAGAGAAGACAGGATCAACCAGCCATGGATAAACTGGACAACAGAAACACACACCACTGTTTACACAAGAAACGTTCTCAGCCTGCCTGCTGTTTCAAAGAAAGCTAGGCTTAGCAACAGTAACGAGGGGCAACGATGTGCATGGCTCACCTCGGCACTGCCGTGGTGTCCCGTCCAACCCAGACGAATCAGAGCAGGAAAGATGAAAGGCCCCACGACCCACCACAGGTACCCAGTGTCTCTGTCTCAAAGTGTTTTCCCATTGGCCAATGACTCAATAACAGTAGCTACAGGTTCTACCCTATGGTTTCACGGTTCCCAAAGGGATTGGGCATCTCCTAACCCACTGCACTCTCTCTAATGCCTTGTGGTTTGGCCGTCCGCTGCTTGGCTGTTGGGCTCTAAGGACAACGGGACCCTTCCATCTGACTTGCAGCTGAAACCTCCCCTTGTCAGAATGTGAGTTCCTGAGAGCAGGGAACAGCTGACTTTCCTCTCTGAACTCCAGTGCTCAGCAGTCCTTTGCAAGCAGTAAGCACAGAATGAGTGTGGCTGGACCAGTAGTGAGCACTAGTGCGGTACAGCAGAAAAGAATGCAGAATTTGGAGTTAGAGGACCTGGTCTGAAGCCTGCTTCTGTCACTTATAACTTGGGTGATTGTGGGCAAGTCTGCAGCTCTTCAAGTCTCAGTTTCCCCGTCTGTAAGGAATAAGGATAATAATTCTTGTACTAATTATGTGGCTTTGGGAATTACATGAGATAATGTGCATAAAATACTTTGAAGATAATGAAAAATATTATAGACTAAGAAACTCAAGATTTCCTTAGCACAGATACTAATCTTTTAACCACAAACAAGGATGTAGATCCTTGAATAACAGGAGCTGCTTTGCCCTTTCATGTCATATCTGTTATTAGCATAAATTAGGGTCACTGAGGAGCTAGCAAGTTTTAAAGGATCACCAAATAAGGAACACTCTCCAGGCTCAGAACAGAAGCCAGGTGGGAAGATAGGAAGCTTCTTTAAGGGGAGGGAAGGGATTTCTCTCTAGGACTACCCTTTCACCTACAGAGGCAGCAGTGATGATCATAGCAACTCTCACAGTAAAGTACATTCCTAGGAAATACTGACCCATTATTCCCTCCTAAGAAGCATCTACTTCAGACATAATGTGTAATTCCTCCAAAAGAAAACAGCAATCAGAAGAGAATCCCTTGGACTTAATATACTAGCAATAAATTTGAATTCTGACAATAATTAATAAAAATTAATTAATTTTACCTTTACAGAATTGGCAATACTCATTTTAATTGATGATTTAGGAACACAGCCCTCTGGCATCCCTAGCAAGCTAATTCTGAGGTATCTGTCACTAGATCGGGAGTCAGGGACCAAGGTTGCTCAGCCATTAAATTATTGTATGACCTGGGACAAACCATTTCCTCCTTTGAGGCCTCAATTTTCTCATCTATAAGATAAAAGCCTTAAACAAGGTGATTTCTAAGGCCCCTTCTAGCTTTAAATTTTGGGGATTCCTGTATATTCCATAACAAGGAAAGGAACTGTAGGGCCAGTGTCCCAAAGGCACCAATTCTCTGGGAAGAACCAGCAGAGATGAGGAGATATCTTGGTGCAGCCACACTGCCTGGAACTGCCCAGACTACAGGACAGTCTCCAGATGAAATGGCTCTTGGAGACAAGAGCTGAAAGCCTCGCAGACCACAAGGTGGAATCTGTACAGAGCCAGTTCCAGAGGGAAATGGGAAAAGAAAACAAAACAAGAACCAGTTGTGGCAGTCATAGGCCTTCAAATAATGTGGAAATTAATTTTTAGCATAGGGAAGTGATACTATGAACAATCTAAATAAAAAAGGAACTCTGGTAGCACATTTTAAGAAATAAATCATAGCACAACACACTGCACAGCATGTCCAGAAGGGATATGAGGAGGAAAAGTGGAAAGTTGCAAACACCTTGACTTGTCTGGCATTAAATATGAACTAGTGGGTAATGGAAGCAGCTGGACTAGCCTTTTTAAGGATACACTCATATATGCAGGTGATATTCAGGGAAGGCTGGCAGAGCAGACAGAGGGCCTGCCTCAAATTAGGAAGCCTTGCATCAAATCCCTGTATATCTATTTATCTATCTACACACACAAAGTGGTCAATCGTCACTGCTAAAAGGACTTTCCTTACAGAGAATTTCTTATACCTAAGAAATTACCAATCTAGACCCCCCCAAGACACACACAAACATACAATAACATGTATGACATTTTTTCTAGTGCTTTAAAGTTTATAAAATGCTTTATCTCCATTACTTCATTTAAGTCTCACAACAATTCTGTGAAATAGATATTAGTATCACAATTTTATAAAGAAGGAAGTGGAGGATGCAGTAATAAGTGACTTATCTAAAGTATATATGTAATAACTGTCAGGGGTTAGATTTGAACCTGGCTCTCTCCCAATTTCAAGTTTGACACTCTTTATTCTATCACTTCCTCTACTAACAAAATAGATTGCTAGCTACAGAGACAGACAGACATACACATGCATATATGTATACATAGAAGATGTAACTTTAAAACATGCCTATACATATGCAAATATGTGATGATCATAATAAGATTAGTAACTGACACATGCTCCTACTATGTCAGGTACTGTGCCAAGTGGTTTACATGTTATCTCATTTGATCTTCCCAACAAAATGTTACTCCATTTTATAGTAAAGGAAACTAAAGCAAAAAGAGATTAAGCGACTTGGCAGAATTAAATAACGTAAGTGTGTGGGGCTATGTTTGAATTCAGGTCTTCCCAATTCCTAGCCCAGAGCTTTATCTACTGCACCATCTACACAAATATGTATATGTTATATATAAAACAATATATGCATGTATATATTTTTATACAAGAGGGAGTAATAGAGTGGAAGAGCACCAAACTCAGAATTGGGACAGCCTCAGGTTCAAACCTTCCCTCTCACCTTTATGGGTAGCTTGTCCTTACCTTGAGCAAGTTACTTAAGCTAGGATAGTATCCAAAGAAAAATGAAACTATGGTATAGTAGAAAAAGGACAGGCTCTGAAATTGGAGGCACTTTGTAAACCTTAAAAGCTTTGGAAAACGTCACACATATACACACACCTTAGGTACAGAAATCTTTTTTTGGACTGGATCTGTAATTTTATTGGGATAACAAATTCGCAGAAAGAAAACCTCTTTTGATCAAAGCAAATTGGCAACTGTCCTGTAAGTCATGGTCTTAGAAAGTTGCCTGGGTCACTGACACATGAGACATGAAGGCTGCCTCTGGGTATATCAGTCTATGCAAGTATCCAAGGCATATCCCAATATGAGGGAGGGAGCAGGTGTGATGAGAATCCTCACACCAAACTTTCTAAAGAACATAGACAAGAACTGCACAGGATGGGCAGATATGGATAGAATTCTCAAATGATGAGATCTCAGATGGATGAGGACATCTGAGTATATACGCACAATACATAAAAAGCTATATTGTATGTCACAAATATACATATATACACCAGGCAAATACACATGTTCACACATACATGCAAAATACATGTATACAAATCACACGGCCTGAAAGGACAGAGATGGTCAGGCAGTGACACAGACTCCCAGAGCTTTACACACTTCAGTGCTGATTCAGAACAAGCCCAAAACAAGGTCCTGACAGACCTCCCAACCTACACGCAGTCCCTCCACCAGCACCCACCTTGTAGCAGCGATGCTTGTACAGCACAACCAGGAATATCGTCATGACCACAATGACACTGATCATGATGAGGGTGTTTAGCACCGAGTTGAGCAAGCGCTGACCAATAGAAGGGGTATCTTCTGTAAAGGGTGTGTAGATGCTGAAGGAAAAGAGAAAGGATTACTAGTCTCCTAACTCAATCTCCCTCTCAGACCTTATCTACACCTAACCTTTTTTCTTCTTTATTTGAACTTTCTCACCCATTTTCTCCCATTACTTTCCCAAGACCTTGGCTGACTCACCATTTTGGATCAAGCTTTGTCATTCTGCCAGTAGGCCCAGACCTTCCAAGAATTCACCCAACTCCTCAGGTTAGGCAACTTCAAATTTCATTCTGTTGACTAGTCTTAGTCTAGCAGGAAGTAGCAAAATATGGGAGGCCTTCTCAAAAGTCTTTTTCTCAGCTAAGATTAAAATTCAGATGGAAGTTTCTTGAAAATAATTGTGTTTTAGAGGTAAGGTCCTGGACTCTAATCTCTGCCCTCCAATGCTACTTTTCTTCTGACACAGAGAAAATAATTTAACCCCCAAGCCCCAGTTTCCATACATGTAAAACAGGAATTGGGTTAGTTCAAAAGTCATCAAACTATTGGGAACAGATTAAAATGTAATTAGGAAATATTTAATAAAATAAATACAAAAAAAAAAAATAGAGCCTTATTTATATACGGTCAATATGCCACCTGCAGGTATAATTTAGTGACCCAGCTTCTATTTTGAGTAGGACACCATTAGGCCAGAGGCTCTTTGAGGGCTTTTCCAGTTCTAATTGTTTTCTCTCTTTCCACACTGAGGACTACAAATCTATTAGGTCCCTTTGTTCTCTCTCTGGCCCCACTCCCAACCCACTACATGCACATATGTACACCTGCACATACACACGCACACATCCTGCTAGCCTGAATACACCATACACAGGGCTGACTCACAGCTGTCCATTCTTCTCTGTATAGAAGCGAACTGACTTAATGGTTGCCACAACGACCACCATGCAGAGAGTAACCGGAACAAAGAGCATGATCACGTGCTTTGCCCCATATTTGAGCGTTAGTTCTTCTTCCTCTTCATCCTCCTCCAGGCTGCTGCTTCTCGATGAGCCCCTGCTGTCGGGGGTACACTGGTCGGCATTGCCATGGTTACACAGGCTGCCTTGGCATTTCTGCAGGAGAGTGACAGACATCATCAGGACAGTCTCTCCTCCCATAGGCCCTCAAGAACGGGGCACAAGGAGGATGAGGACAATTCCTCCTTCTTTTCATTAACAACAACAACAACAACACACATGTTCTCATTCCATTCTATGCCTGAAGGAGAGGTGCTGAGAATGCAAGATCCCTGAGCACACTGTCAATTCACAAGCACAACTGACATTGTCTTACAGGATGGAGATGAAAGAGAAAAGCAAAGAACATAGTCCCTTCTGTTAAGGAGGACATATTCTAATTCTGGAGACAATATGTAAATAACAATGACATACAAGATTGTAGCCAATGTACTATGTGGTTTGCTGATTATTTTTAAAAAGGCATTAATTTGGCAGAGTAAAAACAAACAAACAAACAAACAAAAAAAAAAAAAACCACCTCAATGGTTCTCTTCCAACAAGGAATCTCATATGTTTAAAACCATACAAGATTCCTTCAAATTTTTAACAAAGGTAACTTTGATGACTCTTTGATCATTAATGTTAAGGAGGAATAAAATCTGGACACCTCTGCTGGCCACACAGCAGACCTCTGTCACGGAGACTATCTGGCACAGTCCAGACAGATTTAGGAGCCCTTAGAGATAGTAAAACTTTCAAGATGTAATCTATTCTGACTTCTCAGAGACATTTTTTTAAAAACTTGGTTCTATATACTTTAACATATTTAACATGTATTGGTCAACCTGCCATCTGGGGGAGGGGAGTGGGGGGAAGGAGGGGAAAAGTTGGAACAGAAAGAAGGTTTTGCTAGAGTCAATGCTGAAATATTACCCATGCATATATCTTGTAAATAAAAAGCTATTTAAAAAAATAAATTTAAAAAATAAATAAAAAACTTGGTTTTTGGTCATATTCCACCAAAGTTCTAGTTAAGTGAGACATTAATGTGGGTATCAAGAGTTTTTAACCTTTAACCTATTCAAATATCATAGAATTATGGATCTGGAAGAAAGGTCACCCTGCCCAGTGGTTCTTAACTTGGGGTATGTGAGCAGACAGACCAAAAGGACAGGTGCTTCAAAGCAAGGAAAGTCAATTTGCTCAATGGGCAGATTCCCCAAGGGAAAAGTTTTTATTGTTTTCTCCTTTTTCTTAATGTAGTGCTTTATTTTTCCCTAGCTATATGTAAAAACAATTTTTAACATTCATTTCTAAAACTGAGTTCCAGATTCTTTCCCTTCCTTCCTACACCTCCTCATTAAGAAGACAAGCAATTCAATACAGGTAATACATGTGTAATCATGCAAAACATTTCTTATTAGTCATGCTATGAAAAAAAAAAACAGAGACTCCCCCTCAAAAAAAAATAAAGTAAAAACAACATGCTTCGATCTGCATTCAGACACCATCAGTTCTTTCATTGGATATGGATAGTATTTCTCATCATAAGTCCTTCAGAGTTGTCTTGGATCACTTATTGCTGAGAATAGCTATGCCATTCACAACTAATCATTTTACACTATTGCTGTTACTTTGTACATAGTACATTTTCCTTTACGTCAGCTCAGGGAAGTCTTTCCAGGTTTTTTTGAGAGCATCCTGCTTATCATTTCTTATAGTACAATACCATATTCCACCACAATTACATACTACAATTTAGTTAGCCATTTCCCAATTGGTGGGTATCCCCTCAATTTCCAATTCTTTGTCCCCATAAAAGACCTGATTATATTTTGTATATATAGGTCCTTTTTCTTTTTGTCTTTCTTTTTAAATCTCTTTTGGGATACAGATCTAGTTGTGGGAAACTGAACTTTTAGTGGGGATGGTGAAATCCCTCTTTCTCTATTTCTCCGGGCTCTAGAACCCTTATTTCCCTACTTTTACAGCAACAGAATCTTCCTTTTTGAGATCAGGCAAAACTTATCTGTGGCGTGCAGCTCACAAGGGAAGGAACTCAACATCGAGGGAAGGTTTCCTCAATAGACACATTTAGTATCCTTACTCATGGAACTGAAGATGATGTGGTTCCCACTGGAAGATGGACAACATCAAACCAACATCAGTGGAAGATTTCATATTGTTATATAGGTGCCAACCCAAACTCCAATGCTTTAAGGGAAGAAAGGAAGCACTTACTATGTATGAAGTGTTATTGTCTCTTTTGATCCTTGCAACAACCCTGGGAGATAGGAATATAAATATCTTTTACAGATGAAGAAAGTGAGACAGACAGAGGTAAAGTGATCTGCCCAGGATCCAAAGCTCTTAAGTGTTAGAGGTTGGATGTGAACTCAGATCTTCCTGACTCTAGATTTAGGGCTCTATCTACCTTGTTACCTAACTGCCTCTCCTAGCTTCATAGCAGGGGCCATATAAGTTAAGGATTCTTCACCTTTCTGTGGGTCATGGACTCCTTGGGCAGTGTGGTGAAGCCTACACACCTTTTTCAGAATAATGTTTTTAAATGTATAAAATAAGTAGGATTACAAAGGGAAATAATTAAACTGAAGTAAAGATGTAATTTTTCCTCCCTACAAGTTCATGGACCCCCTAAAATCTATTCACTGATATCCTGGGAGTTTGAGGATCTCTTAACGGAACACAAATATTCTTTAAAATACCCTCAATAAGCCAGTCCCTGTAGGCCATTTGAAAACCTCTAGGGAAAAGGAATTCATGGGCACTTCTTTGGACTGAGTGGAAATACGCTTCTTTCTACTTTCACTCATGCACTCTGGTTCTGCCTTTTGGTTTCCACTCTTGATCACAGGCACTTCCCCACTCAACGATGAGTGCCCACGCAAGGAAAGGGAATATCTCAGGAAGCAGAGGGCCTTGCGGGCTGCAGGGAGAAGGTCTGAAGCCTAAAAGTGTGGTTCTCACTTGTTCAGAGAGTGACTCCCTTTATGTGACTCCTTTCTGCCTCAGTCTCCTGATCTGGAGATTGGATTGGAACGGACAGTATTCTGTTTGGGGAAAGCTGAAATAAGTGATGATTATTGCAAATTTCCTTCTCTCTTTTTAAAAGCAAGAAATCATAAATTATATATTTTATGATAGTAGTAGTTCAGGTTTTTCAGAATGGTTTTAGGGTTGGCAAAGTACTTTCCATACACTTGATTCTCACAAGTCTGGAAAGAAAATACTACTATTGGTGTTGTTCAGTTGTTTTCCGTCATGTCCAACACTTGATGGCACCATTTGGAGTTTTCTTGACAAAGATACTGGAGTGGTTTGCCATTTCATTCTTCAGCTCATTTTTACAAATGAAGAAATTGAGACAAACAGAATTAAGTGACTTGCCTAAACTCACACAGCTATTCAAAGCTGGATTTGAACTCAGGTCAACTGAGTCAGGTCAGTAACTTCAACTCTGGCACTCTTTCTACTTTGCCACTAAGCTGCCCCTGAAATGCTATTATGACCTTCATTTTATACACAAGGCGGCTGAGACTTAGAGAGAGCCCAGAATCACATGCTATGTACTGTGTATCCATGGAGATGTTTGCATGCTACCTCTCTCATTAGAACATGAACTCCTTTAAGACTGGCTCAATGTAAATAATTGCCTCTTGGCACAGTACTGGTTAAAGAATTATTTTAAAACAAATAATTGTTCTATGATGGCTCCAAGAGTTGCATAACAAAACATTTCATTATTGCAGAGTCTGAAGGTGGAATTGGAACTCAGGTTAGTTCTGACTCCAAGTCCATTGCTTGCTCCAATCAATCAATCAACAATTCTTAATAAATGCCTACCCTGGGCCAGGTCCTGTGCTGTGTGCTGGAGAGCCAAAAGCAGAAATGAAATCATGTGTGCAGTGAAAGAAAGACTGGCTCAAAAAACAGAGGAGCTGGGTTCAAATTCCACATCTGATGTTTATTTCTATCTAGTATCTCACTGACCCTCTCTAGGTCTCCCTTTCTTTATGTAGAAAGTGAGAGGCCTAGATCCAATCATTAATCCTTGTGGTTCTAGGCCTGTGATTCTATTCTCAAAAAGCTTACATTTCATGGGAAATAACACAGATACAAACAGGTAAAAACAAAATATATACCAAGTAAAAGCTGTCTCAGTATATAGAATAATAATGGGAAAAGACATGTAAATAAGTGTGCATGTGTGTGTGTGTGTGTGTGTGTGTGTGTGTGTGCATGCACGAGCATGCTTAATTAGTAGTTGCAAGGCTTGAGCAAGTCTTTTTTCTGCTCTGTGCCTTCATTTCCTCATCTGGACTTGATGGCCTCTAAAATGTCTTCTAGCTCTAAATCTCTGCTCAAATAACCTTTTCCCTCAAACCCATTCTCCTCTATTAAACTTTCCTATTTCTGTCTAGGATATCACCATTTCTCTGGGTTGTCTCCAATTATTCATTCTCTCTCATCTTACATATTCAATCAGTTGCCCAATCTGGCAGCTTCTGTCACTACAACACATGCTAGAATTCTCTCTACTCACACAGCCACCATCTTTTACTGAGGTCCAATACAAGAGCCTCCTGACTTGTCTCTTTTCCTCAATGTTTTTCCCTTCCCAATACATGCTTTGCACAACTGCCAAACTGACATTTCTAAAGAACAGGTCTAACCATGTCTTTCCTTCATGAATAAAATCCTATGGCTCCTTATCACTCCTCAGATCAAACACAAACACTGATAAATCATTTAGCCTCTGGCTGCCTTGGTTTCCTCAATTGTAAAGTGGGGAATAAGAATAGCACCCTGGGTTATTGTAGGAACTAAATGAGATAACACTTGTGTAGCACAACTAGTGCCTGACACAAAGTAGGTGTTTACTTAAACAAGATATAATTTATGCATTGAAAGATAATCTCAGTGGGAAAAAGAGATCCCTAGGCATAAGAGAAGTCTGAGTTCCCTTCCCCCTCACCTCCTTTAAAATCTTTTACAACTTAGCCTCAAGCTATCTTTCCGGCCTTTTATCCATCACTTCACCTCCTGACTTTATGATTCAATTAACAGTCCATCCAGCAGTTCCCCACATATCACATTCTATCTCCTGCCTCCCCAGATATCTGCTATGACTAGTCGGCCTACACACCTGGAACAAGGTTCTTCCTCACCTCTGTCTCATAGAACCCCTCTTTACCTTCAAGACTTTATGCCTGAAGCCTTTTATGATTCCACCTAAATGTTAGCGCTTTCCTTCCTGAACAATCTCATATTCATTGTGTGAATTTTCTTCTGTATAGGATCACAGACCCACTGTTTACTCCTTTGTATAAAACATAAGCTCCTTTGAAATAGCGATTGCTCCATTTTTTGACTTTGTTTAAAAATGCACTGTTTTTGGCATACAGTAGGCTCTTAGTAATGCTTGTGGATTGAATAAATTGTTCTATCTCCACCATAACTTTGCTTTTAGCAGTTGTGAAAGGACTTCATGGATAAACTCAGGTCAAAAAAGGTGGGACATTGTTAACAGGCATCTAGGAAAGAGTCAAGTGAGGACCCTGTTGGATCTTGGCCAAAATGGATCTGCAAGAATTTCCATTTTTCAGCTGCAATCATACAAGCATGTTAGCAAGCTACTTAATTATATTAATAATCTAAAACCAGAGCCAGTTAAAAAAAAAAAGAGAGAGAGGGAGAAAATCCTTTGTCTCAAGTATCCTTCTTTTCCAGACTACATTCCAATCTAAATATTTAGAGGAAGAAGAGAAGGAAAGAAGCAGAGTTGATGAACAGGAACAGAAACAATCTAAAATCCACAGGCATTTAAAAAAATAAAGGTTAAAGAAATTGTGAGAATTTAATCTGGCAAGAGAAAGCTGAAGGGTAACTTGAATTGTCATACAAAGTTCAATGCAGTTTTCTATGTTCACTGAAAACAAATGGAAAAATAAAGTGGAGGAGTATGAGAGGCCTGGCAATTAATTTTAATTCAATTCAATTTAACAAGCATTTGTTAGGTGCCTACAACAATAAGGTTAAATATAGGGTTAAAAATGCCAGGGAAACAACCAGTATACTGTAAATACTTTAGTAGTTTGTTGGGCAGGTGAGGGGAGCAGAATAACAACAACAATAAAAATCACCACAACATCCATTCAAAATAACGGTCGATAGTATAAAATATTTGGGAATATATCTACCAAAGGAGAGTCAGGAATTATATGAGCAAAATTACAAAACACTTGCCACAAAAAAAAGTCAGATTTAAATAATTGGAAAGACATTCAGTGCTCTTGGATAGGCCGAGTGAATATAATTAAAATGACAATACTCCCTAAACTAATTTATTTATTTAGTGCTATACCAATCAGACTTCCAAGAAACTATTTAAATAACCTAGAAAAAATAACAACAGAATTCATATGGAACAACAAAAGGTTGAGAATTTCAAGGGAAGTAATGAAAAAAAAATTAAGTGAACGTGGTCTAGCTGTACCTGATCTAGAACTGTATTATAAAGCAACAGTCACCAAAACCATTTGGTATTGGCTAAGAAATAGACTAGTTGATCAGTGGCATAGGTTAGGTTCACAGGGCAAGATAGTGAATAAAAATAGTAATCTATTGTTTGACAAACCCAAAGATCCCAAATTTGGGGACAAGAATTCATTATTTGACAAAAATTGCTGGGAAAACTGGAAATTAGTATGGCAGAAACTAGGCATGGACCCACATTTAACACCACATACTAAGATTAGATCAAAATGGGTCCAAGATTTAGGGATAAAGAACCAAATCATAAATAAATTGGAGGAACATGGGATGGTTTACCTCTCAGACTTGTGGAGGAAGAAGGAGTTTGTATCCAAGGGAGAATTAGAGATCATTATTGATCACAAAATAGAAAATTTTGATTACATCAAACTAAAAAGTTTCTGCACAAACAAAACTGATGCAAACAAGATTAGAAGGGAAGTAACAAATTGGGAAAACATTTTTACAGTTAAAGGTTCTGATAAAGGCCTCATCTCCAAAATATACAGAGAATTGACTTTAAATTATAAGAAATCAAGCCATTCTCCAATTGATAAATGGTCAAAGGATATGAACAGACAATTTTCAGATGATGAAATTAAAACTTTCCGCTCATATGAAAGAGTGTTCCAAATCACTATTGATCAGAGAAATGCAAATTAAGGCAACTCTGAGATATCATTACACACCTGTCAGATTGGCTAAGATGACAGGAACAAATAATGATAAATGTTGGAGGGGCTGTGGGAAAACTGGGACACTGATGCATTGTTGGTGGAGTTGTGAAAGAATCCAACCATTCTGGAGAGCACTCTGGAATTATGCCCAAAAAGTTATCAAAATGTGCATACCCTTTGACCCAGCCATACTACTACTGGGCTTATATCCCAAGGAAATACTAAAGAAGGGAAAGGGACCTGTATGTGCCAAAATGTTTGTGGCAGCCCTTTTCATAGTGGCTAGAAGCTGGAAGATGAATGGATGTCCATCAATTGGAGAATGGTTGGGTAAATTATGGTATATGACTGTTATGGAATATTATTGTTCTGTAAGAAATGACCAACAGGAGAAATACAGAGAGGCTTGGAGAGACTTACATCAACTGATGCTAAGTGAAACAAGCAGAACCAGAAGATCATTATACACTTCAACAATGATACTGTACGAGGATGTATGCTGATGGAAGTGGATATCTTCAACATAGAAAAGAGCTAATCCAATTCCAATTGATCAATGATGGACAGAATCAGCTACATCCAGAAAAGGAACACTGGGAAATGAGTATAAACTGTTATTTTTACCTTCTGAATCCAATTCTTCCTGTGCAACAAGAAATTCGGTTCTACACACATATATTGTATCTAGAATATACTGTAATATATTTAACATGTATAAGACTGCCTGCCATCTGGGGGAGGGGGTTAGGGGAGGAAGGGAAAAAAATCTGAATAGAAGTAAGTGCAAGGGATAATGTTGTAAAAAATTACCCATGCATATGTACTGTCAAAAAAAAAGTTATAATTATAAAATAAAATAAAAATTAAATTTAAAAAAATCACCACAACAGCAACAATTATAATAATAAACATTTAAATAGCATTAGCCTTGTTCCAGGCTCTGTGCCAAGAGCTTTACAATTATTATTTCAGTTGATTCTCACCCCAGAGAAAAGTGCTATTCTTAATCCCATTTTAACAGATGAGGAAACTGAGGGAGGCAGAGGTTTAGTGACTTATCCAGGCTAACATAGCTAGGAGATGTCTAAGGTTGGATTTGAACTTAGCTCTTCCTAATACAAATCCACAGGCAAATTCCAAGTCAAATACACTATCCATTGCCTCAATATAAAACATGATGCAAATATTTATTAATAGTCTCATTTGTTCTAATTTGTAAGTTAGCCAACAAAAAGTTTAATCCCAGGCTGGTTTCCTTTTGGCATCAATTAATTTCTGGGCTTTTCCCTTCTAATATCCATCAGCATCATCAGTGCTTTCTCTGGGAATCAAGACCATCTTAACATTACTCTGAACAAAGTATCATCCTGAACAGTGCATAACTGGGAATATATACATAACTGTATAGCTATAAAAAACATATTACACATTTCAATGCCAAAGACAAAGTGCATTTGAGAAAGCTTATGATTTTGGTTTATCCACATTTTTTTGTTGCCTCTTCACCAGTATTGATCATCTAGAGATGATAGTAAATTTCTGGTCTGAGTTTTTAAAGGCCAACCACCCTAGGAAAATTGTTTAAAAAACCTACAAATAGCCAGTCCACCTGCATGGGCCTACCTCTTGGATCTCCTTGTCCCGTTCTTCTGTACAGATCCCTTCATGATAAGACCGTGCTGGGGGGCTCTCTGTTGACATGAGGGATGTCCTCTCATTGCAGACTTCCTCTTCACTGTCTGAATTCATGAATGTGATCATGGTTCACCTCCTGGGAAGAGTCTGAAAGGGAAGGCACAAAGAAAATCCTTAGAGGCCAATGGGAATTGCAAGAAGATACAAGATTACAGGGGCCAGAAGGAGCTGGAAAAATGCTAACAATCTCAGATATAATAGAACAAACACATTTTAAATATCTGTAATAAAAATGTCAAATCCAAAAACTCATGTAAAGGAACACTAAAAGAGATTACCTATTTATTGTTCTGAATGTGTATTAGAATTGTCTATCTTAGTGTACCTAAGCCATAAGCACAGACCCCCAGAGAAGGGATGTTCAGCTCTATCTAGGATGATTAAATAAATTATCTCAGAGAGGCAAGGGAAAAGACACTCTAATATCTACTTTAATGAAAAAAGGAGTTGTTAGATAAACTCTTAGGCTTACCCTCAACTGCTGACATCTAAATGAGGACAAGGAATGCCTTCTTTTCTCAGATCCACAACAGAGTCCTTGCGTGATTCTCAAAGAAAGGCATCTCTTTCTGCAAACTAGCCTAGAGTCCCCAATCTAAGTGACTGGCTTGAAAACCCATGCCCTAAAAACTCGGAACTCAGCATCCTTTCTACACTGCCTCACTTTCATTCTCAAGTAGGGTTCCAGGGAAGGGAAAACACATTTATTACAGACCTACTATGTGCCAGACATTATGCTAAGAGCCTCATAAATATTATCTCATTGGATCAACAAGCCAAAGTTGGCTGATGGCTCATCAGATGGTGGTTTAATACACTATGAAGTTTTACATTATAAAAAAGTTTATTCTTTGGTTTCAGGAATAAGTTAATCATTAAGTTATTATCTTTCCTACTAGTGTTTAATCAAAAGCATAATTCTTTCAATTTCTTTTAAACCCCAGATACTTAAGAAAGGTTGGTGACAACTCCATTCTGAAACAAAAGTCTGTTGTTTTTACTGACAACTCTTCCAATGATGCTCTATGGCTGTGAAATCCATGGAAATTTGGTGTCTTGAGAATTAAACTTGGAAGTCACCCTTAAACTTTTTTGCAGTAACTAGAGGAAGCACATGGAGGTAGGTGAACCACCAAAATTATGAAGGAATCTGCAGATTAAAAAATAATACTAATAAATTGAGAACTGCTGATGAAGGTAAGAATGCACAATCTTTCATGTGAATATTGTTTCTTGGAAGAGCTTAACAATACCCTTCCTCTTCCATCACACTCTGAAACAGCATGTGTGAAAGGAAAGATGGAAAAACATTAACAAAGACTCTTGATTTAAGATTAAAAATGGGAAGGGAAATGAGAGAATGAGCTACCAAAATAGGATAAACAAGGGAACAGGCACAGGTAGAAATGAATCTCTTTTGTTCTGAATTTCTGTAGTTGGACCCCACCATCTTCAGTAAGAAGCCTTTCTTGATCTTCCCAACTGCTCCTGACCTCCCTTTCAAAATGCCTGATTTGTTTGTATTTATTCACTTAAAATTCAAGCTATATATGTGTTTACATATACATCTCTTCTATTTCATTCTTTGTACTCATGTCCTCCCCATCTGGTACATTGGTGATGTTTGATAAATACTTGTTGACTGACTGATAGTCAGCAAAACAAATTCTGGCTTGATACCTTTGAACTTCTTTGTTTCATTACATATCAGATCACAATGGCAGGCTTCTAAATGGGGTATATGCTCACCATGCAAGTTCTTAAAATGAGATGTTTTCTTTTTTTTTTTCCCTCTGTATCTAGGAACCAAAATCATCTGTGTGCAAGACACTGTGCTTTGTACTAGATGTCATCATTCCTGAGCAACCCATAGGAAACTAGGAGTGGGAGAAAGGACACTTTATATGTGAAGGCAAAAGCCTGCTCTAGACAAGTCAAATGTACCTCTAGTCTTCAGAGGTGAAGAATTGATGACACTCAAAAGTTCTTCCTAGGTTTAAATCCTATGAGTGAAAGTACAGGGAAACCTCAAAATATGTGGTAGTATTCTCTTTCCTGTCCTACCCTACTTTCATTCAATATAAAGTATAAAATGTGTATCCCAATCTTTCCCCTGAAATTATATACATACATGTATTCAAACTGCATTATATACACATACTACATATGTGTATATGAATATATAAATATACATGTATAGAAACATAAATGACATGTTATATACATGCAACCTGGGCTTCTGGTATGTTTTACATCATAGTATAAGCAAAAATGGATTTGGAATTGGAGATATCTTTGGTTCAAATGTGACTCTGCTACTTATTATATATATATATATATATATATATATATATATATATATATATATATATATATATATAAATGTGACTCTGCTACATATATATATATATATATATATATATATATATATATATATATATATATATATATATATATATATCCTTGGGTGAATCATTTAAATCTCTCTAGGCCCCAGAAACTACACAGGTTAGTGTCTCTAAGGTCCCTTCAAGATCTAAATTCTATGATCCTATCATACTGTAGGATTTTTCTGGTGTCCTCTCACTTGTGACTATTAAAACATAATATCATGCAAAGAATTAGAGCTGTGGGTAAGCAGAAAGACAATGGGGGGGGAGACAACTCATGGCTGTTCCATGCCCATATCAAACTCACTATATCTCATGTACTTACCAGGACACATCTTTCTCCCTAAATCTACTCCCTCCTCCAGTCTTCTCTATTTCTGGTGAAGGTCCCAGTATGCTTCTAATAAACCCCCATATCCAACCAGCTGCCATGTTTGGAGGATTATAACTCCATAATATCTATCTGTTCTCTTTTTTCCTTTCACATCTAGATTCAAGCCCACCTTTACATCTCTCTAGACCACTCTTGGAACCTAACTGAATCCTCTCCTATTCTTTCTCTGTCAAATCCACCTTCTACTTCTGCTAAAATGATCTCCCTGAAGTGCAGGTCTGACCACATCACATCACTGTTCAAAAACATTTCATGCTACCTGACTGCCACTAGAGTAAGTGTCAATTCAGCTTAGTAGTTAAGGACCTTTATAAATTGGCTCTACCTGCCATCAAAAGATGTCTAGCTGAATCAACACCTGGTGCCCTCTGGAGAGAAAAATGTTAAAGGCTAGTGAAGGACTTCAAGCATGGGGAAAGGAGGTAGAGCTGGTCTCTCACTAGTTGAGTTAGCCAGGGAGAAGTCAGCACTTTGTAGTTTTCCCAGAAAAGGAAGCTTTTCCCTGTGGGAAAGCACCAAAAATTTTAGTAGGTCCTTGCTGAGTCCCTTGCTGAGTCTACCTAGCCACAGCTAAGTATTTTGAAGAATGAAAGGGAGGAAAACCCCAGCATTAGGGGCTGGAAATCTTGTCAAGGGCAAGGACAAGGCTTTGTATCCCTAGCTCCTGTCACAGTGCTAGGCACACCGTAAGCAGTGAGTATCTTGCTTTCCAAGGTACAGTTAAATTTTCCACGGTGCTCAGAAGTCCTTAGAGAAAAAGTTCCTCAGAAGGTGTACAATTTATAAACAAGTCTGCCAAGCAACACCACATGATGTTTGTCCACTCCAAGTTTGCTGATGTAATTGGGGTGAGGGTGGGGAAATCTGTGGTTCCCAAACAAGTGGGGACAAGACTGTGTAACTGACACACCTGATGGAGGTAAAGTGATATCTAAATGAGGAAATGAAGGTTCTAGCCAACTCCTCTCTCCCAAGGTCCTTCTGCAAAGACCATTTATTTGACTTACAGAGGCAGCAAGCTCTCGTTACTTGACACTTTCAAAGCTAAGGTAGGGCCAGGTGATAGAGGGCTGAGTGGAGGAGGGGAAAAACAAACAAATCAAGTCTGACTAGGGCACCCAGAGATATATGGGGAAAGTCTCCTTCCCACAGTAATCCAAACTACCCAGCAGAATAAGAACATTTTTTGCTGAAACTTACTTGGGCCCTGGGAACCCTTTTAAACAAATATCTATAGAAAATACCTCAGTACTGGATCTCATCATTCAGGTGTATGTGGCTGAAAAAGCTGAATGAGCAGATCTGGCAGAATTGTCCCTTCTGACTTGAAGATTTTCAGCAAACCTGCTTAGGCCAGCAGTTCCTTGCAGTTAGAATGAAACCCAGTGACCCACTTTCTTCTGTATTTCTGTTTTATTTAGACCCAAAATGAACCTCATGGAGGAACATAAAAAGGTCTGCCCTTAAATCTGAAGGCCAAACAATGTGGGACTGGCAACATATCAAAATTACTATGGAGAGAAGCAGTGTCTTATGGGAAATGTAAATTATTGCTCTAAAAGCAAATGAAGAGCCCTGGATATTAAGTACTTATACAGTCTGCAGCATAGGGAATAAGTTTGAGGCACCCTCTTTATTTAAGAAAGAAAACAAAAACAGCCCAGCTTAAGTTGGGTGGTGTGGTGTGGAGGAGGAGGTACAAAAGGTACAAAAACTTTTTATGCTCTCAAACAGCAGCCATGGTAACCTCATTACATAAGAAATAATCACTGCCTTGCCTTTAGGAGCATTTACTTTGACTAAAGGCTGTCACTGTCCTTAGAAACTGAGCATCACCTCCTTCCATAACCTTCATCAACCCAGCACCAAAGCTTGTTCTTGGCTACCATCTATCAAGTCACACATGGCTGAGTATACAAAAAACCAACCTGGACAACTGCTCTTCCCTCAACTGGGCTGCTGAAAGTGGCTCTGGCCAAGGGTGGTGGTTGAACCTGGACTTCAAGGTTAGATCCACAGTACAACAGCTCTGTTAGCCCTTGTAATGAAACACTCCTGCGGCAGCCATCTGCCCTGGTCCATCCCCTGAGAGCCAGCTAGGCTAGGAAGGCTTTGGTTGTTAGGTAGGAACAGGCTGAGTTAACCCCCAGGGGAATCACAAGGGCTCCACTGGCTTACTACAGCAGCCAACTATCCTATAGATCCCAAGCAGTCTTCATTATGGTTTCTTTTCTTGTCTTGTGTAAAAAAAAAGTCTTGTCTATACTTTAAAAATAAAAGGTAAACACATTCCCCTCACTCCAGTATTGTATTGCAATTTCCTAGTGCTATAAGCATTCCTTAAATGTCTGCTGGGACATATTCCAGACATAAAAAAGAAAATAACTTTGTCTCTATCCTTAAATAGACTACTAGATTCTAAACTCCATAAGGATAGAGACCAGAGCATTGGCTCTGAAGTCAGAAGACCTGTGTTCAAATCCCACCTCCAGCACTTCCTACTTTTGACCACAGGCAAGCTTGGTTTAACCCTAGGCCCTGTTTTAGCTGCACTTTGTAACAGTCCCAGTGCTCTGCACAAAGCAATCCTTTAATAAAGGTTTGTTGTTGTTGTTGTTGTTGTTTTTCCATTCTGATGGAGGATGGAGGGAAAGGGGCTCTTGAGACCACATGCACATACAACTAAGGACATGAAAACACCCAGAAGCCAACATTCCAAAGTCCATCTGCTCCTCTAGGCTCTCCCCACACACACACACACACACACAATAGGCAATAAGGAAACATAATGGATTTCTTTCTTTCTTTTTTTCCCCCACAACTGGAGATATTTGTAATACAAGTGACAGAAACCAATGAGGAGTGGACACACATCAGCAAATAGAAGAAACATGATGGGTCCCTGGAGCATTGCTCTAGCTTAGAAAATTAAGGGCTCTCTGATTTACAAAATTAAAATAGCTGGTGTTGATATAATGATTTAAAGTTTTCAGGGTACATTATATACTTCCTTTTCAATAGCCCTGTGAGCTGGGTGCTGATTTTTATACCTGTTTTGCAGATGAAGCCCCCAAAGTCCACTGAAACCATAAAATGATTTGCTCAGGGTCACTTCTCTAGTAAAGTATCTAAGGCAGGGTCTGACCCAAGTTCAGGCTTGATCCCACAGGAGATAAATTTTGTATAATTAATGACTTTAGCCACTACCTCATCTCTATTAGATTCATCTACCCTTCCAGAAAGACATCATCTCCTCAGTTACTAATGAGCTCACCAGGTTGCAGGCTGAGAGCCATGAAGAATCCCTGAGATAACCTAGTCCAAAACTTTTACTTCATGTATGATGATGAAACTCAGGCCAGAGAGGTTTTAACTATCTGAAGTCACCCAGACAGAAAGTGGACCACTACAAATAGAGTAGTTTTCCCGATATAAGATACTGTCCCTTCACTTGGTATATGGCTTCCATGAGGATTTCTTCAATTTACATCCTCCTCTCCCACCTACTTCAAGTCCTATTCATGATCTACCTCTCCTCCTCACAGCACTTCTATAGGGACACTAAAATGCTGAGCCCCTGGAGGTGGGCAGCAGGCCTTCCTTAAAGGATCTTGGAATGAAAGAACATGTCTATGGATCCAATGTTCCTGTATCCTAACGATAGCAACTCTGGTGAGATGGATTGCATGGGAATATCCAGGTGGCTGCTCTCATTACAATCACATTAAGCAATATGCTCCTTACTGCTATATTATCTTTGATATTCCAAGAACTATCTCCCTGTTAGAAAGTTAGACTATTTCTAACTTCATTTGTCACCTGTGAAAGACTCACTGAAGAAGATGAGGCTCCCAGAAACAGTCAAATCCCTGATTTGTTTATCCAAGGCCCTGGCGGTCATCTACAGTCATGAAATCTCCTTAAGGATAGAGACTGGTCCTGTGATTTCACTTAGTATAAAAAATTGACCAGTTTAGGAAACTCCCTCTTCCAATGCAGGACATTGCTTTCTCTGCAATCTGTAGTCTTAAAGAAAGTTTCCCAGAGTGAGAGGTTGAGTGACTTGTGCAGGGTCACAAAACCAATCTGGGTCACAGGTGCTCCACAGCTGGTTAGCTTTCTAATTAGTAGGCTCTGGTGCCTCTCAGTGAGCTCCCATCTTTTTTGATGGTTCTGGGTTACAAAAAGCCCAGATGCTTTGAAAATGGTGACCTGCATTTCTGGTAAATGCTAGTGAAGGATACATTGGCTTACTTTGGATATATATGATAAAATACTTAAACACTGGCCTACTCCAGCAGCTTCTGCATCTGGGATGGGGAGACCTCTTTTCTAGAGATGCTTTCAGATCTTTTGTTCACAGCTTTAGAGCCTGGAAGGATCTGGAAGGATCCTTAGAGGTCACTGAATCCACACTCCTCATTTTGCAGATAAGGAAATTGAGGCCCATATAAGTCAAGGCTATACACCCAAGGTTAGTAAAAGTGGCAGTTAATGTCTGAATTCAGGATCTCTGACTCCAGATCCAACTACTTCCCATCTTTCATCTATTTGTTGCCCTCTAGAACTTCTTAGTTGCATTCTTTTTAAGGCAAATTTTATCACGGCCTGGAGTCTGAAAATGAAAGGACTATCTCAGAAGAAATAAGGAATCAAAGGACCTGGAGCTGGCAGGGGCTTTAGAGAGAATTTAGTCCCAAATCCTTCATTTTACAAATGAAGTAGCTAAGTTCTACAGCAGACAAAGCACTGGACCTAGAGTAAGGAAGACCTAAATCTGGTCTCAGATACTAGCTGTGTCACCTTGGATAAGTCACTTAACTTTGGTGTGCCTCAGTTTCCTTATCTGTAAAATGGTGATGATAATAATAGCTACTTCCCAGGGTTGTTAAGAAGATAAATCATGTATTTGTAAAGGACTCTGCAAGCTGTAAGTGCTATATGGATGCTAATTATTAGCAATAAGTGCTAACTGTTAT
Source organism: Sminthopsis crassicaudata (assembly GCF_048593235.1). Classification (NCBI taxonomy): domain Eukaryota; kingdom Metazoa; phylum Chordata; class Mammalia; order Dasyuromorphia; family Dasyuridae; genus Sminthopsis; species Sminthopsis crassicaudata. Next base: position 400,557,195 of record NC_133620.1, read on the forward strand.
TATGAAGAAAAGGTGGCCTCTGGGAATGATGTAAATTATCTAAAGTAAAACAGCTAATGACAGAACTAGACTCTAAACACAAATATCCTGAATTCCAAGCCTATGTTATTTCCATTACTACACTATCATCACCTAAATAATATCTAAATTCCCTTCCAGTGTTAACAATCTATAAATCCATTAAATGTTCCCAAAAAAGATATTGTGTCATCTGCCATAATGAGGGACCTGATTTAGAGGATCCCCAAGGTCCCTTTTAACTTTGACATCCTATGATTCTCAGATTCTAAATTCTTCCTGCTCATCGATTTTAAATGGCTGTTTGTTGTTGTTACCATGGATTTTGCTTGACCAGCATGGATTCCAATGAATTGACCCTTAATATTTAATAGAAAATTCTTGAATCTTAGGCCAAAATTAGCAAATCTTGAGGTATTAGGGAAGCTCACTCAAGCACTTGCAAAAACATGTCCTGTGCAGCTGTAAAGGGAGCTGTAATAGTGCTTACTTGGGCAGGTATCTGGACCATCATAGCTGCAGAGTATACTCTTCCCCCAGACCATGAAATCTTTTGAAGAGTAAGGAAATCTTGCAGAAGCAGTTGATGTTCTATATGCCCAGAAATAACTAATATTTATAATCTGGAAACCCTAATTCCATCTTTAACCCCAATTCTGCCCATCTCCATTTTTAACCCTATTTCTGTCTTTATCAGTAATCCTATTCAATCTCAATTCAACAAACATTTATTTGTTAAACTACCATGTAACAGGCAGAAAGCTAAGGTACAAAGGATACCAAGGCAATAAACAAAAAGGGCTCCTGACCTCCAGATGTCTTGATATTGAAAGATGCACAGAAAGATCAGGAATATCATTGGACATAAAAAGGTACTTGGCTTTCAAAATATTTTAAAATCCCAATCCTTTTAGCTTCTTAATAAACATTTTTTTCAATAGGAAGCCATTTTGGTTGTTAAACTGAATCAACATAAAGAATCATAGGTTAGTTACACAGCTGGAAGAGGCCTTAAAAATCATCTAGTTCAGAGATATCAAATACCCAAAGCATGGGGACCCTCAACACTCCCTGAAAGAACAAGTTACAAAATGTAACTGGGAAAATATTTATCAAAATAAACAAAAATACAGTAAGACACAATGTTATTTAAAAAAAAAACAAGTCAACATGTAACTGCCAGTAATTCTTACGTATGGATTAGTGGTCCATTTTTATTTGAGTTTGAGGCCATTGAACATTGAATAAGAATATTTATTAAACAGCAACTATGTGCCAGGCTCTGTGCCACATTCTGGAAAGATAAACAAAACATTTTCAATCCTGAGGAGTTACATTACACTGAAGGAAACAATATATGAAGTACAAAGTACAAAAAAGATAAATACAAAGAAACTGAGGGAAAAGGGGGAAAATTCACTTCCCTCATTTTATAGATGAAGGGTCTGAGGACAGCTGGGAAGTAACTTATTAAGAAAAAAGTTAATAGAAAAAAATGGTTGATAGAAAAGTGAGAATTGGAACCAAAATCCCTAAATCCTAATATTGTGTGCTACTCTACTCAACTCACTGAGCCACATTGGTACCCTAGTTTCTAAAAAACATTTTATTTTAAAAATACTTTGTGGCATAGTCTGAGTAAGACTGTTTTGAGATCACAACGCAGAAGTGATGACAGTAACATCTGGTGAAAGAAAGAATGGAGGAGAAAGAAGACAAAACACCTGAGTTCCAGACTCGGCCATCTAGCTTTGTGATCTTGGGCAGATCTTCTTAACAGATCTGAAACTGAATGTTCCTCATCTGCAAAATGGCATAATGATCTCCTTGCTCTTAGCTCTTGGGGTTGTTGCTTTAAATAAGATGTATGAAAGCTCTAAGAAATACATGATGCAATGAATTATTCTTAAGAAGCAGTCAAGGTGGGATGATTTTGGGAGTATCCTGCCTGAAGGAAATTAAGCGGGAGGGAGTACTGGGCAGGAATATGGAATAAAAGGCTAAATGGGGTTGATAATCAACCCTGTGTCCTCAGGAAAACATAAAAGGGAACCTCTGGGTATTTTTCCAAAAACAAAGGAACAGGGGACTGACCTTTCCCAAGCAAAACATGCAAATTGCCATCTCTAGGGAAATTAGTATTTCCAGTCCAAATGGCAAAAACTTTCCTGGAGAATAGCAACTCACTATCAGAACCTCAAACAAAAGTCATAATAACTCCTCCACTTAATTATAGATATTCAACTCCTTGAAGATCTCTCTGCAAGACAACCTGGCAGAAGAAAAAAACTGGATTGGAAGAAAAGATGCTGAGGTTCTTTGGATTATCCATGCAATACACAATTGCCCATCTGTTTCACCACTGGGTTCTCAGTCTGCCTTTAGAGGAGCAGAAATAATGTATTCACATGATTACAAATCACTCTATCCTCACTAACTCATGACATGCATTTCAGAAAGGGAACTTGAATCTCATGTCAATGACATAATCTGTGCAGTGATTTTAAATCTGCCTTGAAATATCAAGCAGATGGAGACAGTCTGGGCACTCAAGGTTCTAGAAAAAGCACAGGCTATATATGCATGAAGGATTTTTCCAGGAGAGACAATGAACTGTACGACCTGGGCTTCTTAGTTCTGAACCAAGTCTGCTCTCCTAGCTGGCTAGGTACAAAGAATGAGGCTGCTCAGTGTCATCTAGAAAGTTGGAATTACTGAATGGCAGAAAAAAACCTATTAGTTTACATATAAAAATAGTAAACGTGAGCAAGGTGTTGTGGAGAGGGGTCCCAGAAGATCAACACTGCCTAACAGGCTGAACCAGATTAAAATGTAATTACAACAAAAAACCAAAAAGATGACAAAACAGATACCATTTACATTTTAAAACTTACTAAATATGGGACTTGAGAGGGTTGCTGTTCAGTGATCCCCTTTCTACTTGAGTTTGACACCACTGGTACTGGAAAGGGTCCCAGGAGTCAAGAAAGCAATTGTTTAAATCTTGCTAGCTGTGAGGGGGGAAACCCACCTATTGGCAAGACTCTGGCCAAGTACAGTAATTCTTATTGTCCTCCCCCTGCCCCCTCCAGTAATTCTCTAAGGCAGTCAATGGGGGGTGGGGGGGGGGAGGAAGAAGGGCGGGAAGCCACTATCTGTGTGAGGGGAAGAAAAGTCTGCACCAGGATTTTTTCAAATCCCATGTCTGAACATTGTGTTTGAACATATGGAGAGATTTATGGGTGAAGGAGACTACGACATTGTCTAGTTCAATTTCCTCATTTTACACATGAAGAACCTTTTAATTAAGTGTTGTGTTCTGTGTAAGATTTCACAGCAATAATAATCTAGAGGCCATCTAGTCTAATCTCCATGTTTTATGGATGAGGAAACTGAGACTTAGGAAAATCACGTGACTTGCCCAAAATATGCAAGATTATGCAAATTATATAAAAGTGTGCAAAATTACAATATTTGAATATTCAAAGATACAATTTGAACTCTGATCTTTTAACCCCAGAGCTGTCTATCCACAGGTCCTCTGCTGCCAAATCTAACATCCTTTCCACTCTATCTTCCTCAGAACAAACCTGAGGGGCAACACTGTCCCTAACTAAAAGGCCCACATTTACATCAAACCTACTTCCCTTTTCTCCACCACACTCCGGGTGTAACTCCAGATGCACAAAATGACTCTCTCGGTTTGCAAACGTAATCAATCATTAGACAGGGATGGCCCCGAGCCTATGTGGACTGTAAGTATTTTAAAATAAAGTTTTTTTTTTTTTTTGTTTTTTTTTAAGAGTTACAGAAAACAAAGCAAAGCGAGTAAAGCAGAGCCAGTTTCCGTGCCCGAAGCCGCGCTCCGCTGGCTAACATGTATCTATATGTTGGTAGAGGACTCATACAGTGAGAGTATCAGTGAAGCTTAAGATTATTTTTCATTGCAGAACTGCCTTTGAAGACAGGCGCTCCCTCTGCACACGAACCCCCGGGCGGCGGCAGGCCGCGTTTGCCCGGCGTTGCAGGCCAGTGAGGGAAAACGGCAACACACAAGGCGTGATGAACAAACTCAACCGGTTTTCTTAACGGAGAGGAAGAGGGGATGCTCCGCCAGTCCGAGGGCGGTCAGGTGCGCGGCCCCTTTAACTGCACACCTTAGCCGGCCGCTGAGAGAGGCGCCTAGCAGGTGGGCCAGAGGAGACCGGGGCGGCGGGCTCCCCTCACACCTGGGGGTGGGGGAGGGGGCTGAGCAGTCCGCCCCGCGGCGTACGGGCCTGGCACTCACGCTCCCCGAAGCGGAGACTCCCAGGCCTGCGCGGGGATGCAGAGCTGGACCCTTGGCGCCCGGGGAGCGGCAGGTAAAGGGAAACGAGAAATGACAGCAGCCGGGAAGCGCGCGCAGCCGGCATGCCTCGCCCCCCTTCCCCGCCCCCAGCCCCGGTCCCGGGCCGAGCACGCGCGTGCGCGCCCGCGCCCGACCCCGGGGTGCCCGCTCCTCCTGAGGGCGGAGAGCGCTGCTGGGGGAGGGGCGAGGGCTTTCCCGGGCAGGGGGCTGCCGCCGTCAGTCCCCCACACCCCCGGCCAAACTCACCTGCTCCCAGAGAAGCGCCCCGGCGTTGTTTACCTAACTCTCCGGGTAACGTAGTCAGCCCCAGCCCAGGGCTGAGGCACCACCTCCGGCCCCGGCCCGCCCCTCCCGCCACTAGCCGTCCGGCTGCGCAGCGCCCATTGGCTGATCCCCAGGACACCGCCCAGAGACGGGGGCGGGGTCATCCCGGTTCATGGGCCAATTGCAGCTAGAGGCAGGGCGAGAGCGCGGCCAATGGACGATAGGCCTCGAGGATGCCCGCTTCCTCGGTGCGGTGGGTTGCTGCGGGAGACTCCAGTTCCTGCGTGAGTGAGGGTGGGGCGCCAGACCGGGCAACAAGTGTCTGAGGCTTTTCAGCGGGTGCCATGGCAAGCCCCCGCTCGCACTGAATCCCAGGACAGAGGGCTTAGCACACAGCAGGCGGTTAATAAAGGTTACGGGACAGACAGCTGGCCGGCGCAATGAATGGCGGGTAGAGAGCCAAATCTTAAGACTCATTGTCATGAATTCAAATGCGGCCTCAGACACGTCCTAGCTGTGTGACCCTGGACGAGTCACTTAATTCTGATCGCCTCGGTTTCCTCTTCAGAAAAACGAACCGGAGAAGGAAATGGCCGGCATCTTTGCCAAGAAAACCCCAAAGAGGTCACGAAGAATTAGACAACTCAATAGACAAGAAATAAAGTTGATTACTCAATGGTCCCCGAATCCAAACCCCACCTTTTGTAGATGAGTCCGGTGAAGTTCAGGTAACACAGGATGCAAAACCTAAGGCAGGATTTGAACTCAAGACCTGCCCCTCACTGCCCCTAAATCAGTGGTCCCCAAACTTTTTAAATAGGGGTCCAGTTCACTGTCCTCAGACTGTTGGAGGTCCGAACACTCTGTCTCCGCCCCCTTAGCCCAGTACCGAAAATGTTCGTTCCGAAGTTTAGGTCAATGTCACTTCCGGTCTGATTTGGCCATAACCCCTCAGGCGGCATAAACGTCCTCAGGGGGCTGCATCTGCCCCACGGGCAGTAGTTTCAGGACCCCTGCCCTAGGTGGTCGTTAAAAGTAGGCAAAAAGTAATGAATCAGTTTGTGTCTGGATATAATGTAGATTAAAACTATTGAATAAAGAAAATGGCAAGATGCTTAGTTTGTGCTCTAAGGAGGGCAGTTAATCACTTTTTAGTACTCTTAGTATGTGACATCTTGTAATGAAATCTAAGATTTTGAAATAGGAAATTTTATCTTTTGAAAAAAATGGAAGAGAAAAACTACACGAGTATTAGTTACCTGATACCTGAAAAGCCAGATCTGCCGTAACACGACAGCTTGATACCTTGAATGGTTCCCATGTTACCCACAAAGCCTAGACTTGTAAAGGTTAGAAACAGGTGAGCTCACCAACAGCAAGATTCTAGAAATATCTATCCAGGCTTCTAGCATAGAAGCCGGCTCATTCCTGGCCTGGACATTGACAAGGAAATGGTGAAAGTGACAGAGACAATACTAACCTGGAATGAGATCGTCAGAGATGAGGGATTATTTATAAAAGTTTGTCCATATATAATAATATATCTTTATATATACAATACATATTCAGTATCTCCACCCACATATATATAAATACCTCTCTACACATATAATAATTAACATTCATGCAGCCTTTTGAAGTTTACAAAATGTAAGTTTCACATATACAGAGTATTCTAAAAGTCCTGGCACAGAACAAAACAGTACTAGGACTTTTGGAACATCCCATAATATGCCATTCCAGTCTTACAACAACTAGAGATGTTATATGTATTCTTGTCCCTATTGTACAAACGGGGAAACTGAGGCTAAAATAAATTAACTGACTTATTATCACAGTTATGTGCCAGTGGTGAGACTTGAACTCAGGTCTCCTGACTTCTAGTTATACGATCTTTAATATTCCATTAAAGCTCTTCAAAATCTGATCCTTTCCTCTCATCATCTGACACTTGACTGTCCTCTACCTCCTTAGACATGCTGACTTGTTTGCTGTCACAGGTAAATTCTTCCTCTCACTTTTTATTTTTTAAAATTTTATTTTTTAATTTTTAAAATATTTTAATAGTTTTTATTTACCAGATATATGCATGGGTAATTTTACAGCATTGACAATTGCCAAAACTTTTGTTCTAATTTTTCCCCTCCTTCCCCCTCCAGATGGCAGGTTGACCAATACATGTTCAATATGTTAGAGTATAAATTAAATACAATATATGTACACACGCTCAAACAGTTGTTTTGCTGTACAAAAAGAATCGGACTTTGAAACAGTGTACAATTAACCTGTGAAGTAATCCAAAATTCAGGCGGACAAAAATGGAGGGATTGGGAATTCTATGTAGTGGTTCATAGTCATCTCCCAGAGTTCTTTTGCTGGGGTAGCTGGTTCAATTGATTACTGCTCTATTGGAACTGATTTGGTTCATCTCATTGTTGAAGAGGGCCACGTACATCAGAATTGATCATCATATACTATTGTTGTTATACAACGATCTCCTGGTCCTGCTCATTTCACTCAGCATCAGTTCATGTAAGTCTCTCCAGGCCTTTTTGAAATCATCCTGTTGGTCATTTCTTACAGAACAATAATATTCCACAACATTCATACACCATAATTTATTCAGCCATTCTCCAGTTAATGGGCATCCACTCAGTTTCCAGTTTCTGGCCACCACAAAGAGGGCTGCCACAAACATTCTTGCACATACAGATCCCTTTCCCTTCTTTAAGATCTCTTTGGGATACAAATGCAGTAGCAACACTTCTGGGTCAAAGGGTCTTCCTCTCACTTTTGCAACGACTATCCTTTCTGCTTGTAATTCTCTCCTCACCTCTGCCACTTGGTGTCTCTAGCTACCTTCACAATTTAGCTCAAATCTCACCTTTGGCAGGAAACCTGTTTTGTTAGTTCCTTCCTTCAGAGGTTACTTCTATCTATTCTTATTTATCTTGTAGTACATAATCATTTACATGTCATTCCCCCCATTAGAACGGAAGCTACTTGAGGGCAAGGAGTATCTTCCCCCGCCCCCCATTCTTTTTATTCCCAGGGCTAAAGATAGTATATGACACTTAATAAATGCTTGTTCACTGACAATAACTGACTATATGCCCTATTACTCACGTTCTCTTCCCTTAATGGGACTGTTAGACTTTTTAATCTAGCTGCCAGTCAGGGCATCTGTATAACTCCATGAAAAGAACTGAGAACTTAGGAAAAATGGGTTGACCTCCCAGTTCTGCCGCTAATTAGCTTCCAACTAACTTCTGGCAGATAAATCAATTTCTCTAAATGTCAGTTTCTCTCTGTATAAACAAGGAGACTAGATTGGATAATCTCCTTTCTAGCCTTAACATCCTATGATTCAATAACAATAACTTAGAATTTATATAAGCTTAAGGTTTACAGAGGGCTTTCTTTACAACATTCCTGCAAGATAGGCAGTACAAGTAATATAATCCCCATTTTATACTGAGGGAAATCAGGTTCATTGTGTGAAAATAATTTGCCAAAGTCACAGCTAATAAGTGGCAAAGCCAGGACTTTGGTGCAAACATTCTGGCTCCAAAATCAATGCTCTTGACACTTTATTGGACTTTATACATTAGGGGAATCATTCCCTTATCTTTTGCTTGGTCTTTGTAGAGCCCACTTGCAGATTGCTAGTCAATGCCTGCTTCAGGGAAGAGTTCATCTGGGATGTATGAACTGTATACAAAGTAAATCAAGTCACAAACATTTATTAATGCTTACTATGTGCCAAGAACTTTGCTATAATGAATGGGGATATAAAAGCAAGCAAAATAAAAGGCTACTAATAAGAATAACAATAAGTAAGGCAAGGTTATAATAAACTAATGAGAATGGCTATTGAAACTTCCTCTACCTACAGACAGTTTAAATACAACAGAGCAGAATTTGTATACTCAAACTAGTATTGTCTTTCATAATTGTATCATCAGGAATTATTTTCATGTTGTAGCAATATTTTTTATTATAGCTTTTTATTTACCAGATATATGCATGGGTAATTTTATAGCGCTGACAATTGCCAAGCCTTTTGTTCCGATTTTTCCCCATCTTCCCCCCACCCCCCTCCCCCAGATGGCAGGTTGACCAATACATGTTACATATGTTAAAGTACAAATTAAATATATTGTAGCAATATTATATTGTGCAGAATGTTTGTAGAGCTCTGCTTTTATAATAACCAAAACAGTTTTGAGTATCATGAAAATTTGCATTACAACTTGAGAAAAATACCTCTTTTATTTTGCCCCCAATTGATATGACTCAGCTTAGATCCACCTTGTTCATGAACCTTGGTGCTGAATAATTTGGGCTTTTTTTTTTTCTCAAATTCACATCTACTCTCAGAAGGTACAAATATGTCACCTCTGAAGGGAGGTGAAAAAGTGACAGAGACTTTGAAGCCAATTCACTTTAGCCTAATTCTAGCATTAAATTTTACTGATATCTGAAAAAATACACTACCTACCTCTAGACAAAGAACTGATACATAGTAGTATGCATACTCCATATTCACATACATATACTCATATAATCGTATCAGATGGTGACTTTCTCTAGTGTGGTTTATAGTCATCATTTCTTATGGCAGAGTGATATTTCATTATACATGTAGTCATTACCTAATTGGTGGGCATCTAGTTTATTATTCTGACACTTTTTTTTATTAGATTGTAGGTTTATAGTTGTCTATATGGTTCTTTTTTATTTATTTTTTCCTGAGGCTGGGGTTAAGTGACTTGCCCAGGGTCACACAGCTAGAAGTGTTAAGTGTCTGAGACCAGATTTGAACTCGGGTCCTCCTAAATTCAGGGCTGGTGCTCTATCCACTGCGCCACCTAGCTGCCCCCTATATGGTTCTTGAAGAGATTTTTTCATATATTTTATACCTTAAACACCTTATGTGATAATTTATAGAGGCTTAATTATTATTAATTATTAAACTGAATTCTCAAGGTGTATAAGGTGAGCATATTGTATATGGGAAAGAAAGTGGTCTCTAGATTAATGGAGAGACACAGGTAGCATCAATCACTCAGCAGCAGTATATTTATGAAGAAATAGACCAAGAAATGGGTTTTTTTGGGGGTCTAAACTCATGATTTCATTTGGTGTTGAGAACTTCCAGCAAAAAACTTCCTCTATCAGTGCAGTTCAGTACCTGCTCTGCAGAATAAAGGCTTTAGCATATAAGGGAAATGTTTTAGGAAAAAACAAAAACACATGACCAGAAAGATATCTGAGCCAGTCATGCAGTAAGAAAGAGAGACAATAGAATAGACTACCTGAATTCTCTACTGGCATTCGTGAATGTAGTAATACTGAGAGGAAGACTTCCAGAGGCTCAAATGAATAGTCTCTGGATGATGGAATTGATGAGAATTGCACAGGATAAGAAAATATGGATGGCTACAATCCGCACTATTGGAGGCAGTATCCATAGTAGGGTTCAGTCAGTCAATATGCATTTATTAATCATTAATATGTATAAACTCTAGAGATACAAAGAAAAGAATAAACATGGCTCTTAAAGGGCCCATATTTAAATAGGGAAAGTCACCCACATATAACTATGTAATTTTAAGATATGTAGGGTATACTAAAACGTCTTTATTCAGTTTTAACTATTAAAGCTTAATAGTTGAAGCTATTGTAAGGTAAAACTGAATGGAGACTTGGGATATGCTGTGTCAGATTCATTGAAGTTTTGAAATAAATTAGAAATGAGATAAATTAGGAACATTTGGGTCAGTGATCATATAAGTGACTTTATTGTTTTACTTTTAAAAATAATTATCTTAAAATTTTTCTCAAAAAACCATAAAATAGAAGTTCATGAAATTTGACTCCTGGTGCTAATTTCCTCTGTGGATCCTTCCATGTACACTATCATAGTACTCTACTTTCTTAGCTATGGACCTCAGGCTAAGTCAACTTGGTCTTTGTTTTGGTCCTCCTGATTGCCTCAGAGTGAATGTAAATAGCAATTATTTCTGTGCTGTGCAGAAACCCAGAAGATCTTCCCTTTCCAAGTAGATTTTTTTTTTTAATTAGGTAAAAAAGGTCATTCTTTGCCTCATTTCTTTCTCACCTAACCTTAATCACTTAATCTCAGTTGAATTGAGATGTGACAGGCAGGAGGATACACTGTCCTCAGTGTGACTTCCACCTGCTTTTCTAGTTTTATTTCATATTATTCTCCTTCTTGAATTAGTGGGGAGAATTTCCTCATCTGAGAGTTCCCGGCATCAGTGAAATCACAGGTCCCATCCTTTCCTACATTTTTTTCTAGCCTTTTCAGTCTAACTGTTCCCTAGATACACCACTCTATCACGCAACTCCAGCTTTTTTTACTGGCTGGATCTCCCCCCAGCCCTCTCATACCTGAAATGCATTCCCTCCTCAACCCAATCCCCATTCTACTCCTCAAATCATTTAGAATCCTTAATTTCCTTCAACTAGGTAGCATAGTGGCTTAAGTACTGGGCTTGTAATCAAGAAGACTTATCTTTATGAGTTCAAATCCAGTCTTAGACACTTAATAGCTATGTGATCCTGGACAAGTTCCTTAACCCTAATTTGCTTCAGTTTCCTTATCTATAAAATGAGCTGAAGAAGGAAATGGCAAACCTCTTCAGTATCTTTCACAAGAAAATTCCAAAATCGGGGAGGATTCTGGGAAGATACAGAAGTAAGTCAGAAAATTTCAAGCTCTCCAGCTTTCCCCCATAAACAGAACAAAATTGTGCCTCAGGTGCATATAGACTGGTGAAAAGCAAAGAAGACTTGGGGCAGAGCAGGGGTCCTCCGGTGATAACCTAAAATGGAAGAAAGACCTCAGGCGGGGATTAGCCAGTGTGAAATACAAACACCTCCAGGCTAGATCTATATACCAAATGGGGATATGCCAAATGGGGAACTCTAGGATTAGCTGGGTTGGCTGGTTCTTTAACCAGAACCACAGAAACTTTCAGCTCCTAAACAGGGTGAGGAATTGGGAGTCTTAATCTGCGCAGATTGAGGGAACACCAGGTCCAGCTGTGCTTCAGAGATGGCCCTGGGCAAGAAGGAACTGCCATATCTAGTGAGTGCAGAAGAAGCAGGGCAGGGACTCTCTTGGCTGTAAGTACTTGCAGAAGGGTGAAGCTTTGGTTTGGGGTGCCAGGTCAAAGGGAAGAATCAAAGTGAAGTTAGAGGCACCTCCTCCCAAAAACCAGGATTAGAGGCGCTTACATTAATGATTCTTAGTTTTAAATAAAAAGGATAGGAAGAAGAACCCAACCATAGAAACTTATTATAGGAATAAGGAACACCAGGATTCATCTTTAGAAGATGATAGTGAAGTTAAAAAAAAAAAAAAAAAAAAAAGCCACTTCTGTCCAAAGAATAACAGTAAATGGTTTCCTGCCCAGAAAGAATTTATAGAATTTAAATAAGAATTTAAAAATCAAGTGAGAATTCCATAGACTTGTGATAAAAAGAGAGAGACTTGCATCCAGAGACAGAAATATGGAGACTGACTATGGATCAAAGTATAGTATTTTCATTGTTTTTATTGTTGTTTTTTTTGCTTGCTTGTTTTTTTTCCTTTTGATCTGATTTTTTTTGTGCAGCATGACAAATGTGGAAATATGTTTAGAAAAATTGTATATGTTTAACATATATTGAATTTCTTCCTATTTAGGGGAGGAGAGATGAGAGAAAGGAGAGAGAAATATTTGAAACACAAGGTTTTGTAAAGGTAAGTGTTGAAAAATATCTTTGCAGCACCAGCCCTGAAGTCTAGAGGACCTGAGTTCAAATGTGACCTCAGACACTTAATATTTCCTGGTTGTGTGACCTTGGGCAAGTCACTTAATCCCAACTGTCTCAGGAAAAAAAATTAAAATAAAAAAAAGTATCTTTGCATTCATTTAAAAAATCAAGTGAGAGATACTGAGGAAAAAATTTAAAAATAATAAAAACTATCTAAGAAAAATGAGATTATGAAAAAAGTTAACCAACTAGAAATGTAAATACAAAATCATAAAGGTAAAAATAATTATTTGAAAATTAAAATTGGCAAGGGGAAACTAGTGAAGCTATAAGACATTAAGAATTAACAAAACAAAATATAAAGAATAAAAAATAGAACAGAATGTGAAATATCTTATTAAAAAAACAACAGATTTGGAGAATGGATCAAGAAGAAAAAATATAACAATAATTGGACTACCTAAAAGCTGTGACCAAAAAACAAAAAACAAAAAACACACCAAAAAAAACCCTTGACATAATAATGCAAGAAATAATCAAAGAAAATTGTCTGGGAATGGTAGAACACAAGGGAAAATAGAATTTTTTTTTAAAAAATACACCAATCACCACCTCAGAGAGATCCTTTTGAAAAACACACAGGAATATTATTGCCAAATTTTGAAATCCACAGACCAAAGAGAAAATTTTGCAAGAAACAAAAATGAAAAACTCAAATATGCTAGAACTACAATTAGAATTGTACAGGGTTTATTGGCAGCCAAAATAAAAGACAGCTGGTATTGGAATAATATATACCCTCAATCAAAAGAACAAGGCCTATGGCCAAAAATATTATATCTAGCCAAATTATCCATGATACTGAACAAACAAAATGGACATTCAACATACTTGTAGGTTTTTAGGACTTTGTCTCAACCAAACTTGAACTTAATAGAAAATTTAACATGTAAGAATCAATATCAAAGATTAATTTCAAGGAATTCAACATAGACAAATTGTTTATGGTTTTTTTTAATATGGAAAAGTATACCATATGTTTAAGAGTGACATCAGTAATTGGGTAGCACAAAAGAAAGATTGGAACAAAATTTGAGTATGATTTAATTCTTAAAAAAGCAGAACTGTCCAGGAAAAGATAAAAATCGTAATTATGTTATACAAATGAGGTTCAGAGGAAGAATAAACACAGAGACATTAGAGGAAAGAAGAGGGCTCTTAGTTCTGAAAACCTACTCACATTGAAAAATGAATTAAATAGAACATTATATATTCATACTAAGAAGGGTATAGCACCCTTCAAAATCGGTAAAGACATAAGGGAAGGGATTAAATAAGATAAGGTGGGATATAGAAGGGTATGTAGAGTTATAGTAGTGGGACAATTTATATAGATTAATGGGCAAGAGATAAAGGATAAGATGAGGTATAGAAGGGTGTGTAGAGTTATAGTAGTAGGACAAAGTATATAGATTAATGGAAATGGTATAAAGAAGGAAGGAAAGGAGGGGAGAAAATAAGGGAAGGGTTTATGGGTGGGGGAAGTCAAATGATAGCAAGGCAACTTAAGGAGCAAAATTAAAATAAAAGAGTAGGGATAGGAAATTTTATATATTTACATATATATATATATATATATATATTTGTATACACACACACAGACATATACACACACTACCACAAGGATCAGGAGTAGAATTTATTAGAAAAAAAAAACAGAGCTAGACAAAGTCAAACTTAAAGATTCAATCAAGAGGAAAATCTACATTATATATCAGCCATATTAATATCATTTTAAAAGCATGTTTGCATATAGGTAAATACATGTGTATATCTGAGTATATGTAGGTATGTATGCATATCTATGTGGTATATATAGAAATATGTGGTGGGTGTGAATCTATATTTTCTATCTTTATTTATAAAGGTATCCATGCTTAACTGTAGTCTGCTTGGGGGAATGGAGGGGATAAAAGGGGGGGGGGAGAAGCAAAAGCAAAAAGTACACAGAAGAGAGCAAAAGAATAACCAACAAGGAAGCAAAAAAAAGATGGACACGTGAATACAATCTCTTCTATTATATATATATATATATATATATATATATATGTATATATATATATATATATATATACACACACACATATAAAATTAATGTATATTATATATACATTACTATTACATATATATAATAAATGAAAGTATATTGTTATTTATTTTGAATCCTCCCTAATGTTCTGCTGGGCACATGACAATGTTTTGTTTTTCTTTCTTTCTTTTTATATTTTATTTTTTCTTATTTTATTTTTACTTCAATTAAAAAAAAGTTTTAAAAAACTTAAAAAACAAAATAAAGAAAACTCCAAATAGGGTCATAGAGAGTCAGACATGACTTAAATGAATACTTTTGTCCCATACAAACACAACTGAAGGTTTAGAACTATGCCATCAAATATTCACATTTGCTAGCATCATCACTTTACCCATGATGTCAATATTGCTTCAAGGTGACTGAGAGTATGGCTCAGGACCTGCAGTCTCTCAGGAGAGTAACACAAATAATGATTTCCTGCTTCTGTTTTACTAGAATATGCCCCCTGATCATCTAATATGGATGATCCAGTGACCTGAACTTAATAACGCTTCATAGAATAGGATCCCAGAATTCACACTTGGATGTCTTGTTACTCTAAATGTGAATCCCCTCTGAGAGTCCATACTTGCATATTCTTTCTTCCTCATATTCATTCCCCAGTATTTTTCTCTTACCCTCATTATGGTCAACTGAAAGGGCACTTATCTCCAGACTTGGAGTTAGGATTCTGGATCCTGGATTCTTATCCTCCCTGAGAACACTGATTTTTATATGACCCTGAACCTCTATTTTTTTTTTAATCTATAAAAGGAGGGGATTAGACTTGATGGTGTCTGAAGTCCCTAATAGCTCTCCTTTTTAGTCTCTCTTGCTCATTTTATTCTCTGTAATTAACTCACTTAACTTTCCCATGGTATACCACAAACACACCCAAATCCTACTGCAATTTTCCCATAGGAGCTGCACACTCATCAACAACACAGCCAGGGGCTGGATCTCACTACCACGTTAAGCCATACTCAGTACCGTTGACAGCACATCTTGACACTCTTGTGGTTTGGGTTTTTAAGTAACTCGGATTATTATATAAAATGCTGATTCTGGAATCAAAATAACTGAATTCAAATCCAGGCTCTGCCACTTACTGTTGCTTGTCTGATCTGGATTTGCCAAAATTAGTTGATTTGATTAAATGACTTCTATCTCTAAATCTCTGCTTTTGTTATCCTAAGATTGCAGACAGGTGAGATCTAAAGTTTCTCTCCAAGTTCAATGCCTTCTCTAAGGAATCTCTCTGACCTCAACTCTCCCTTACCTGAAGAATCCTCAAACTCCAAAGTCTCAGCACCTGCTCTAGGTCCTGGTCTTTAAGGGTCTTAGTCTTAGTTCCCCTCACCTATACAGGCAGTATATTTTCTGCCCTCACAACAATCCTGAGAGATAGATGCTATTATCATCCTCATTTTATAGAAAAGGTAAATGAGGCAAAAGAAATTAAGTGGTTTGCCCAGTGTCATCCTGCAAGTGATATGTTTAGGCAAGATTTAATTTTTCTATTTCTAGTTTCTCTAAAAGCCCCAGGCTTCTTCACATTTTTGTCCCCTTGCTTATATGCCCTGGAAATATAATATAAGTCTGTAGAGCTCCTGTCTGTATCTTTTTTATGAAATGTAACTGAGAGACTATGCCTGTGGAGGTAAGCTTTTTCGATGACCCATTGAATATTAACATCAAAATGAGACATTAAAAAGGAATTGTATGTTCACCTGAAATGTTTAACGAGGGGCATAAAGGATAATTCTGGAGAGAGTCCAAACATATGGATTCTCATGGCAGGATTCTATATAGGAGTAAACTAAGTGGTGCATTGGATTTAGTGCCCATGTTGGAATCAAGTAGAACTGAATTAGAATCCTATGCCACATTTATTAGGTTTGTGACTCTGTACAAGTCCCTTGACTTCAGTTTTATCATCTGTAAAATGGAGGTAATAATAAAATTTACTTGCCAGGGTTATGATGAAGATCAATTGTAAAATGCTTTGCAAACCTTAAAATGCTATTTACATGTTATCTATTATTATTGTTTTTTAATCTTAGAATACCATGAAAGAAAACTCCATAGGTTTAACAATACATAAAGGGGGAAAAGGTGGATGATAAACATTTATCATTCAAATTATGTCATGTTGGATGTGTAGCCTATTGAGGTAGTTCATTTACGTGCATATTTGAGATAGATACTGTAGGTAGACAATGATTTAGATCCAATGATTTAGATCCAGAGTTGAATGTTGTTATTGTTAGTCAATTGTGTCCAATTTATTTGTGACCCCATAAAGGGTCTTCTCAGCACAGAGCACTGCAATGATTTGTCATTTCCTTCTCCAGTTCATTTTACAGATGAGGAAACTGAGGTAAAAAGGGTAAAGTGACTTGCCCAGAGACACATAGCTACTAAATGCCTGAGACCAGATTTAATTTAGAAAGATGAGTCTCCCTGCTGGTGGGCCTAGAACTCTATACGCCGCACTACCATGTGTCTCCCAGAGTTCAATAATGAAGAGAAATTGGACTGAATGAAATATGGAAATTTGGTTGCACTTCTGTTCTGGGGTACTTGTTGCTACAAAGCACATTCTCAATAATAATAATGATAATAATGATAACTAGTCTTAGCATTTTCAGGTTTCCAAAATATTGTATTTTCTACTTTCACAACAATCCTGGGAGATAGGTGCTTTTATTATCCTCATTTTATAGAAGAGGAAACTAAGTCAATCAGAAATTAAATGACTTGTCTAGGATCCCATAGCTAGTGAGAATCTTAGGCAAGGCTTAAATTTAAATTATCTTAACTCCAAATCCAAAACTCCAAATGCAAAAGCACCACTTGCTATCAAGAGGTTAGCTGCCTCCCTCTTGATAGAAAGTGGTGCTGTATATTTGCTGGATGCATCACCACAATCTCAGAAAAGATTACAGGTAGCTCAAAGGAAAATGGAGAAGCACTTGTTGGATACAAGCAGATGGCATGCATTTTTTTTTAAATCAATGTCATGAAATGGTAACACACACACACACACACACACACACACACACACACACACACACACAAAAGCACATCAAGAAAGGAGAAGGAGGTGGGTTAGTCATATTGCAAAAAATAAGGATCTTAACCAAAAATCGTTGGGCTACCTCAGCTCCTTTAAGGTCTCAGCGTATTGGGGGGGGGGGATTCTTTTACCAAAGAGTCAGACGAGAATCCCAGAGAATAAAAAAGCTGAAAGAGTTGCAATCTGAACCTGTAGAGGAAGCAATCACATTAATGATATAACAAATCTAGAGTTTTACTCTGCAGTCTTGGCTCTACCTCCATGCTATACTGATGTTTAAAACCACTAGGTAACATAGTAGAAAGAGTCATGGAGCTGGAATCAGAGAGACCTAAATGCAAATCTTGCCCTAGTCACTTTTTATTGCTTGTGTGACTCTATGTAATGCTCTCAGCTTTAGTTTCCTTATTTGTAGAGATAATAATAGCTGCCTTAAAGTGTTGTGAGGATTGATATATATGTATGTAAAGTACTTTGCAAACCTTGAAGAGCTATATAAATTCTACTTATTATATCTAAGTCAAGTTTTGGGTGATATTTTCTTTTTTCTTTTTGGCAAGGCAATTAGGGTTAAGTGACTTGCCTAGGGTCACATAGCTAGTGAGTATTAAATGTCTAAGGCTGCATTTGAACTCAGGTCCTCCTGATTTTAAAAGGACTCTATCCACTGTGCCATCTAGTTGCCCCTTGGGTGATATTTTCATGAACAGGAGTAGAAAAAAAAATGCTTGTTACACTAGAGAGAAATGAGCTTAGTCCAAAAGCCCTGTGTTCAAATCCTCCCTCTTATTCTTACTGTCTAATACTATATGAATTTGTTAAACTCTTGTGGCAGCTTTCCTAGATGGTTTCGTTGCAAACTTCTTCAGCTTTTTTATTCTGTGTGATCCTTCTCTGTGTCCTCTGGTAAAAGGACTACCCAATACACTGAGGCCTTGCTTTGTCTGTTTTAATATCTCAAAGTGCCAAGGTTGCCAAGAGCAAATCGATTTTCTTTTGAGTCTTAGTTTTCTCATCTGTAAAATAGGAATAATAACACTGATGCACTTATCTTAGAGCGATGTTGAGAGGTTCAAATGAAATAATGGATGTTAAATGAGTTGTAATCTTTAATGGGCTCTGTAAATTGCAACTATTACTATTATTGTTATCCTAATTTCATTAGGACTCATGGACAAAAATGGATTTCTGCCTTAAATAATTATATTCATACCTGTTCTGATAATTTTATAAAATGAAAACCCAAAATGTTAACTTTTCAGCCAGGTGAACATTTAATTACCTTGGCAAAGGAAGTGAATTCTTAATTACAAAAAATCTTTCATTCCTCTTCCTGGGAGCTGCTTTTTTATTTTAAAAACCCTGAACTGCCACTGTAAGGGGAAGCTACTGTCAGCAAATTAATGGGAAAGGCTTGTGCTTTTTTTTTAGGTGATTTATAGAGGTATGGAGAAAGGCCTAAACTTCGAGATGTCAATATTCCATCCAAGACCAAAAAATGACTTAGGCCTTTGGGAATTAAAGACTGAGTCATCTCAGGCCCAGACACCATGGTTCAGTAAGATGTCATTGAAGTACTAAGAATGAGGTAAGTACTCTTTGAAACTTCTCTAGTCAGAGAGGTCAGCAGCTAGACAGCAATGTTGGCCTGTGTACAGGAGAAGGCACAGGTTACTAGGTACTACAGAAAATATGTGCTGTGGGTCAGAGCTTCTTGGAAGAGCATCAAGATGAAAAGGTTCTTTTCTTTTCCTTTTGGTGACTAGAAGTATTTCTATGGAAAAGTCCCTCTCCCCTTCATCCCCATCTCTCACTGTGTACATTGACCAGGATTGTTCTTTGATTTTTTTAAACAAATAACTTGAGTTTAAATGCTCTTTAAAAACAAAATGCATTAAAAAAAGGGACAAGGACACACATGTACAAAAATGTTTTAGCAGTCCTTTTTGTAGAGTCAGGGAAGTGGAAACTGAGTGGATGCCCATCAGTTGGGGAATAGCTGAACAAATTATGGTGTATGAATGTTATGGAATATTATTGTTTTATAGGAAATAACCAGCAGGATGATTTCAGAAAGTCCTGAAGAGGCTTACATGAACTGATGCTGAGTGAAATGAGCAGGACCAAGAGAACATTGTACACGGCAACAACAAGATTATATGATGATCAACTGTGATAGACTTGGCTCTTCCCAACTATGAGGGGATTCAGAGCAGTTCCAATGGTCTTGTGATGGAGAGAGCCACCTGGATCCAGAGAGATGACTGTGGAGACTGAGATTACAACATAATACTTTCACTTTTTTTGTTGCTGTTTGCTTGATTTTTTTATTTGATTTTTCTTGTGCAGCATGATAAAAGTGGAAATATGTGTAGAATTACTGTACATAATATATATTGGATTACTTGTCATCTAGGGAGGAAGGGAGAATTTGGAACAACACAAGGTTTTGTATGGGTGAATATTGAAAACTACTTTTGCATGTATTTTGAAAATTAAAAGCTATTATTAATAAATGCAACCCCTCCTTCAGTACAGGCTCTCTGAGGGCAAAAAGTTTTCTCTTGTCTACATATAATCAGCATCTAACACAATGCCTGTCATATTTTATTCCTTTTGTTGTTATTCTAGTCCTGTGATTTAATTGATATAAAGAACTCCATTGAGTAAACTCTCTCTACTGATACATCTTTGAATGTTCTAAGAGTTGCACTGAGACTATTTGTCTCATAGCGAGGATGTTAGAAGTTTTCCTGACTTCTATCAACCTTCTGTCTACTACAGTGGGATAGTTCTCTTCTGTAATATAACAGATTACATGTTTGCTGAATTAGAATCAAAGAGCAAGGTGGGAGTTTAGAGATTATCTAGTCCAACCAGATCTCTTCTTGCTCATTCCCTCTCCCTCTTTTTCCTTCCTTCACTCCCCCTCCCTCTCTCTATCTCTCTCTCTGTCTCCTTTGTCTGTCTCTCTGTCTCTATATCTTTCTTTCTGTCTTCTGTCTCTTTCTCTCTGTCTCTCTTTCTGTCTCTATCTCTCTCTATCTCTATATTTCTCTGTTTCTGTCTCTCTTTCTCTATTTCCTCTGTCTCTCTGTCTGTCTCTATATCTCTCTTTCTATCTTTCTCTCTCTCTGTGTGTGTGTCTCTGTCTCTCTCTGTGTCTCTGTCTCTGTCTCTCTGTCTTTCTCTCTCTCTATCTCTCTCTCTGTCTCCTTTGTCTGTCTCTCTGTCTCTATATCTTTCTTTCTGTCTTCTGTCTCTTTCTCTCTGTCTCTCTCTCTGTCTCTATCTCTCTCTATCTCTATATTTCTCTGTCTCTGTCTCTCTCTTTCTCTATCTCCTCTGTCTCTCTGTCTGTCTCTATATCTCTCTGTCTTTCTCTGTCTCTCTCTGTGTCTCTGTCTCTCTCTGTGTCTCTGTCTCTCTCTGTGTCTCTGTCTCTGTCTCTCTGTCTGTCTCTCTGTCTTTCTCTCTCTCTGTCTCTGTCTCTCTCTCTTTCTGTCTCTCTCTGACTCTTTGTCTGTCAGAATGTTATAACAATTCAAATCAATGGTCCTTAAATACATGTAACCTTCTCTCCTATTTTATGAAATTTATATGTCAGGAAAAGTATAATCATAATGGCTCAGAGCCCCCAGGTAGGAAAAATCCCAGCAATTAGACAGAGATTAGGATCTCTGACCCAATTTAAGTCTATGTTAATCTGTAGCTGTTTTGTTCAGTGTCCCTTCAGTAACCCTATTTGGGGTTTCCTTGGCAAAGACACTAATTTGTCATTTCTCCAGCTCATATTACAGATGAGGAACTGAAGCAAACAGGGTGAAATAACTTGGCCAGTTCACTCAGCTAGTGTCTGAGGACACATTTTAATTCAGGAAGATGCATTTGCTACTGTATCACTTAGCTCCCCTAACTCCTGGCTTTCTTATGCTTGAGACAAAAATCAAGGTACATGAAAACAGGTGAAATAGGTAAAAGAAACAGGCAGAGTTTATTAGAGAGCCTGTTATGGACAGACACGAGAAATAAAAGTTGGGTTTCTTTCTAGTCTTTCAAAGAGATAGGTGACCCTCTTCTAGCTCACTTTTTCTGCCACAGTTCAGCCTTATTTCACTTTCTCCTTTCAGTATCTCATTCCTATTTTTCTTTTCACATATTGCTCTGAAGTCATTGATTCTTTCGGATTCTCCTTACATCTTGAGTGGGACTGGTGCCCAAGACCTCATTGCTTTATCTTAGACCTGTCTCACAGATGGTGTATCTCTGGTTGTGACTCCTTATTGAAAGATCACAACAGTTTCAAACCCTCTCAGGAAAGGCTTGTCCCTCTGAACTGCAGATCAAGAATGGCAGTCAGTGCTTAAAATTTCTGTTTCATCCGGTTGTCCTTATGTGTTTTAGTGGTAGAAGCAAATAGTCAATGGAGAACCATGAGACAAGATTAAAAAATGAGATCATGATCTTCAAAGACCTAACTTTTATTCTCTAAGGTTTTATTTTTATTGTCGAGGGAATGGCAGAAACTATGCAGCAGAGTACTATATTAGGCTATAACTGATTCCACAGAAAGTACCGGGAAGCAATTAGTGCTAATCAAGGTTTTTTGCTCTAGGACTCTGGAAGTCTATAGAATTACTTTGGGTATGAATCAAGAGAAAACTCCTAAACTAGTTAAAAAAAATTCCTGATTTAAGATGACATTCACTGCATATAAGAGGAAAGGATTGCATTTTTTCTTTAATTAATTTTTTTCTCTAGTTACATGTAGGAACAGTTTTTAGATATATAATATATAGTCATTTTTTTGCATATTTCCTTATAAATCATATTGGGAGAGAAAAATCAGAATAAAAAGGAAAAACCATAAGAGGAAAAAAAACAGAAGAAAAAGAAAATGAATATAGTATGTCTTGATTTATATTCGGTCTTCATCTGGAGGCAGATGGATTTTTCCATCCAAAGTTTATTGGGATTGCCTTGTATCACTGAACTGCTGAATAAAATCAAGTCAGTCATAGTTGATCATCGCTCTCTTGCTGTTGCTGTGCAAAATGTATTCCTGGTTCTGCTTGTTTCACTCAGGATTGGTTCATGTAAGTCTTTCCAGTCCTTTCTAAAATCAGTCTGTTTATAATTTTTTATTAAACAATAATATTCCATTAGTTTCATATACCATTACTTATTTAGCCATTCCCCAACTAATGGGCATCTAATCATTTTTCAGTTCTTTGTCACCACAAAAAGAGCTGCTATAAACATTTTTGTACATGTGTCCTTGTCCCTCTTTTTTGATTTCTTTGGGATACAGATCCACTAGAGGCACTGCTGGATCAAAAGCTATGCACAGTTTTATAGCCCTTTGGGCAGAGTAGAGGAGACATTACTAATTTATGTTGCATACTTGGAAAAAATTAACTAATAGCAATCCACTAACTTTTATGCATATAGACTTTTTGTTTCTGGAAGGAGATAGGAAAAATATGAGCAACATACTAGTGCTGACAGATCATTTCATCCAAAAAGCACAGAAAAAAACAGAGATGTCCTATAATAGCTAATAGAAATATTTCTAGAAGAAATATTTCTCTGTTTATATCTTTCCTGTCATGTTCTGCATTAATCAAAGTAGAGATTTTGAAAGCAAGCAGCTTAAGGCTTTTATAGGAATCAAGAAGTTTGGAACTAGACCTTACTATCTTTAGGTTGACTTTTATCATTCTAATGACTCCAAGCTGTTCATCCCAGGGACTCTAAGGTCTGAACAGAAGATACAATAGAATCAGCTTGTGACATTTCTAGTATATTTTAATAGTCAGAATAATAGATTCCACAAGCTTTATGTCTTTAGATTTGTGTGTTGACTTGTGCTTTGGAGACCAGAAGGATGGAAAGAGACTTGCCATCAATATGTCTCGGAAATGAGACCGATTGGAGGAAGAAGGCATTCTGCTTTCATGTGGCTTTCGTTCAGAAAAGCATCAATAGGAATAAGAGAATATATGTGAGGGGCAGCTAGGTGTTACAGTGGTTAGAGCACCAACCCTGAAGCCAGAAGGACCTGAGTCCAAATCTGGTCTCAGACACTTAACACTTCCTAGCTGTGTGACCCTGGGCAAGTCACCTAACCCCAAATGCCTCAGGAAAAAAAAAGAAATATATGAAGTCTGCCTGAAGGAGATAGTTTTTAAAAGAGATCTTGGTAGACAGATGACATAAAATAGGATACTGTTGGAGGAGACTTGGTGCAGGGGAAAGAACCCTAATCCTATGGTTAGATAATTTTATATATATTTGTTTTCCTTTTTGAATAGAGGAGAATTGTTAGTTAAAAAAAATTTAGAAAATACTTCTCTCTCCAGCATAAGATCATAATGTATCATAAACAGATCTGGAAGGACTCTCAGAGGTCATCTTATTTCCTCTATATACTTCATTTTACAAATAAGGAAATTGATGCTGAGAGGTTTGTTGATTTTTTTCAAGGTCACACAAAGAGTGTCTGAGATGGGATTAGAACTCAGGTCTTCTTGACCTCTAATCTGTTCATTACTCCAAGAATTTTGATCTCAAAGAGGACTCCCAATGAACCTGAATTTTATATTTATACAGATAATTTCCTGATTCATTTCCCAAATGAAAATGAAACCTACTATAGCTTTCTATTTAATACCTAAGGCAGAAGACCCTACACATAGTGCTGTACTGGTATGGACAGATTGAATTTCACTTGAGAAAGAAATCCTGTTTAACAGGTGTTTTCACAGGGTTTGTTCATTTATCAGCCAATCTATTGAAGGAAGATTTCCAGTTGGGCAGGTTCTAAGCCATTTTGCATATGGGAAACCCCCTGATATCTAATTTCCTGGTAAAATTTCCCTGTTACCCCAGGGTTAATCTGGAAAAAAGGACAGGCACCTCTCTTTGCTCCCACTCCCAGTCTTCAAGTATATTGGGATAGTACCTTTGTTTTTACAGTAAAACTACCCTCATCCATGATGATTAAATTCCATTCCATTCCATTCCACAAAATTGGTTTAATAACCAACTACTACATTCCAGAAATGTGGTATTGGATCAAAAGTATACATTCTATTATCTAAAAATATAATTAACTGTTTGCAGCATGGATAGATTGACCTATGGGGGTCATTCCTTGTAATCTTTATAGATATTTCCTGCCTGGTTCCAGTCTTCTACATGGAAACTGGGCAGAGGGAAAGGGAATCCTACTTCTAGTTATGTATGACTGAGGGATTTAGACTGATGATGAGCTAGAAGACTTAATGGCTTGAGGGCTTTCAATGGAAGATGATGAAGAGTTCCCTAACTTCTGCTGAAATAGAACACAGTTAGGTGGTGTGAAATGGATGAGTCAACAAAGGAGATTGAAGAAGAAACAACTCAGAAGAGAACCAGGAGAAATTATTGTCACAAAACCCCAGACTGGAGACAAATAACTATGATAAGAAAGTGGCCAATAGTCAAATATATTAGAGAGATTAAGAAGGATGAGGACTGAGGAAAGGTCATCAGATTTGGGTTCCTTGGCAAATCTGGAAAAACAAATTTGTTGTTGTTGAGCAATAAGCTTGGAAGCCAGATCACAGAGGACTGAGGAGTAAGTAAAGGAAATGGAGTCGATGACTATAGCTTTTTTATCTAGGATTTTGATTGGGAGACATGGGGAATGAGAGGTTGAGGACATGTAAAGGTCTTTTAAGGATGGGAGATAGTAGGATATTTCTAAAGTCAGTAGAGAAGCAACTAATAATTAGGGCGAGGCTGAAGAATAATGAGAAAGCATAGTTGGGGCACATATTTTCTGAATAAATAAGCACAATCTCATTCCAATTGCCCACAGGACAGTTTGGGAGATGAGCTGAAAAGACTCATGACTTCAATACAGAAGACATCTATAGTCTCAATTGCTGGAGTGTACTTTTAGATTTGTTCTGGGATTAAATTCAGTGAAGGGCCAAATCTGTGGTCTAGCTAATTAAGTTCCTGCTTCTTGCTAGTACCATCTCCATGCATCTCACAGCTTGCCTTGCCTCAAGCACAATTCATCACTTCTGGTCATGTGGTCACTATTAGACAATTATTTCCATAGTCAGGATGTCTCATCTCCTTGTTTTGCTCCAGTCAGAACTTTCCAAGCAGTCTAACAGAAAAGCAAAAATAAAAACAAAAAACCTCTGCTATTCTGGGAAGATCTTGAATACTACAAAGTCTTCCATTAATCCTCTTTCTTTCCAAAAGTCTCCTTGGCTTGGCTAGCCATTATGTCACGTGTTCATATCTTCATGGGAAATGTACTTATTCTTTTTGTGAACTGTGCCAAAGCATGTTGGAAATGTCTCTTTACTTTATTAAAATACACATACTTAAAAAAAGACAATACAGTCTTTATAAATAATGCAGCAAATGAAGTTTTGAAAAAGTGTATACACAACAATGACTTTAACATTCCTAAAAACTCATTAAAATGAGTTTCTATTTGTCATACATTTCAATGCAACCTCCCAATAGAGAGCCTCAAATAACAATTTGAATATAAAATGTCAGCAGCATATGCATAGGCTGGAGGTATACCAGATTTATTCCTTCTTGACGTGTACTTTTTTTTTGCCTGGAATACTGAAGAAAGGCAATTCTCAAGTGGAAAGATTTCATAAAGGTGATGAAGAGTAGATACCAATATGTAGCCCTGGATGAAGCATGGAATGATTTATGAATCTCCATAGGTCAAACTTTTGTATGTTAAAGAATCGATATTACCAACTAGCTGTCTGGGACTAGGGAGGTTAACTCTGGAACTCTCTGAGAGTCGGTATCACAAAGAATCATAGATTTAGAACTAGAAGAGATGGTAGAGACCATCTAGTCCAATCCCTTCATTTTACAGATAAAGAAATTAATGCTCAGAGAGTATGTGACTTGATTACAGTCACATAACTAGTAAATATTTGAGGCAAAATTTGAATGAACTTCCTTCTAGTTCTCCTTGTAGATGTGTGATTGATCTTTTTCAATTTCTTTTTGCTGCCTCATCATCGAAAATATGGCCCCCAAACCTGGGTGTTTCCTGTATTTCTCAAGATTCTATCCTAGGCCCTCTGCTATTGTCTCTCTACACTATGTCTTTGTCATATGAATAGCTGCCACAGGTTTGTTTAACTATTATCTTTATTCAGATGATCCTCAGATCTATATGTCTAGCCCCAGTTTTTACCCTGAGTTTCAGTAGTACATCAACCAATTGCCTATTGGATATTTCAAACTTGATATCCTATGAGACAACTCAAACTCAGCATGTCCAAAACTGAGATCATTATCTCCCCCCCCCCCCATTCCTCCCTCTTCCAAACTTCCTTATTTCTATTGAAGCCAGTATAATTCTTCCATTCTTTGGTTCATAACGTTGGTATTATTGACTCATCATTCCCCTTCAATTCAATTCAATCACTAGGCATCTTAGCTCAGGCCCTAATCACCTCTTGTCTGGATCACTGCAACAGTTTTCTAACTGGTCTTCTTATCCCCAAGATCCCCCCACTCCAGTCCATCCCACAGACCAAGTCTTTTCCCCCAAGTGCAGATTTAACTACCTGTCTCTCCTACTCAATTAACTGTAGTGCCTTCCTATTGCCTCTAGGATAAATTATAAACTCCTTTGTTTAACTTTTAATGCTCTTCACAACCTGGCCCCAACCTACCTTTCATCTCATTAGACTGTAGGCCCCTTGCACATTGGGCAATTCAGCAAACTAGCCTCCTCTCTGTTCTTCACACAGAATTCTCCTCCTCTTGTTGTGCCATAGTTCTCTTTTATTGTCCTGACTCAGTTTCCCTAAATTGTCCTGCCTTGGTTTCCCTAATTGTTCTGCCTCAGTTTATAATTGTTCTGCTCAACCACCCCTCCCTCCTAATCATGATGATCCAGATAAGGAGAATGACCTTCTATCTTAGGCATCATCAGAATGTTGGGTGCCTCTCCCCATTCTACAATCCCAATTATCAGATGTCCCCCATGCCTCCCCTCATCCTGTCAGAACCAGATTGTTAGTCCTGTGTTTCTGTTCTCAGCACCCTGATTCTGCCCCTGCCTCGGTCTACCCCCTGTGTCTGACCCACGTTTATATGTCATTGAGAACTCACATTGTTTGCTGGATTCTTGGAGACGATAGTCTCATTCAGCCCTGGGACCAAACCATGGATCCATTTGGTCCCAGTAAATCTCTCCTTTTCAAGTAAATTATTAAATACTCTCTAATCTCTATCTTGCCTCAGTTTCTCCAACATTACATTTTGGAGGGCCCACCGAGATATGAGAAAATGAGAGTAGGATTAGAGATTAGGGACCTTCGGGTGTCAGAGCGGCTGAGGATCTGGGTTCTTGGCCTGGAGAGGCCAGCCTTCTGGAATTTTTTCCCAGAGCTTCCAGGAAAGAGAACAGTTTTCAGCCACAACTGAGCCTGATGGTGAACACCTCCATTTCAGTTACTGGAGAGTAAGTCTGGATGTCTTATCTGTTTACCTGTTCTGTCTGCCTGTCTGTGCTAGCATCTGGATTCTCAGAATTACAGGACACTGATGGGTGTTAAATTCTGAGTAGTGTCCACTGGACGCAGTGTGGCACTCTGGCTGTCTTATCTGATTCTGAGTGCCTTTTGGGACACAATTTGGTTAAATGTTGTAACTGTGCAGTCTATGTCTGTTCTGTGTGGCTTGTCTGTCTGTCCTGTTGGCTAAGAACTTTGCTAAAGATTTAAGAACAATGATTAAAAATTTTGGGAATTGGTTATTTCAATGTTGCAATTATACTTAGTATAAAATTTGATATTTTAAAGAATCTTTCAGATTCTTTTATGTAGAATTGGGTTTTCTGTATAAGTTAAATTGATTGTATCCTGAGGTTATGCCCATAATTTAAAGGGCTTCTGAAAATAATAGGGTTTTTTTTTGTCTTTTTGAAAATGTTTCTATTAAATATGAAAGATAACTTGTGAACTTACTGAAACAGATTTCTTACTGTTATCAATATGAGGTTGTGGAATTTCTAAAGTTTTAATATTTTTTTAAGAACCTCTTGGATTTTTATGTGGTATTAGGATATTCTATCTAAGTTTTAATTGATTGTATTGGATCAGCCTGAGGTCATTTAAAGAGCCTCTGAAAATAATAAGTTTTCTTTTTCTTTTTTGTCCTTTTGAAAATGTTTCTGTTATGGACAATATATAATTTGGAATATTTGTCTTTTAAAGCAAAATGATTTGTATATATAATGTTCACTTATGAAACTGTCTACTTAGATATGAAAGAAGTAGACTTGCTGAGACAAATTCTTACTATTATAAAATATAGGGTTATGGTAAATATCTGTTCAGGATTTATCTGAAACTTTGGTTAATGGGATTTGTTATTGGAAGTAAAATTTCTTGGGTTTATAGTTAATGCTATTTAGGAGTTTTAAAGCTCCACTCTCTGACAGTTAGTGGGACAATTAACTGGTGAAAAAATGAATTAAAGCTATTTCATTGTGTTTTGCTGAAAAATGAGTTTTAAGTGCTTATATTATACTATAGTTGTGTCCCCTGCATTTTTTTCCTCCTGTGACTGATTTCTATGATCAGAGCAATAGTCAATAGAAATTGTTAATGCAATTCAATTATGTCATACCTTGCTGTTTCCAACATGGTTCTATGTAATCATTATATCCTAAATACTTGGGCAAATAAGTATTTAGTCTGGTCATCTATCTGTCACTGGATATTGTGTCTATGACATTCAAGTGTTTGTTTTTTTTAAGTTTCTAAATAATGAGAGGACAATTAGCACAGTGAGACCTAATTGCTATTTATGGGGACTATAGCTGACAGCCTTTTGCCTGTGAGATAAGCATCTCTTCACATAGGAAGCTGCTGGCCAGTCTATTTTGGCCTCTTCACATCTTGTAGCAGTTCTTGTGGACCAGTCTTTCTATCTCAGATTGTTCTAATCTTTATTTATTAGATTTGTCTTTGTTTGTTTTTTTTTTGTTCTAGATTTTGGTCAAATTACAGGTATTGACTTGCTTCTGGGACCTAGATCAGCTTCGATTGCCAGTATGCCAGGCCACATCACAAGTATCCCCTGCATGGACTGAGAGTCTCCTGTCAGTGCCCAGCCTGAAGCAGTTTTGTCCCTTACCTCTGATGGACTGATATGGGGGAATTTAGGAACTCTGATTGGATCATCTATTACTGTGTGTATAAGATTTGGTATGGAAATTACTAAAACTGTGTAACTATTGCTGTATGTTTGAGGTATTTTTTTAGGAAACTTACTGTACTAGTCTGTTAATGTATAGGAATTTTGATTCACTCTTGGGATTTATATGTGGAATAGTTATTTGAGAATTCCTTTCTGTGAGAAACAAAAGGGAGGAAGAGATAGGAAATTGGGGAAACTGGTGCATTTTTCTAGAGATCCTTTAAACAGTCTTTTTTGTTTTTACTCCTTGTTTAAAATTACTGGACTATGAGTTTCTGGTTATGTTTTAACTTTGAAATCCCTTATTCTGTTGGAATTGCCCTGGCAGACTCAGTTTTGGGGATTATTTTTTAGAAACAACCAGAAATCAGACACCTGTCTGGGGACTGGCAGTCTCTCTGATCTGTTTCTCCACTCCTGTTATCAGCATTCTCAGAGGACCTTGCAATTTGGTGTCAGGCCTCTAATAGTTCAGGGTTGCCTGCCTTGGTCTAACTGTGCATAATCTGCTCAGAAATTTGTCTCCTAGTAGCAGATCCTGTTCTATAGAAAGGGGACAAGTGGAGCTACTCCAGGCCCCACTTTTTTCCCCTTTTGGAGTCCCTGACAGACTGGGGGTGCCCCTCTTAGATGGGCAGCAGGATTGTCTTGAGCACTGCTATTCCTTATATAAGCAGAGGATAAGTTAAATGCACAAATGACCACAGACCTAACTCACAGTGAACTGTCTATCTCAAAGTGGATTTTCTGGCTGAGATGCTCCCCAACTGTAGAGATACATGCTTGCAACAAGGAGTCTTTTGTAATGCTGATTAACTCTGGGGTTATGAGGGAGAGACTGGTCCTTGCCGTAAGTCCTTGCATTTTTCTAGTTTCATTTTGATTTATTTGCTTTACATAGGGTTGGTCAAAATTATGGTGCTAAGACCTTCTAGAGGAAAGTAATTCAATGATTTGAATATTCAGAAGAGAGTGTGGAATGTTGTGCCACAGTTCTATTTTATTGTCCTGACTCAGTTTCTCTAAATTGCCTGCCTTGGTTACCCTGAATTGTTCTGTCTCAGTTTATAATTGTTCTGTTCAACCACCTCTCCCTCCTAATCATGATGATCCAGATAAGGAGAACGACCTTCTATCTTAGACATCATCAGAATGTTGGGTGCCTTTCCTCATTCTGTAATCCCAATTATCAGATGTCCCCCATGCCTCCCCTCACCCTGTCAGAACTGGATTGTTAATCCCATAATCCCACTCTCAGCACCCTGATTACGCCTCTGCCTCGGTCTAACCCCTGCTGAGCCATGTGTATATAGGTCATTGAGAACAAACATTGTTTGCTGGATTCTTGAGACAATAGTCTCATTCAGCCCTGGGACCAAACCATGGATCCATTTGGTCCCAGTAAATCTCTCCCATTTAATAAATGATTAAATACTCTCTAATCTCTATCTTGCCTCAGTTTCTCTGTTATCACACTCTTGTCTCCATATTTTTATCTTGGTCATCTCACATGCCTGGAATTCTATTCTTCTTCCCTCAGCCTTACAAAAACCCATCTACCTTTAAGATATAGCTCAGTTACCATTTTCTATGTGAAATCTTTCTGAATCTTTCTTCTCCCCCTCTCCCTGCCAACTGCTAATGTACTCCCTTCTAAACTACCTCGTATTTAATTACTTTATATATATATATATTTTTTTCTATTTATTCACTTTATATTTTATAAATTATACATTATAGTTTATGCTATATTGTGTGCATGTATCTATGTATTTATCACTCTATAGAGACAGATACACATATATAGGTATTGTAATCTCTCTCATTAGAATATAATCTTTTTATAAATAAGAATTATCTTTATTCTATGCATTTATATCTCAAGTTGTCAGCATCATGCCTAGTACATTGTAGGTGTTTAATAAATGCTCATTGATTGAATGATCGTGATTCCAAATATAGAATTCTGTTCACTAGGCCATACTGCTTAGGAAGGAAAGAGGTGAATCAGACTCCATTTCTTCTTCATGAAAGAGATATCTTCCTCCAGACAAGAAGCTAAATACCCAGAACCACTTTTGGGAAAGCAATTTTAATAGTTGCCTGGGGCTGTATGTTTGTAAATAAAAACAAATGAAATATATAGTGATTCTGGTGACAGAGAGGGATTGTTGCCTGACCACATCTGCTGGAGAGGAACTATATCTGTGTCTCACCAAATAATTTGTAATTAAGTACGCCAGCTTCTTCCACCCAACCTACCAGTTAGATTGATCTGATTCTCCCTGATGTTATCTTTCAGGCATTTCTCACAGATGCTAATGAACATTCCCTTTGGCTCCCTTATTGAGCTATTATTACATGGGCTCTCTAGACCAACAAGTGATTTCATTCATAAGTATGAATTCTTTGACTTCTCTGGCACTTAGCCAAAGGGTGGAGTGAACTGGGGTTGTAAACAAAAGTCTATCCTATACCATCTCTTTTTACTGAAGGCCCAGTTCTCTTCCACCAAGCCCTTCAGCAAGGAAAAATGTCTCAGTGGAAACTAATTTGAATCAGAGAAGACTGCCTCAAAATGTTTATGTAAATCCTTCCTTTAAATGTTTGAATAACCTGGAAAAAGCAAAGGAAAAGACAGAGAGAGTTTCTTGACAGGTACAGGAAGGCAGCTGCTCCTGGAGGCTATTGTGAATCAGATATGGGAGAACAGCAATAGCTTGTTCTCTTATTATATATGCTCCTGAAGACAGAACTATTGTGTACTTACTGTCCAGTACTCAAAAATAAAAAAAAGGGTGGAGGAGGAGGGAAGCATTTCCTGAGGATAGAACTGTACTTTCCACCTCCCTCCCCACTTTTTTTTCATAATGACACCTCTAGGCCAAAATCTGAAACCCTTATAATAGCCATGTCATAACCTCTTAACTGGAACATCCTTTGAGGCAGGAGTTCCTTTTTATAGGATTCTTCCCCAGACTGAGAAAAGAGAAGAAGCTGGAAATGAGAAACTGGAAGCATTAGGTGGGGACCGTTCACTTAAACATACTTTGTATGGAGGAGAGCATACTGGATCAGGATTCAGAAATACCCAGACAGTAACTATCTATGTGACCCTAGTTGTTGTTGTTAATAATAATTTTCATTTATTTAGTGCTTTAAGTTGGACAGAGTACTGTTATTTATGTTATCTCATTTGACTCTCACCATAATGATATTATATCCATTTTACAGATGAGGCAGTTGAGGTACAGAGAGCTTAAAAAAACACAGCTATGAATATCTGAGGTACAATTTGAACGTGGGTCTTTTGACTCCAGGTCCAAAGCTTTATCCACTGTACCACCAGAATCTTAATAAATATATATTGAACTAATCCCTGTGGTTTTGTAATTGATCCTTTGTGGATATAGAAATAGCAGTGTTTGTTTTATTTTTTTTCAGGTTATATTATGAAAAGAGAAATTTTAAAAGGATGGAACTTAGGAGAGCATTGAGCATGTCACCAGAGTTCATATAAAAATAGGGCCCAAACCCAAGTTTCAACATTGAAGTCTCTGAGAGAAGCAGGTGTTTAAAGACATAAAAGAGGGAGAGTCAGTCAAGCCAATTGGACATTACTATTTTCAGGAAAAGGACATTCCTGGAACTTTCCACATAGAGGGAAGGGTGATTCATCCCTGGAATACTCTAGTGAAGCAGGAAACTATTGCCTAACTGCGTACTTCCATCCACTGTGGTACAAGCCTAGATGTCCTGGCTTTGATCAGTCACTTGCTCAGATGTCACCAGCCAGAGTCCCCTAGGGACTTTTTCCATTGCAGCCAGACAATCGCTTTAATAGTATAATTGATGCTGTGATCCACCAATAAGCTATGAAATGACTAGCATTTAATGAACACTTTAGAGTTCCTTACAAATATTATAGCTTTTTCCATCAGCAGGATGATTTCAGAGAGACCTGGAAAGACTTACACGAACTGATGTTAAGTGAAGTGAGCAGAACCAGGAGATCATTATACATGACAACAACATGACTATACGATGATCAATTCTGATGGAGGAAACTTTTCAACAATGAGATGATTCAGGTCACAGTCAATGATCCTGTGATGAAGAGAGCCATCTGCACCCGAGAGAGGACTGTGGGAACTGAGGATGGATTACAACATAGCATTTCACTCTTATTGTTGTGGTTTGCTTGAATTTTATTTTCTTTCTTATTTTTTTAACTTTTTAATCTGATTTTTCTAGTGTAGCAAGATAATTGTATAAATATGTATGCCTATTTTGGATTTAATACATATTTTTACCATGTTTAACATATATTGGATTACATGTCATCTAGGGAAAGGAGTGGGAGGAAGGGGAGGAAAATTAGAACACAAGGTTTTTCAAGGGTGAAAGTTGAAAAAATTATTCTTGCATATGTTTTAAAAATAAAAAAAACTTCAATAAAATTAAAAAAATATATTTTTATGTGTACAACAGTTTTAATTAATAAATGTCTTCAAGCTGGATTTGAACCTTTAACTGTAAGTCTAGCGCTTTATCTGATGTGTGATCTTGTTGCCATTTGTGGATCTTTCCTTTGCCCCCAAAACAGGAAAGCAAGATAAGTTGTCTTCTGGTATTTTGTGGATAGAGTTATACAGAAGAATTTGACTTTCTCTGGTGAGAAAGCATTAGGAAGTATGGGTGCTATATGCAAAGAGAAAAATTTAAGTTTAATGTCAGGAAAAACTTCCTAAAGTTTAGAGCTATTCACAAACAGGATATACTACTGTGGGAAGTAGTAAAGTTCCTATTCTGGAGAATTTCAGTCAAAGGGTTAATAATCACTGGTCAAATATATTGTAGGATATGTTCAAGTACAAAATGAACTGAATGATTCACAAGGTTTTTTCCAAATGTGAGATTTTTTAATATCCTATGGTTCTTTATGCCCAAAGGGCTACAAAACTGTGCCTATCCTTTGACCCTGCAGTGATACTCTTGGATCTCAATCCCAAAGAAAACATAAAGGAGGGAAAAGGACCCACATGTGCAAAATTAACATTCATATACCACAATTTACCCAACCATTCTCCAATTCATGGCTTCCACTCAGTTTCCAGTGTCTTGCCACTACAAAAAGGGCTGCCAGAAACATTTTTTCACATGTGGGTCCTTTTCCCTATTTTATAATCTCTTTGGGACACAGCCCAGTAGAGACACTGCTGCATTAGAGGATATGCACAATTTTATGGCCCTTTGGGCATAGTTGCAAATTACTCTCCAGAATGGCTGGATCCATTCACAACTCCACCAACAATGTATTAGTTCCCAGTTTTCCCACATCCCCTCCAACATTCATCATTATCTTTTCCATGTCATTTTAGCCAATTTGAGAGGTGTATAGTGATATTTTGGAGTTGTCTTAAATAAAAAGCAATAATCTTCGTAAAGCACTGTGCAAACCCTAAAGTATTCTATAAATGCTAGTTATTTCAAAGCTTATTGGTGGATCTCAGTGCCATAGTACCATTATACAGCCCATGTTAATGCAGTTGTCTGTTAGGGATGTAAAAAGTCCCCTGGAGGATTCTGAGGTAGTAACAAACTGATCAAAGCCTAGGCTTGTATCAGAGTAGATGGAAATACGCAGTTAGACAAGAGTTTTGTGCCTCACTAGAGTATTCCAATGATGAACAACTCTTCCCTGGATGTGGAAGGTTCCTTTCCCTGCCCTCACAGAGTTTACAGTCTAATGGAGAAGGCAATTTCCTCATCTTTAAAATGAAAGAAGAGATTTAACGTCTCTTTGAACTCTACATCTCTTGTGATCTAGCTCTTGTGTGATATTAAGACCTTTTTAGGGATATTATACAAATCAGAAGTTAAATGGGCTTGGCTCTCCCTGATTTCAGGTCTATATTTTTCTCCTATTAAAATGACAGTCCAAAAACTTTACTGGGATGTGAAATTTCCATGTTGGAAGTAAAAGAGAGCCTAAGTGGATGAGATATAGGATGAGATAGAGAGGGGGTAAGAGGAAGAGAGAAGAGGTCATGATGGAGCAGATTACTGTCCAAAGAAAGGAAGACAAAATAAAGTTTTTTGATTTGGGTAAGTTGGGGAAGGAGGAAAGCTCAGGAACTGTGGGCCTAAACTTTTCACCTTCCAGGCTAGAGATTCATTGTTCATAGTAACTAATGCTTTTTCCTTTTAATGAGGTGAGTAAACACACAGGTACAGACTTATTTCTTTATTTTGGCTAAAAAAACAAAACAAAACAAAACAAAATATAGGTATGTGTGATTTCTTCCTTCTATATCTGTCATATTTAGAGATATAATTAACTGAAACTGTGCCTGGGGCAAATTCAGTTGAAAGTGAGAATGGGGAGCCATGACACTACAGAGACCCAGAGATTCAGGGGAGTAAAGGATTTCCTGCAATCTCTTAAAGAGCAGGAGGGGAAGATCTCCTAACTCTAAATCTGGAACTTGCTCAATTAGGATTCTCCTCCCCAATTCCTACCTCTCCAATAACCTGCTTTAACATCTTCCTGACATGTTCCCATGCTCCTGCTCACCCTTCCCCTCCCCTCAAACTCTCTACCCAGAAATAGAAATCTAATTAATGTTAGCACTGTTTTTGGAAAGGGCACGTCATTTGATTGCTCTACGGCCCTCCTTACTATCCCTGGGACTTCACCGCTCCATGGTTGCCATTCCCCCATTGGAAGGTAAACTTCTTGAGGATAGGGACCATATCTTTTTGCATTGGCACTTAGCACAAGGCTTTGTACCTAGTCATAATTTTTAAAATTTAATTCAATATATTTGATAATTATTTAATATTTCATCATATTTATTCTTCCCTAAAAAGCCCTTTTGCATTGCAGCGTCCTGGAGTCCTCTAGCCAAGTTTCCATTGCATCATTTTGCTGGTTGAATGGGAAGTTTCAGGATAATCCAATTTCACTGCCTCCTTCCTTCTTCTATCCTGCCAATTCTTATACCTGGGCACACTTAACCTTTACCTGCAGGCATCCAGATTCTAAGATAGGCAGGAAAAATATAGATACTTAACAAAGTGAAAGGTCTGAATGAAAAAAATTTTAAATATTTACTATGTGCCAGGAATTATGCTAGGCTGCTGGGAAAACAAAGACAAAAATGAGATAGTCTCTGCTTTCAAGAAGATACATTCTACTAATGGGGAGATGTAATATATATGGAAACAGTAACCTAGGAGTGAGGTTTTAATGGAGTCACAGAGACTTTAACAGGGGTGTCTATTGTCACATCATGTCTGTCATTTATACTTTCCAGAAGGACTGATAGTTTTGATCTGATTATTGTGGCAAGAGATGGAAGAAGGAAAGTAAAAGGTAATATTTTCATATAAATGTATATGTATATATGTATTTACACACATATATGCATCTATATACAGACATGTGTATATATATATACACATATATATATATATATATATATACACACATGTGTATTTGAGTTATATGTATACATATTATGTGTATGTATATTTCCTCCTGTGCAATGAGCCCATACCCGATAGGCCTTGATTTCCTGGCAGATGGTTAGATGAGGTCTAAAATATAAGGCTGGGATTGATTAGCTATACCAGTAAGTATTCATTCACTCACCCACTAGAGCTGGTAGTTTGAAATTTTAAAATATATGATAGAATTTGAAAGATAGAATCAATCAATCAATAAGCATTTATTAAGAGCCTTCTTTTAAAAAAAAAAAAAAAGCACTGTACTAAGTACATAAAATATAAAAAGAGGCAAAAGATAGCCCCTGCCTTTAAGAAGGGGCTGCAATCTAATGGAGGAAACAATATGCTAATAAATATAAACAAGGCAAACTATATACAAGGTAAATAGGAAATAGGGAAGGCACTGGAATTAAAAGGGGTTGGAGAAAGCTTCCTGTAGGAGGTGAGATTTTAGTTGGAACTGAGAGGAAGCCCTGAAGGTCAATAATTGGAATGGAGGAAAAAGGGAGAAAAACATTCCAAGCCTGAGGGAGAGCCAGAGAAAATGTCTATAGACCTGGAACTCCCTGCTAGAATACCAAAGTTGAAAGAGTTAGCTCCTTTTGGTTGGTACCTTAGACTAGCTCATCTAGTCTAACACCTTTAATTTCCAGGGAGGAAAACAGAGGCCCAGTGAAAAATAAATTGTCCAAAGCCACATGGATGGCTAGAAAGTAGTTTGCTTTTTTTAATGTAGCAACTTATTCAGGGTCACATAACTAGGAAGTGAGTAGGGCCATATTTGAACAGGCTTCCTGACTCCGGTTCTAGTGCTCTATTCACTGCAACACTTGGACCTAGGTTGCCTTTAAGAGGATAAATTCTTGTTCTCAAGAAAAGCATAGTCTTTTACTATATCTGTATCAAATCTTTTACAGTTTCAGGAAGGGGAAGGAGAAAAGGAGAGAATTTGGAATTCCAAATTAAAAAAAAAAAACTAAACTAAACTAACAAATGTCAAAAATTGTTTTTTCATGTAATTGGGGGAAAATAAAATATTTTTTTAAAAAATGTGCAGTGCCTAAGGATATGTGACATGTAAATAGATAAATATATTGTAAACTAGACTAGTGGAACAAAGGAGAGATTAAGGCAAAATGCTTTGGAAAACAGGGAGAAAGAAATAACTGCTCACCTATTGCTACTGACAGAAAGGACATTACTAGTCCTAATAATTGCTACAAAGAGGTTTTTAATTTGCTAAATTATTTACTGAGCACTTTCTATATATCTATAACTGTTCTGGGTACCCTTAGAGATACCTATTATGATATAACAGCTTTTAACCTTGAGGAAATTATTCTTTTGTTAATACAGACACAGACTTTCAGATAAATTAAAGCCACAATAGGAAAAAAAAAGTGGAAAGGAACATTTGATATCAGATCGCAAACTCTACTACAAAATAATAATTATTAAAAACAATTTGGTACTAGTTAAAGAAAAGTGGCAGGTCAATCAGTAAAATAGACTAGGTACATGATAATTGAAACAAATAAACGCAATAGCATAGTGTTTGATAAACCCAAAGAATTTAATTAGTGAGAGAATGATTAACTGATAATAAAACTTGCAAGGAAACTAGATAGCAGTTTGGCAGAAATTATATTTAAACTAACATCTCATACTACATACCAAATAGATACATATCCTAAATATAAGTGGTCATATCATTAAAAAAATTAGTGAAGCAAAGAAGAAATCATTTTTGGGATTTATGGATAAGGAAAGAATTCATGACTCAGTAAATGCTAGGGAAGACTACACAAGATAAAATAGACAATTTTGATAATTTATAATGAAAAAGTTCTTGCATAAACAAATCTAGGGATTTGTTGGATTAGAAGGGATATCTTTGTTTTTTATTTTTTCAAAAGTATTTTATTTTTCCAAACACATGTAAAGTTAGTTTTCAACATTTATTTTTGTAAGATTTTGTGTTCCACCAGCTACACCCAGAAAAAGAACTCTGAAAAATGAGTGTGAATCACTGCATAGCATTTCCAATCCCTTTGTTTTTGTCCGCCTGTATTTTTGATTTCCTTCACAGGTTAAGTGTACATTATTTCAAAATCTGATCCTTCTATGTATATATCCTATATGTATACATATGTTGTATTTAACATATACTTTAACATATTTAACATGTATGCCACTACCTGCCATCTGGGGGAGGGGATAGGGGGAAGGAGGGGAAAAATTGGAATAAAAGGTTTTGCAATTGTCAATGCTGAAAAATTACCCATGCATATATCTTGTAAATAAAAAGCTATAATAAAAAATAAAATTAAAAAAAGATTTTGTGTTCCAAAATTTTTCCCTCTATCCCTCCCCAAGACAGCAAGTAATCTGATATAGGTTATACATGTACCATCCCTTCAAACATATTTCCTTATTAGTCATGCTGTGAGAGAAAAATCAAACTAAAAGGGGAAAAAACATGAGAAAGCAAAAGCAAAAAAAAAAAAAAGAAAAAAAAGGTGAAAATATTGTGCTCTGATCCATATTGAGTTTCCATAGTTCTTTCTCTGGATGTGGAAGCATATTCCATATCAAGGCTACTGAAATGGTCTTGGATTAATATATTGATGAGAAGAGCTAAGTTTATCATAGTTAATCATCACATAATCTTACTGTTATTGTACACAATGTCCTCCTGGTTCTGCTCACTTCACTCAGCATCAATTTATGTAAATTTTTCAGCCTTCTCATCATTTCTTATAGAACAATACTATTTCATTGCATTCAAATACTATATTCTATTCAGCCATTTCCCCAAATGATGGGCATCCACTTAATTTCAAATTCCAATTCAATTTCCAATTATCACTAATAAAAAGAGCTGTTACAAACATTTGTACTTGTAAATGAAGGTATACCTTTGCAACAGGTTTCTCTGATAAAGGTCTCATATCCAAGATGTATAAGGAATTGATTTAAATTTATAAAACTAACCATTCCACAATGGATAAATATGAACAGGAAGTTTTCAAAGGAAGAAATCCAAGCTACCAACTCAATTTAATTAGTGGGAGAATGATTAATTCTCAAAAAATGCTCAAAAGCACTAATAACTAGAGAAATGCACAATGAAGCATCTTTGGAGTTCTACATTATACTCACTGGCAAAGAAGATAAAATTTTGAATATTGGAGGGGCTGCAAGAAAATATGGATACTGGTAAATTTCTGCTGGATCTATAAACTTATCTGGCCATTCTAGAAAGCAACTTATTAAAAAAAACTTACCAAACTGTACATATCTTTTTTGACTTAGTGATACCACTACTATGTGTGCCCAAAGAAATCAAAAGAGAGAAAGGACTTATATAAACAATATTTATAGCCATAGTGCTTTCTTGTGCTAGTCCAATATTGGAAATGAAGAATGTACCCTTCTATGGTGGGAACATAAACATAAACCAATTGTGGTATATGATTAGAATGGAATATTACTATGCCATAAAAAGGATGAATAATAAACTGGGAAGACTTCAGTGAAATTGAGACAGTGAAGAAAACAAAATTACAAGAATTTATATACTAATAACAACATTAGAAAGAAAAACAACTTTGAAAAACTTTAGAATTCTGATCAATACAATAATAAATCATGGGTCCAAAAGACTGAAGATGAACTATACCACTTGTCTCCTAACAGAATACTCCTGAAGAAAATGCAATAAGAAACATATATTTTCAGACATAGCTAATGTGGGAATTTATTTTGCCAACTTGTGCATCTATGTAATGAGGATTTTATTTTTCATGGTTTTTTTCCTCTAATTTTCTCAAACACTATGCTATTGCGTTTATTTGCTTCAATATATCATGTACCTAGTCTATTTTACCGGTTAACCTGCCATTTTTCTTTAACTAGTACCAAATTGTTTTTAATAATTATTATTTTGTAGTAGAGTTTGTGATCTGATATCAAATGTTCCTTTCCATTTTTTTTCTATTGTGGCTTTTATATATACATGTTCTCTGGGTTGATGAAGGAAAGACATACGTGGGAAAATTTAAGGATGTAAAAACACATTTTTTAAAAAGAGATAAATAATGAAATTATAGTAGAAAAGCATTGAAAGTAAAAAGATTATAGAATTGGTAACAATAGTGTTACTAAATCATGTTCAGTGATATCTTGACCAGAGGCAAAGCTGCATTTAACAAAGCTGGCCATATACTGAAAAAAGTTTGGGGAAACTCAGAGTCTTCCCATAATTGGGTAATAGTGACAATAACAAAGCTGATTATAGTGACCCTGCATTGTTATTTCATGGGTAGTTTAGAAATTGGGCCTGTTGCAGCCCTGGTGAAAGTAGGATCTCCTAGCATAGCCTAAGGTACTGACCAGAATTAGCCTACTTGCATACCTTTAAGTCAGTGGCCCCATCACATGAAAGGCAGGAGTTTAGACCTTGTGAATTATGGAGTGCTTTAGACAATGAAATAATATTGAAAGACTCTCATTCTGAGGTCATGCTGTGATCTCCTAGATGAGACTGTTCCCTCCAATGATGCAGATCACTACTTATCCATGCCTGTTCATCTAGTGTGACCCAGTACCATGATCTCTCAACATTTTATTATAAAAAGGTCCAAACATGTTGAAGACCTTTCTCACCTTCCTTTCACGTCATTTGAATACGTCAATAGAGAATGTGGACTGTCCATTGCTCATCCCTCATTCTTGTGATCAGTCCTTCTTTTCCATTTAACCTTTATTTAATGAAATCCTTTATGCTTTCTCTCCTTCATAATTTCTTTTTTGTAACATTAGTTTCATTGATTTAATTAGTGTAATGTGTTGCAGTTTACTCATACCCACCATGAACCTTTCCATTGCCTTCTGGGCAAATGGAAAATAACACATTTCCAATTACTCAAAGACTGTCTTTCCTAGCCACACAGTAACTGCAGAAAAATTTTGAGATTAAAAAGATGGGTCTTTGTTTTAAGGAGATTTGCATGAACTGACATGAAATGAATTAAAAAGAAGCAGGAGAATAATATATACAATGGACACATTAGTATAAATAATTGATAGCATTAAAAAATATCAGAGCTTAAATTAATGCTATAACCACACTTTTTTTTTAAAAAAAAGGTTTTTTTATTAAATAAAGCCAATCTGCTTTGTTTGTGCATCTCTACACTGTTCAAAAATATTATTCCTATGGTGTTAAGACAATCACTGAAAGCTTTCATAAAGTAGATAATTAAAGTGAGTATTAAGTTTGATACCAGTTACCCATTTCACATACAATCAATACCTCTGGCTAACTGACATATCTTCAACTCTGATGTTACTCAGGCCTACAGGCTCTCCAGAAAATGGTCATGACTTTGCTTATGTACCCATTGCAAAATACTTCAATAAGGGTCATCTCATCTTTGCTAGTGAAGAACCTACTATTTTCTGATGCAGTCTACTCGCCATAGGAAGTCCTAACTCTTTATTTCTTATCTGGGTCAGGATGGCTGAATTCCTTTCACCTCCTTCCTGCCTCAGAATGTAGACTGTGTATCTTTAGACAGTGATTTTCACTTTTTGATGAGTCTTTAAAGAGATTGGAGATTAACAGCTAATAGGCCATCATGCTGACACAGTGTGTGTAAAGATAGACAGAATGAAATAGTGTTGAAAAGATTCTTTGAAATAAGTAATGCTTTAAAGTTTGCAAAGTACTTTCCTTAAAACAAACCTATGAGGTAAATAATATAAATATGTGAAACACTTTGTATATCTTAAAGCACTATAGAAGTGTAAGATATTATTATGTTATTATTTGAAGGTTTTTTCTATGCTCCATGGGAAGGCCAAAGACTTC
The DNA here is from genome assembly GCF_048593235.1 of Sminthopsis crassicaudata. NCBI lineage: Eukaryota > Metazoa > Chordata > Mammalia > Dasyuromorphia > Dasyuridae > Sminthopsis > Sminthopsis crassicaudata. Next base: position 400,600,465 of record NC_133620.1, read on the forward strand.
TCTTTTTTCATCAGGAGCTACTAATTTATTTTTCTTCACATAATATTTATAATGGATTTTTATTTTTCAAAATACACGCAAAGATAGTTTTCAACATTCACCCTTACAAAACCTTGTGCTACAAATTTTTCTGCCTCCTTACCTTCTCCCCTCTCTGAGAAAGCAAGTAATCCAGTATATGTTCAACATGTGCAATTTTTAAAAACATATTTCCACACTTATCATGCTGCACAAGAAACATCAGATCAAAAAGGAGAAAAACATGAGAAAGAAAAAATACAAAAAACAAATGAGCAAGCAAACAACGACTACCACAACAAAGGTGAAAATACTATGTGGTAATCCATATTCGACCCCATAGTCCTCTTTTTGGATGTAGATGGCTTTCCACATTACTATTGGAATTGGCCTGAATCACTTCATTGTTGAAAAGAGCCATCACAGTTGATCATCATATAATCTTGTTGCTGCTGTGTATAATGTTTTTTTTTTTTTTTGGTACTACTTTACTTCACTTAGCATCATCATGTAAGTCTCTCCAGGTCCTTCTGAAACCAATATTCTGATTATTTCTTATAGAACAATATTATTTTATTATATCCATACACCATAACTTATTCAGCCATTCCCCAGTTGATGAACATCTACTCAGTTTCCAGTTTCTTGGTACTATAACAAAGCTGCTTACGAACATTTTTACACATGTGGTTTATTTTTCTTTTTTTATGATCTCTTTGGGATACAGAACCAGTAATGAGATTCATATAATAATTGTTAAGAGAGTTTTGTATATCTGAGGTTTTATTCATTCTTCCTTCTCTTTGTTGATTTATTTGCTTATGAACTAAGTTTTTTTCCTAGAGAGATCTTAAGAGTTTTAGTTCTTTTTGGTATTTCCTGGTCACTTGCTTTCTAGCTCTTCCCATTTTCTGGTAATCTAATGAGGATAGGCTGTAAGGCTGCTTCTTGTGTTGGGAATATAGGGTCCACTGGTCTGGTTCTTGTGCTGATTAACTTCTGGAGAACAGAATTAGCTGCAGTTAGATTTCATTTTCCTTTGTTTTAGGCCAGGCAGCTGGCCACACAAGCCCTCATCTTGATTCCTCCCTCTATTTTCATCATTTCTTTCCCATGGGAGGATAAAATGAAATATTTATAAAGTACTTTGCAACACTTCAAATACTACAAAAATGGTACTTCTTCTTTTACTCCTCCTTTTCCTCCTGTTCTTTCTTTTTCTTCTCCTCCTAATCCTCTTCCTTATTACTGTTATTATCATTATTATTATGGTTATCTCCAGATAACACTAACCTATCCACCCATATATTATTACTAGCTGTTAAGAGCCCAGCCTGCCTGACTTTTGGTTTGATAAGGTTTTATTTCTCTCCTTTCCATCGTTTTTCCTATTCTCATATCTCTCTTCATCTAACAAGAAACAATATTATAAGTGAGCTTAAAGCCCGGAGAAAAAGACAAAAAGTTAATGAACTCAGACCACCAGAATAGTTGCAGGAATCAGAAAAAAAGAAAAGGAGGAGGAGGGAAACTTCAAAAAGCCTCAGAAGTACATGGTTGTTAACCAAGGCAGTGACTAATTGACAATGATAGAACCATTTTCTTATAAATGGCAATTAAAAAGCATTCTCTTTTGAATTTAACTTATACTCACCAAGCTGGGGGAAACCCCCAACCTAAGTCCTTTCACTCTGTCCCACTGTTTTTAATTCTTTGGCATTTCCTAGCATCCACCCAAACATAGGGAACACAATTTCCTAAATATTCCCAGGCTGGCATTTGAAAAGTTTCCTTGGACACCAAAAGGAGGAAGTGTAGTTTCCTGTTGTATTCACTCCCTGTTCTCTGTCATGGCGCTGACTGATTATTTATGTCCAGGGGCAGCTGCTGTCCTACCTGTCCAAGAAAGCCTGTCTCATAACCATCCTCTTGTGCCCTTCCCATACCCCACAGCTGTGTCTGAATTCCTTCCTTCCTTCCTTTCCTGACCATATTTTTTAGGGGAAAAGCGCAGCCCATCTGGAGATTTTTTAATGACCCCAACTAGATGAGAGGTCCACGTCATCCTTTCCCAAGAGACACTGAGACTATTGTAGAATTTTATCGCACAAAGACATAGTAATGTGGAATTGAAATAATGTTGAAGTTAGAGTCAGGAGATGTGGCTATTAGTCCTGATTCTGCCAATTGCTAACAGTATAACATTGGACAAATCCCTATAGCTAGAGGTGATCCTGGAAGTAATAGGGAGTCTCTGGAATTTATTGAATAGATTAGGGGTGACATGGTCATAATTACTATGTGCTACAGACCTCATTCATTCATTCATACAGGCCTCCATCATTTGTGATGAACCATCATTTCTTATAGCACAGTAGTATTCCACCACAATTATATGCCACAATGTGTTCAATCATTCCCCAGTTGGAGGGCATCTCCTCAATTTCCATTTCTTTGCCACCACAAATAGAGTTGCTATAAATATTTTAGAACACATAGATCTCGCCATTGTCTTCTGAGTGAATTCATTCTCAATTCTTTGGAGACTTTGGTGCTTTATGATTCACAGCCACATAACAATATAAATATTATTATAAAAGAATGATGGAGCAATTAGTCCGAAGCACTCATAAAAATAAGAAGAAAGAATTGAACATTGAAGGTGTTTTGCTTATCTGAAGTTATATACCCAGGTGGTGGGAACACACAAGACTAGAATTCGGTTCTTTAGAGTCTCAATCCTGTGCCTAATATAGGTTCACAGAGTTAAAACTAAAAGGGACTTAGGACACCAACCTCCCTCATTTTTAGATGAGGAAACAGGCCCAGATAAATTAACTGACTTTCCCAGGGTTTCACATACTAAGAAAGAAGTTTTTGTTTTTTTTTAAATCATAGAATACCTTTTTTTCCTCTCCCATTATTTAATTTCTCTGTAACTCTTGGTTTGGAAAATGTAGAGTTCACCAGCCTGAATCCCTGCACTAAATAACTTTTGAATGAACAGGTCCACCAGCTCCAATTGTAAATACTTAAGTATATATAATTTTTTAAAAACCCAAAGTTTTGTTAATACAAGTACTTAGAGAAAAAGGAAAATGACTGGTAGTCAATATTGTCATTAGCTTGAAGGTAATTTATTTTGCTCCAATTATCCTTTCCTTTTCCCTGTCTTTGCTTCTTAAGATGCACAAAGAAATAAATAGGTATTACTATACATCCAGGTTACCAACTTGAAAATGTAATGTGAGTTTTAGAGTTAGCTTATTTTGACTTAAAACATGCACACACACACACACACACACACACACACACACACACAAACACACAAAACCTAGTAAGGTAGGAAGAAACAATGCTGTAGCTGAAAGGAATAATAGCTCTATATTTTAGCATCTAACGGGTAATTAGATGAAAGATTTGTGTTGGGAAATGTCATAAGAAAGATAGAATTTTAGAATTGTAAAAGACCTTAGATTGTCTAGTTGAGAAGTATCAAATATGCCCCATGCAATACTGTTGAGTGTAGCTTGAACTAGATTAAAATGTAACTAGGAAATATTTAACAAATACAATAAAACAGATAACATTAACATTTGTTTTTCTAAGCTAATATGAAGTAGGTAGGGATACACATGCATAGTTTAGCAGCTCCCATTTCTACTTGAATTTGACATCACTGGTCTAGTTCAACTACCTCATTTTGCTGAAGAGGGAAACAAAAGCCCCAGAGTAGTCATAGTAACTAATTTTTTAAAAAAACAATTTTAAATTTTACAAAGCAATTTCTTTGTAACAATTTAATGGAGCAGGTAGTCTTAGTATTTTATACATGAGGAAAAGGAGGTTCAGAAACTTTATATGACAACTAGTAACAGCTGAGTAACAGACTTAAGATTTGGATCCAAGCCTCAGTTTCCCCATCTATAAAATAAACTGGAGAAGGAAATGGTAAACCACTCTGGGATCTTTGCCAAGAAAACTTCAAATAAGGTCACAAAGAGCTGGACACCACTGAAAAAGCCTAAACAACAACAAAACCTCTGACTCCAAGTCCAGCATTCTTTTCCTTATACTATGCAGTGAGTATACACTTCCAGTGAGAAACTGAGAGAAATTACCAAGTCTCCAAACCCCCAGAATTCACCTGACCACCAGAATCTCTTCCTTCTATAAATGATTATGAACCGTGTTGCCTTTTTACATATCTATAATTTTCTCTTTCTAACAAGGTGGAAACTATAAAGGTAGAGATGGATCTTAACTTCTAAAATTTCTGCCACAATGCCTAGGATCATGTTTTCTATATATAAGATACTGAATAAATATTTGTTGATTGATTGAGCTATCTGATAATATGGTTTGCATTGAAGGTATAACCTGTATTATGTTATTGCCACCAATGATATTTTGCAATGAAAAGAAAAGGGAGAGTCTTCAATTTATTCAACAAATAATTATTGTTTATTTTGGTATTGGAAGAGGGAAATGAATACACACTTATTAGACATCTTTTATATGACAGGCACTGTGGTAAGTATTTTACAAATATTATCTCATTTGATCTTCATAACAATCCTGAGATCTAGGTGCTCTTATTATGCTCATTTTACAGTTAAGGAAACAAGTATTGGGTTAGGTATTAGATTTGTAAAGATAATCCCTGTCATCAAGGAGTTAGCAATCTATTGTGGAGGGGAGAAAAGGTTGTAGTGTGTATACAAGTAAGTAAACTCAAAATCTATAAAGTATTGCACAAAGTAATTTCAAAAGGGACAGAGTCAGAAGACTCAAATAAGATTATGCATAAGAAGCACTTTGCAAAATGCAAAGTTCTCTATAAATGTCTATTATTATACTATTATAGTAATATTATAATTCTCATATTATTATAATAGTATATTGCTATAAAACTATTATACTATAAGCCAAAGTCTCCGGACTTAAGGCAAGCCAAGTGTGAATAGAACCAGCAGATTGTAAAATGACTAGTGAAGTAAATACACTTGATCCTCCTTTCTTTTCCTTTTATATATTATTGTATGAATAATTTAAACTAATTACTGATATTCCCTATTCTCCATCAGTAAGAGAATGAGGAAGAAAAAGGGAGGGGAAAATAACCATTTTGTTTTCTATGAGTTGTAGTCCCATGTAGTCATTGTTTTGATGAGTTTTCTCCTAATTTTTCATTTTTGTTTACTATATTATTTGGCATTGCTCTGAGCTCTTCTATGGCCTGTAACCAATTCACAGTTGTCTTTGAGGCTTTAGATATAGAAGTTTTGATTTTATTCTCTCTCTCTTTTTTTTTTTTTTTTGAGTTTGCGCTTCCCTATCACCATGGTGACTTTCTATAGTCAGGATCTTTTTTTGCTGTTTGCTCATTTTCCATCTTTATTCTTGACTTTTAACTCTATGCTAAAATGGAACTCTGCTTCTGGAGTGGAGGGGGCACTGAACCAAGCTTTAGCGTTTTTTGATAGCTGTTTCAATGGTAATTCTAGAGAGAGATGTGTTTACTACTCTCCTGTACTGTGCATAGGTTTGTGAGTGACCACAAGCATTCTTTTCTACTCTGGAACTATGTCCATAGTTGTCACTTCCCTGCTGCAGCAAGTTCTGATGTTCTAGTGCTCCTCCTTGCCCTGGGACTCATACCTAGAACTGCAACCCAGATCCAAGCATAGGCAACACAACAGAGTCCTGCCTCTGGTGCCAACAAAGGAACCCCTATAATCTCCTTATGACCATTTGTCCAATCCCCCTTTATTATTTGTGGGCTGGGAAGTCTGGAAACTGCTATTGCCACCACTGAGTGAATGGCTCTCAATTCCCCCAATCCCTTCCCTCAGGTTTGTTGAAATCTGGTAAATATTGCTGTTGGACTAGCTCCATTCTCACCCTGATGCAACAAATCTTTCCTGCTTACTTTCTGAGTTGTTTCTCTGTCTTTTTGTAGGTTCTGCAGCTCTAGAATTTGTTTTATGGTATTATTTAAAGGTGTTTTGAAGGATTGAGGGGGATCATGTGATATTTTTTCTTTTGGAAAAAAAATTTTTATCATCCTGTCATTGAGATGACTAGATTTTTATTTGAGTTTTTTTTATTTTGTTGCTTTAACAGATTGCCCAAGTGACAATACGAAAATGCTGGGGATACTTCTTCTATTGAGAATTCTTTGATAATGTTGAGTTTTGAGAAGATTTCTTGTCTTGCTTGCATTTCTTGCTAAGTGAAAGACATTTTGATGATTTTCTTTTCTTTCTTTTCCCCACCCTGGTCCTCATTCTAAAAAGTCATATATTTACCCATTGAAATTTTTTCCATTGATATTTTAAATGCTGTTTTTTTTTTTCAGATTTGTCACAGTTTATGTTTTGTTTTTATCTCTAGTTGGCATTTCTTTCTCTTACAATCAATTCTCTTCACCCATACTATATGATAAATGCAAAATGCCCATTTCAGTGCCCCTGACTAATATAGTAAATCTTTGCTGATGAGATTATGTGCGTGTGCAAGTGATTTGACATGTATGGGACTATATACCAATTGTTGATATATGAATCTATTTATTTTAAATGCCTTCTTATGACCCTATGCATGTTGAGAAAAGTTGCTAATAACTTGTATGTTTGCTTTATTATTTAATTTGTTACATATTAACTTCATGCAACAATAGTTAATTGTATTATTATGATAAAACATTACATACCTAATATTTTAATCTGCCTTGTTTTCAAAAAATGACTTCATAGATCAACATATTGAATAAATTGGGAGTAACTTGGTTGAAGGGGTAATTAGGTAGTATAGTAGATAGAGCAATGGATTTGGAATCAGAAAAACTCATCTTTAAGAGTTCAAATCTGGCTTTAGATACTTTTTAGCTGTGTGACTGGGCAATTCATTGAGCACTGTTTGACTCATTTTCTCATGTGTAAAATGAGAAGGAAATAGCAAACCACTTCAGTCCTAATTGGGGTCATAGACCCCTCGTTTCAGTTGGACATGACTGAACAACAAAAAACTTGGTTGGAATGTATTACTGTGTTAAAATATAAGAACCTCTTGGTATTAGGAAAAGATCTTGATTATAAAAAAAGAAGATTTAATTAAAAGTGTTGAAAAGAGTTGAAATGTTTAGGGAATTGCAAAATAATTTATAGTAGGGTTATGTCAGGTTATATGATTCAGGAAATACCTTGTGAACTACCAGACTCATTTATTCACTGTAAAACTTCATACAGTAGGAGATAAATAGTATCTAGGAATAAATTCTAGACCCATTTCCATCTTCACCTAAGGAAGAGTTGCTTGCAAAAATAGAGAAATTTTAGTGAGCAAAGGGATCTATGAAAAACTCTAAGGAGAGAAGAGACCATAGTTCTCCATCAGAATCTGAGAGGTATAGTTAAGACAGAAAAGAAGTTCTCTCTGTGAGTAGAGCAGAAATTAGGTCTTTTATGTCAAAAAAAAGAAACTTTGCCTTTAAGGTAAGATTGAGGTTAGGTGTCTCATTATTTCCCCTGGCTCAGCCCCACCCTGCCCACCCCATATTCTCTCTGTCTATGGATATCCAAACCATTTTGCTTCCCACCCTGATCATTTTGTTCAACACAGATTCAGCTCCTTCTTCCAATTGTTCAGGGATACTTACTTCTGAATTAGAATATGGTTTGTAAGACATTAATCACCCTTTGTAGCTTTGTTTCAGTTAAGATCATGTCTTCACAGACCTCATGAACTGATTATTGGGGTACATCCTTGTACCTCCAACTCCAAACTATGCTGCTTCTATTCTGGCCCTTATCTGGACCTCTTCCCCACCAGACTTTCCTCCTTAAGAGCCATCATGGGCTCTGGAAGTTGAGTTCTTCCTTAATCTTACCCAGATCCAAGCCTCACATCCTGGCTCCCAGCTCCAAACCACACCCTCCACTCTCTCTGTCATTATCCTTCATAATCCTTTACCCCATTATAATGTAAACTCTTAGAGAGAGTAATAAGGGGATAAGGACTGACTAAATATTTGTATTTGTATCTCTAGTGCTCAGTTCAGCATCTGGTAGCCAGGTAGTACAGTGTGATAGAGTGCTTTGCCTTGAATCAGGAAGATCTGAATTAAAATCCAACCTCAGACTCTTATTATCTGGACAAGTCATTTAAGCTCTGATTGTCTCAGTTTCCTTATCTGAAAAATGGGGATAATAAAAATTATTTTAAAGTTATAATATAAACATAAATGAAAATACAAAAATAAAATAAAAGTTAAAAGGGTTATCATGAGGATCAAATAAAATATTGGTAAAGTGCTTAGCATAGTGCCTGGCACATAGTAGGCATTTGTTCCTTTCCTTCCTACTAAGTGCTTAATAAGTAATCATAGCTAATATTTCTAATACTCTATGTGTTTATGTACACATATATAACAACCCTAACTATATATGTGTATACACACACATATGTAGACATATATATATACTATATGTACTATGTGTATATATGTCTATAAAAATATATATATTATATGTGTATATATATATATATAGTATGTGTGTCTATATACACAGTTCTAGATATATGTGTATGTAGACACTCTATATACAGACAATATGCATATATATATAGTGTGTGTGTGCTTATATATGTATATATACACACCCACATATACATTATATACCCATATTTATATATACACATTGTGTATATATGTCTATAAATATATACACTATGTGTGTATGTGTATATATATTATGTGTCTACATATATATAAATACATAGCACTAACCATATGTGTATATAGACATACAAACACCACATATATATTTATATCTGTCTATCTATTTATCTATCTATCTATAGTCATTTCATCCTCTCATCAACTCTGCAAAGTAGATTATTATCCCCCTTTTAAAGAAAAGGGAACTGAGGCAGACAGAGGTTGAATAATTTCTCTGAGGTCACACACTGAAGAAGTGCCTGGGATAGGATTGGAATTCAAACCTTTCTTACCCTAATTTCAGCAGTCTTAGGCACTACCACCAAGATGCCTCTATGTATTTATCTAATCATGTCTCTATTAATTGGTACTTGTTTTTACAATAAAATCTTATTAGTTTAAATCCTACTTATTCAGACTTGTAATCAATTGAATTGGGACTGGTTCTTTCATAGATAATGAAAATAAATCATTCAAGCCCTTTATAGACAGTGAAAATAAATAGTATAAGAATATTGAAGATGCTTAAAGCAAACTCTGCAAGAACCCTTAAGCACTTCAGAAACAAATATTTATATAAAACACTTGTCTACTAAGAAACATTTTTTAAAGCTGTTTGTCTTAGTGCACACATTTAAAATCGGCTAGTCATCCCTTGGAAATGGACATGGAGAACTATGGTCTCATCTCTCCTTAGACTTTTTCAACTTTGTTTTGATTTTGCTCTTTGCTCCAAACACAGTTTTCTGTTTCTAGTTCTTCAGGAACTCAACCTATCTCTGGGTAGCTTGCCTTACATAGCAGCTTTGGCTCCCCATAGGCCATGTCTAGTCTTAGTATCACTCCCCTGGTAATCCCTTCCCTCCCCATTCCCTAAAACAGAAAGCATTTAGGAAACCTGACCCAGAAAATCTGCTTATGTGGATTCTGGTTTTGACCTTGTTCCTGGAGTGAACACAGTGGTATCTCTTTACAAATATTCTATATTTGGAATAATTCAAATTTTTATTCATTTTCCTTCCTCTCACCTTTGAGTCTCTTCCATTTAGTATGAATGAGTGAGATTCACAGTTATCAACTAATCCTTGAATTTATTTAATTTTATTTATTTAGCTTAGTTAAGTTTAATTTAATTAATTATTAAATTAATAAATTTAATATGTATTTATATTAAGTAAATAAGTTTATTTACACTTATTTTAAAAGTGTAAGGGGCTATCCCTGAGAATGCCTAGAGTCACCAAAAGTACAGGTACTTTGCTTCTCTCTATACCTTTCCCACATAGCTGGAAGAAGCTTCTTTTGATTAGTTATCACTTAGTGATTAGTTTTGATTAGTTAGAACAGGTTTCTTCTTTTAAAAACTTCCAAAATGGGACAGTTGCTTCTTGGGCTTCCTTCCTTCTACTGTCCAGAAACTGGAAGATCACACATAATTCACCCACATCATGGGTACCATGAATTGAACTAGGAGGGATGATACGTCTGTCTCTTCCCCTAGTCTTCTATGATTTCATTTGTCTTTAGTTTCAGGAATGGTAATTTCAGGCATTCAAGCCATGGCAACCTTGCAATCAAGGAAGCCTTAACAAGGCAGGGTGTCTGAGGCTCAAGTCTGAGGGAGAGTGAAAGTGCAGGGATAGAAGCGAGTTAGACTTAGAACTTGGGACACTGCTGTATGAGAACTGGATTAAACTGTGAACCCAATTCTGTTAAAGGCTTCATTTCTAAAATATATAGAGAATTGACTCAAATTTATAAGATTTCAAGCCATACTCCAATTGATAAATGATCAAAGGATACATACAACAATTTTCAGATGAAGAAATTGAAACCATTTCTAGTCTATGAAAAAAATTCTCTAATTCACTATGAATCAGAGAAATACACATTAAAACAACTCTGAGATATCACTATACACCTCTCAGATTGGCTAAGATGACAGGAACAAATAATGATGAATGGTGGAGGGGATGTGGGGAAACTAGGACATTAATACATTGTCTGTGGAGTTGTGAAGTGATTTAACCATTATGGAGAGCAATTTGGAACTATACTCAAAAAGTTATCGAAACTGTGTATACCCTTTGATCCAGCAGTGTTACTACCGGGTCTGTATCCCAAAGGTATCATCAAGGAGGGAAAGGGACACACATGTGCAAAAATGTTTGCTGCAACTATTTTTGTAGCGGCCAGAATCTGGAAACTACGTGGATGCCCATCCATTGGAGAATGGCTGAACAAGTTGTGGTATATGGATGTTATGAAATATTATTGTTCTGTAAGAAACAACCAGATGATTTCAGAGAGGCCTGGAGAGACTTAAATGAACTGATCTGAGTGAAGTGAGTAAATAGAACCAGGAGAACATTGTACACAGCAAGAGTAAGATTATAAAATGATCTATTCTGTAGATTCTGTGGAAGTTATTTTTTTCAATAATGAAATGATTCAGGCTAAGTACAATGATCTTGTGATGAAGAGAGCCCTCTACACCCAGAGAGAGAACTGTGTAAACTGATTGTGGATTGCAGCATTGCATTTTCACTCTTTTTGTTGTTTTTTGCTTGTATTTTGTATTCTTTCTAATTTTTTCCTTTTTGATTCGATTTTTTTTTGGTGCAGCATGATAATTGTGGAAATATGTTTAGAGGAATTGCACATATTTAACATATAGTAGATTACTTGCCATCTAGGGGAAGAGGGGAAGGAAGGGAAAATTTTTGGAACACAAGGTTTTGCAAGGATGAATGCTGAAAATGACATGTGTGTATATTTTGAAAATAAAAGGCTTTAAAAAAAACAAACAAAAAATAAACTGTGAACCCAATTCCTTTCCCCTTCCTAGAGACTGAAGTGGTACAATGGAAGTGGATTAAGCCTCAAATGTTGGTGGAGTAAGCTATTTGTATACTTGTTAACATTCCTATTCAAGTAAACATTTTCCCCTAAAAACTAAATCTGTTAGGGGTTAAATGGAACTAGGTTACAAGAGACTGTCTCCTCTATTTGTGGAAACACCATCAGTGAGGGCAAGAGCCATTTATTTACAGAGAGCCTAGACACCTTCCAAATACCCTTAAAAATATGGACAAACCCTGGAGGAAAGGTGAGATGTAACACATTAAGCTTTAGGGGGTAGGGTTTTAAATGACCAGTGTTATATAAAGTAGAGCCAAACTGATTCCCAATACTTGTGTTTGTGAAAGTAGGTGGCAGAAACTGGCCCTGTGGTGTTATCAGCTTTTAGATATTAATAAAAACAGTTAGCATTTATATAGAGTCTACTATACTGCCAGGACCCAAACTAAATGTTTTACAAATATTATATCATTTGATTTTCATAATAACCTTGCAAAGTAGGTGTTATATTATCCCCATTTTACAAGTGAGGAAACTGAGGCAGGCAGAGGTTAAGTGACTTGCTCAGAACCACACAGATAGTGTCTGAGATGAAATTTAAACTCATGTCTTAAGATAGACTCATATTTATAGGGAGTAATGTTCAGAACCCAACTGTGAGGGTTTTTGCATGGAAGATGTAGTACTAGAAAATCAGTATTTTTCTTTCTACCCTGAAAGGGACAATCTCCAACTCTGAGCCTGGTTACTCCCTTTTTCAAGAATCTTTGAATTTTTTTATTTACTTATTTTTTAGTCTAATAGTATTTTATCTTTTCAATTATGTGTAAATATAGTTTTAAGTATTCATTTTTATAAGATTTTGACTTTCAATATTTTTCTCTCTCTTTCCCTTAATTCCCCTCTCCCCAAGACAACATGCAATTTGAAATAGGTTATACATGTACAATACTTTAAAAATATTTCCATATTAGTCATATTGTGAAAAAAAAATCAGAACAAAAGGAAAAATCACAAGAAAGAAAAAACAAACAAACAAAAAAAGGTGAAAATAATATGCATTCAGTTTCCATAGTTCCCTCTCTGGATGTGATGGTATTTTCTATCCCAAATCTATTGGGATTGTCTTGGATCACTGCATTGTTGAGAAGAGCTAAGCCTATCATAATTAATCATCACGTAATCTTGCTGTTCCTATGTACAGTGTTCCCTTGGTTCTGTTCCCTTCACTCATCAGTTTATGTAATTTTTTCGGATATGTAAGTTTTATGTAGATCTTTCCAGGCTTTTCTGAAATCAGCCTGTTCATCATTTCTTATAGAACAACAGGATCCCATTAAATTTATATAACATAACTTATTCAGCTATTCCCCAACTCATGGCCATCTAAGAGTGTTTGAATTCAACTCTCTACCAAAGGCAATGGTGGCTGCCTGAATTCACTAAGATCCCTTGTTCTTCACCTTATCTTTGTTTGATTTGGAAGTCCCAAAGGCACTTGAAGGGACATTAGGCAGAGTCCCTGTAATTTTAGAGAATGAAATTTGGAAGTGAGAGAGGTGAAAGCCGAGATAAGATAAGAGTTCTTTGTGGACCAAAGCTCTGGAAACAAATCTTCCTAAACTTCCTAAAGAAGTGGTGAATGTTACTGTAGAGATGGACTTTGTTTCCCTGCTCCTGTCTCCCTCTCTTTTTGCAGGAAGTCTTTTTGTTCTTCAAAATGGTTTTATTCAGGAGGGAGCCAGAATAAGCAGCTGTCAGTTAGCCAAGCACACACAAGGGGAGTGATGGGATAGATGGAAGGGTCAGAGAAGGAAAGATTTAATGGGGTAAGGATTTTAATTGGTAAGAAATATAAAAAAGATACAGATATGACTATAACACTCTCCAAGCCACAAAATTCCAATGTTATGTTGTGAACCATACTCAGTCCCCAAAGTCTTTTCTCTAAGTGGAGATGACTCTCTTCATCACAAGCTCATTGGAACTGGCCTGAATCATCTCACTGCTGAAAAGAGCCATGTCCATCAGAACTGATCATCCTATAATATTGATGTTGCCATGTACCATGATCTCCTGGTTCTGCTCATTTCACTCAGCATCAGTTCATGTAAGTCTCTCCAGGACTCTCTGAAATCATTCTTCTGGTCGTTTCTTATAGAACAATAATATTCCATAACATTCACACACCATAACTTATTCAGCCATTCTCTAACTGATGGGCAGCCACTCAGTTTCCAGTTTCTTGTCACTACAAAGAGGGCTGAAATAAAAGCCTTTGTTTTTGAAGACCAGGACATCAGGGAGGTGATACATGAAAGTGCATTCGATTTAAGTAAGGAAGGGCTGGGCAAGATCATCTGCCTCACTTTCCCCTCCAGAGCCATTGAGGTCCAGTGGCCAGACATAGATCAGGATAACTGGAGATGGCTCTGGATGAAGTGGAAGAAATTGGCCTTTTTAACAGGTCTCTGTGTGACTGAGGCAATACCCAATCAGTGATTACGTCTAGGTAAGAACTGAGGAAAAGAATGACCTCTTACCTTAGTCTGGGAGGGAAAGACCCTCATGGTTTCTGGCAAAAATAGAAACAATTGCTATTTACACTCACTCTGAGATATCAGGACCCAAATAATGACCATTTGGGGCTTGGCCTGGGACCAACGTTGGCCAGTCAATGAGAGGTAGAGTGATTTGGGTTTAAGGCATGGTCCTTAAGAAAGAAATGGAGCCCTTAAACCCCCAAATATATTGTAGGGTGTCCTTTCCAGGTGGGGCATCCACTTGGAAACATTAAATGCTTTTAAATGCTTTTTTTTATGATTTCACTGGTCCAGGAACTCCTCTAGACAAGGAAATTCCTTCTTCTAATGCATGTCTACACCTTATCTAGAGAGAGTTACCTCTAGCACTAAGAAGCCAAATAGTTTATCCAGATAGTAGTGTGAGAGACAGGACTGACACCCCACATTTCCTGATTTCAAGGCCAGCTCTCTATCTAGTTTACCATGTTGCCATAGAGGCAACTTTGGGATGAGAAAAGACTTAATTAAATATAAAACTTTTTGTTCTGGGCCCTGCCACCTGTTCCCCACCATGTCACAGATGGGAGATGCATCCCACAGTGGCAAGATTTCAACTGTGTTTTCATCCAGCTGAGTGCCCTCACACCCACGTTGCCACAGAGAGGAGGACGACAAGTTCCCATCAGCTTGTCTTGCAGTATCATATCAGGGTGTCCATACCCCAGGAGCAGCATGCATCTTGGCTAATTATCTGTCATTGGGACCATTGCTGTCTGTCTTTCTCTAACATGAACCTGAAGGGCTGCTTAGTCCCTCTGCTTCCACTTTTCCCTATTGCTTCAGCAAAATGAATAGCAATCTAAACTCTTCCAGAAGTTGCCACAATTCCCTGTGTAATCTCTTCCATCAGACTTGTAACACAGCCTGGGAGGTATAAAGTAAACTGTTTTCTATTGACAGATGTTTCTGGGGAAAGAAAGAAAAAAAACAAATGAGAATTTATAGTTATTCCAGATTTTTTGTTCTTTGGGGTAAATGTCAAGTACATAA
Source organism: Sminthopsis crassicaudata (assembly GCF_048593235.1). Taxonomy (NCBI): domain Eukaryota; kingdom Metazoa; phylum Chordata; class Mammalia; order Dasyuromorphia; family Dasyuridae; genus Sminthopsis; species Sminthopsis crassicaudata. The sequence goes on from NC_133620.1 coordinate 400,615,642, forward strand.
AACAGAAGGAAACCAATTTCTTCATAAAATATACATTCCCACAAAACTCCAAAAGTGGTTCAGGGAAGAATGACCCCAGACTTCTGTTTTGAAAGCAAAATTGTCTGTCTTCAGTAAGATACTTAATCTATTAGGGAGGGAAAAAGATGAAATTTGCCTATTCCCTCTGAGTTCCTTCCTCTACTTCCTGACCCCATCATTTACAGCTTACCAAAGAGGAAAAAAAAAAGTCCTTGCATGGGATTCAGATGCAATCCACTCAAACTGATAAGCAGGCCCAGCAAGTGACAATGTGCCTGCTTTGACATATTTAAGAAAAAAGCATGTTATACTTCCTGACAAAGAAAGAAAGAAAGGAAAGAAGAAAGAAGGAAGGAAGGAAGGAAGGAAGGAAGGAAGGAAGGAAGGAAGGAAGGAAGGAAGAAGGAAGGAAGGAAGGAAGGAAGGAAGGAAGGAAGGAAAGAAGAAAGAAAGAAAGAAAGAAAGAAAGAAAGAAAGAAAGAAAGAAAGAAAGAAAGAAAGAAAGAAAGAAAGAAAGAAAGAAAGAAAGAAAGAAAGAAAGAAAGAAAGAAAGAGGAAGGAAGGAAGGAAGGAAGGAAGAAAGGAAGGAAGGAAGGAA